>NC_089512.1:28934375-29247375 GCF_036850995.1 Saccopteryx leptura | reverse complement strand
GCCCAGGGTCAGCTTTCTCACCTAAAGGTTCAACTGAAGAAGGATCTCCTTCCAAGTTCACTCATGAGTTGTTGGCAGCACTGAGTCCTGTCTTAGCTGTTGGACTGAGGGCCTTAGGTCCTCACTGGTTGTTGCCCAGAGGCTACTGGTATAGGCTGAATTGTGACCCCCTCCCCCGCAATTTATATATTAAAGACCTAATCCCCAGTGTGCACTTGCAGATGGGGCCTTTAAGGAGATAATTAAGGTTAAATGAGGTCATCTAGGCCTTAATCTATTCAGATTTACCTCATTATAAAAAGAGGAAGAGACACAAAGTTCGATCACTCTCCCTTCCCCTCCTCCTACATATTCACAGAGGAAAGACCATGTGAGCACACAGTGACATGGTGACCGTCTACAACTCAAGGAGAGAGGTCTCACCAGAAATCAACACTGGTGGCACCTAGATCTCCGACTTCCAGTCTCCAGAATTGTAAGAATATAATTTTCTGTTACTTAAGGCTCAATCTCTGGTATTCTGTCATTGCAGCCTGGACGGACTACTACAACTACCTTTCGCTTCTTCATTACAGCTCCCTTAGTCTCTTCCTGACAGTGTACAAGCTGAGACAGCAATGGAGAGAGTCTGTTAGCAAGACAGAAATCACAATATTAGAAACCTAATTAGATGTGATGTCCCCTTCAGGTTGGTTACCCATGCTATTAGATAGATGCAAGTTACTGAAAAGAAGGAGATGCCACCAGGCTACGAACAGCAAGAAGTGGGGCTCATTGGGTCTATCCTAGAAGCTGTCTACCATAATACCCAACTCAGGCCACATTCATGAACTTCTGGCTATCTCTGTCACGAGCAATAAGTCCCCTCTCTATCTGACCGTGTTATTACTTCCTCTTTGTTTACCCTTTTGGAATTATCTTGTGGAATTATAGAGATACCTTTTCCTGAGGTCTCTTTCTGAGTCCATATGAGAAGTGGATTAGAGGCCTGACTAGTCTGAGGATTTACCTTCCTCCGTTTCATATACTTAATGTTTTTCTTTATGAACTTGGGCCAGGATCAGGCAAAGTTTGCTCATGGTCTTCATTTCCTCAACTCTCTCTCTTCTCTCCTACTTCTCAGTCTGTCAGGACTGGAATAGCTTCCACAATTTTTTTTCCCCCTTCTTGTTTGAGAAAGAGTTCCATTTTGTAAAATTCTGTGATCAAACCCAAGAATTACCTCTTGATAATTTAAATTGGAGAAATATGACAAGGAAATGAACACCCCCCCCCCCCTGTTTTAAAAAGACAATCCAAGTTTTCATTGTTATCTTGCTGTAGACTTTTTAAAATTCCATGGAGATTGCAGAAGTCAAATCTTAATTGTTTGTAGTCACATTCTTTCCGCTGTCCTTCACTCTTGGACTTCCCTAACTATTGGCCTTGAAGTAGATACATGTCTTAGGGTGAGAGAGAAAAAGAAAAGGTCATATATGAGAAAATACAAAGATAAAAGAGCACATTGATATTTTAAAAATCATTACTTGTGAGGATAGTCTTATAGAGAGAAGATAGAAAAGATCTATCACTTAAGAAGCTTGTCTAATTCTTTGTATACGAAGCTTTTCTGTAACAATATTGGTATACGTGTAGGGCACAGCTTGTAGCAAAGCCACACCACTCTGATTCTGACAGTCTGTAGCAGTACATCTGTTCTTAGGCCCATAGAGGGAAATTGTAGTATCCTATTTGAATTGATTGCAGTTTCTTATTCAATGATTAGGAGTAGCAGTGTCTAGATTTTAGCAACACTATTTCAAAAAGTATTGGAGCACATGGCCCTCCAAACCCATGGATGTGAGTCAGAAACACCATGAAGCTATTACCTGGAGCATTCACAATCACCTTGCAAGCACAGATGCCGGGGCACGGAACCAATTCTAATGACATTGCCTCTGCATCTGCTTCCTTACAGATGTGGAGGCTGGCCGAGACGTGTTGGCCTGTAGTCTCTGGGGAGCTGGGCAGATTTTTCTGCCCAGAAACAGGATCAAAATGGAAATTTCATCTTAGAAAGATCTTTGAAAGATTTATAGTAGAGACATGATTTTTCATTATCTGCTGAGTTTTTAACTTTGTCACTCAACTCAAATGGCTTCTGGGGTCCGGGTTACGACTATGATGTACAGTTCCATGTAACGAAGATCTGAAATTATAAATCTATGAGATTTTCACGTAGATTATACTGGGGAACAAAATTTCTGTTGCATCCACAAAAACGCTTGTTCCTACCTAATTCTAGTGTGTTGATCTCAAATCTGACATTAGTTTTTCTTTGTAAGCTACACATTTTTTGCAATTCAAGATTATAGGTTTTCATCTTTTTTTTTTTTTTCTGGAACATTGTCTAAGTCTATATAAAGGTTTGTCTCATGGAGGAGAGAGTACCCGAATAGGTTAGACTTTGTTAGTATAGCAAGTTCAAATTGTGTCAGACAGTTTTGCATCTGCCACAGAGTGTTGCTTGCAATAGGTTTTCATCTTATTGTAAAATTTTCAACATTTAGTTTAACATAATGAAGTAGAATGTCTTCTTGGGTATCATCTTTGTGAAAATATAATAATTTATATAATGCAGTAAATACACTAATACACTAAAAGATATGATTGCATCAGAATTTGTCTACAATTTCAAAATAGAATATATTAAACACCTATTTTAATCATCATATTTGCGCAAAACTAATTTAAATTCTATTCAGGCAAAAATTTGCATTTGTAGCTCTTGTGTTTCTGTACTTGTTGAGGACAATCTCGTTTGATGCGCCAGCAATAGTCTGCTTTGCACTAACAGCTCCAAGATTTTCGGGAAACTTATCAAGGTGACTATTCAGGAAATGAATCTTAACACTCATGTTACATCCAATGTTGTGGAAAGCCAACAGCATCCTTTGAAACAGAAGTTCATAGTTTTCTGCTTTTTTGTTGCCAAGGAAGTTCTTTGTAACTGCCACAAAAGACTGCCATGCTGCTTTCTCCTCCTTATTCATCTTCTTGGAAAATTCTTCATCACGTATGAGGGTTCAAATTTGAGGTCCATCAAATACACCTGCTTTTATCTTCTTGAAAGACAAGGCAGGAAAAGCAGAAATAATATGTTGAAAGCATTTACTTTCTCTATTCAAAGTCTGAACAAACTGCTTCATTAAACCAAGTTTGATATGAAGTGGGGGAAAATGATCCTGTCTCGATTAACTACAGGTTCATTCACAATAGTTTGCATCCCTACTTCCAGAGCTTCATGTTTTGGCCACTCCTTCTGTGTCCAGTGTTTCTCCTGAGCTCAGCTGACCCACAAACACAGAAAGCAAGGATACTTCATGAAACCTCTCTGTTGTCCTAGCAGGAAATTTACCATTTTAAGATCCACACAAATGATCCAGTTATGCTCCTCATACTTCAGAAAGTCAAGGACAATTTTTATGTCATTATAATCTTCTCGCAGATGAGTTGAATAACCAATTGGAACTGCTGCATAAACATTACCGTTGTGTAGAAGAACACATTTCATACTCCATTTAGAGCTGTCAAGAAATAGCCACCATTTTGTTGGACTGTAAGTGGTAACACCTAGCTGGCTGAGAAGACTACTGATATCATGACAGTTATCAAAGTATTTGTCTTTGTAAAAAAAGTCCACAAAAATTTGTTCACACTTCCTGAAATGGGATACTTTAGCTGACCAGTGAAGTACATTCTTTTCTTGAAGCCTGAAGGCTAATAACTCAGCTGCTTTCTTTGATAGGCCCAAATATTTTTCTAAGTCATTCAATTTGGGTTGGCTAAACTGCTGAGGAGTTAATGATTGCTTGGCTTCAGAAGAAGACCCTTCAGATTCTACAACCATTTCCTCATGCATCTTATCAAAATACACTTGATCACCATGTTCACTTTCTTCATCCTTAGAAGAAATAAAACCATTGAAAACTGGAACCGGGAGTGTCTCAGAGTGTGGGATAGGTCATATAGCTGAAGAAATATTAGGATATGCGATCATATGCCATTTTTTCTTGCCGATGCCCTTTGTATGGATCAGACAGAAATAACAGTCACTGCTGTGGTCCTTAGGTTCATGCCAAACCATGGGAATACCAAAAGGCGTTCCTTTGTGCTTTCCTTTTGTCCAGTCACAAAGCATTTCCTCACAATTATGACATACAATATGAGGAGCCCAATTCTTATATTGATCGCCAAGGGGAACTTGAAAATAGGCAATGTATGCACGTGTCACAAATGATGAAATATTGCACCTTTGACGTTGAAGTGTGTAACAGCCACACATATGACAGAAGGTGTCAGGACTATTCTTATATTTATACCTACTCGAAGAAGCTATGATTCAATCTTAAAACAAAATAGGAGGGTGTTTTTATCAGATAATAATTTTTTACATTTAAAAACAACTACAATTATGTAAAAGTGATGTTTGTAAAACATTAATTGCTTTGTGGTTATGTTCAATTCAAACGTCATTGCCCTTTAACTCCAATTTAAAAGCCAATGCATGCCATTAACTGTAACATAAAGAAATTAAAATTGCATAAAAAATAGAGCATGCACCAAAAAGGGATTTTAGATTTGGAATCAGCGATGCAGAAATATATAGAAACAGTTCTAAAACCTTGTGCAACAGAATATGAAAAATAACTTGTCTTCCAGTGTTATTTTATTTTTGCATGCATGCAAGTAGAATTTAGTAGATTTGTCATTCCTGGGATTTGGGGAACACATCTACGTGCTAATTTAGATGTGCCAATGGTATCACACACATATGCATTCTTTCAACCATTCAAGATTCAAAACACATTTACTGACTAGTAATTACATTTCAGGCCCTGTGAAAGAGCAAAACTCAGTCTGCTATCTATGTACTGGATAACAAGTATGATGGATTGATAGTAGAAATTTCCTGCTGCTTCATTCAAAACAAGATTTCCTATAAGGCAAGTTTATTAAGTGATGAGTTAATTATTTGCCAGGAAAGGAGATGACACCTCTAATAATAAAGTTTTGTTTTTGTTTTTCTATTTAAAGATCTGATGTTGGGTAGGTAGAGGTGGTATTTCTATAGATAGTCACCATTTCTTACAGTATTTTTGAATTCTGAAGGATTTTAAAGAGCATTTATTTATTTATTTATTTATTTTTTATTTTTTCTGAAGCTGGAAATGGGGAGAGACAGTCAGACAGACTCCCGCATGCGCCCGACCGGGATCCACCCGGCAGGCCCACCAGGGGCGACGCTCTGCCCCTCCGGGGCATTGCTCTTTTGAGACCAGAGCCACTCTAGTGCCTGGGGCAGAGGCCAAGGAGCCATCCCCAGTGCCCGGGTCATCCCTGCTCCAATGGAGCCTTGGCTGCGGGAGGGGAAGAGAGAGACAGAGAGGAAGGAGGGGGGGGGTGGAGAAGCAAATGGGCGCTTCTCCTATGTGCCCTGGCCCGGAATCGAACTCGGGTCCCCCGCACGCCAGGCCGATGCTCTACCACTGAGCCAACCGGCCAGGGCTAAAGAGCATTTATTTTGGAGAACAGAATTTAGTAGATTCTATCAGATTAGTGAGAGAAATCAGGCTCATTTTATTTAATCCTATTACTTTTGATGAGGCCCAGAATTGACATTATGGTGCAATATCAATCAAGCAACCAAATTACACTTGATCTAGTCTTTCCCCCCTAAAAACATACCTCTCAATGCCTACAGGAGGAAATAAAAAGGAGAAAAGTCAAGACAATAAAACTACCAAGTAAAAATTCCCCTGATCTAACTACATACCAAGGAAAGATGTTTAGATAGATATTCTTCAAAGAAGTCCACCATCCATCCCTTTCTCCTCATGTTACACGGTGGCTGCCCTTCACATTAAAGGTAGAATCTCATTTCCTCCTTCTAGTGGATGTAGTGTGGATTGAGTGGCTTGTTTGATGGTGGTGAAAAGATGTTCTGGGACTTCCCAGGTCAAGGCATATATTGTAATGCCAAGGGATTTCTGCCCTGTGTCTCTGGGGAGGCTTGCTCATGGGTGCTTCCTCTGGGACTTCAGCACCATGCTGTCAGAATGTTAGAAGCCCACACCACATGTTGATGATGTGTGTCCAGTGTCTGTAATCAGGAGCTCAGCTGAACTTCCAGCCAACAGCCGGGCATCAACAGTAAGTCAGTTGAGCTTTACAGATGACTCCAGCCTCAGCTGCCATTTGACAGCATGTAAAAAATCCAAAGCAGGAGTGAGCCATGTCAAGTTAGAGAACCATGGAAGATAATAATAAGTTGTTGCTTTAAGCCACTAAGTTTTGAGGTTGTTATGTGATTTCAACTGTGTCCATTCTTGGCCTAATCAATCACTTTCAGAAAGAAAAGTAATTCTTCTCACTAAATCTCACAGAATCAATTGACCACTGCTCTCCAAAGAGCTAAGTTAGATGATTTTTAAAATTACTTCCAATTTCTAAGATTCTCTAAGAAAAGATGATTTTCTGCAGAAATTTCATAATATCAGAACAGATGGCTGCTGGTCTTTTTGACTAGATTTGTCACTGGAGTATCAATTGGTTAACAATGCAATTAATTGTAATGGAAATTGTTCTTTCAAGTTTTACAAAAATGTTCTCATAAAGATCCCAATACCGTGTGTGGAGCCAAAACCTCACAACCCATTAATCAGTCATCTTCAAGCAAAAGTATGGAATCACAATTTCTAGTACAGTAAAAGGCAAATTTGGAAATTGAGGAAGATTAATGTATGCGACCAACATTTCTCATATTCCCTTTCAGCTGTCAAACTCAGAACTCCAAAGGCTAGGATATCAGTCATTTACATCTTGGTAACTGTTGAGTTACTTTTTTTATTCTAGTCATGTTTGCTTCATATTTTTGTGTTAGGCAGTTGTACAGACATTAGCGGAGCAAGGAGCACAGGCCAGGCACAGAAGGTCACCTGGGCAGAAAGCCCCAAGTGCCTAGCAATGAGCAAAACTGGAAAAACAAGGACCTGACACTTCCCCAGGGTGACCTTTCCTCCCTTAGCTGGTCGTGTGGTTTATACCCCCTGATTTCATATTGCTGAACATGGAAATTGGAACCTCCCTTGGTATATCACTAGTCATGTGGCTTTATATCCCATAGAGGAGGAACAAACAAGAAAGTCATTGGAGTCAAGTTCATAAAATGTTCTTTAAAACCCAGGTCCAAGTATGGTGGTTCCTCAAAAAACTGCAAATAGAACTACCTTATGACCCAGCAATCCCTCTACTGGGTATATACCCCAAAACCTCAGAAACATTCATACGTAAAGACACATGTAGCCCCATGTTCATTGCAGCACTGTTCACAGTGGCCAAGACATGGAAACAACCCAAAAGCCCTTCAATAGAAGACTGGATAAAGAAGATGTGGCACATATACACTATGGAATACTACTCAGCCATAAGAAATGATGACATCAGATCATTTACAGCAAAATGGTGGGATCTTGATAACATTATATGGAGTGAAATAAGTAAATCAGAAAAAAACAAGAACTACATGATTCCATACATTGGTGGAACATAAAAATGAGACTAAGAGACATGAACAAGAGTGTGGTGGTTACCAGGGGTGGGGGGAGGGAGGACGCAGGAGGGAGGGAGGGAGAGAGTTAGGGGGAGGGGGAGGGGCACAGAGAAAACTAGATAGAGGGTGACGGAGGACAATCTGACTCTGGGCGAGGGGTATGCAACATAATTTAATGACAAGATAACCTAGACATGTTTTCTTTGAATATATGTACCCTGAATTATTAATGTCATCCCATTAACATTAATAAAAATTTATAAAAAAAAAAAAAAGTGAGAGAATAGCGTTTAAGCAGTAAGCCCTAGAGATAATACCTAGGCCTCAGTTGTGCTTTAGCTCCAGGCCCAGAAAAGCAGCAAAACAAGACAGAGGAAAACCATGGCTGACCTCGGGACCAGCTGCATTGACTAATGACTCACTGCCTTCACGCCAGCCAATCAGTGAAGACCATGACTATAAAGAGAATCCCCGGAGAGCTGATGAATATTCCTCTGAGATCCTGCCCTGGGACCTCCTCTAAAATTCTCCACCCCTAAAATCTCTTAGGGCCCAGGTCCTAGTCTCCCTCAACGACTTCAGCTCATAATATCATTATTTATCATTGCTTTTTTGACTAAATTTTTTTCTACCTATGATTATTCTCTCTATATAGTGTTCTGACTAAATTTCACAGGAAGCTAGCATTATTGGCTAAATTAATGACCATTTTGCCTTCTAGGAAATCTGGTCATCATGATTTTATTTTCACTTCTTTTTTTTTATTATTTAAAAAATTTTATTGAATCTATTGGAGTGACATAGGTTAATAAAATTATATAGATTACTAGTGTACAATTCTATATATAGTACATCATCCGTATATTGTATTGTGTTCACTACCCCAACTCAAGTCTCCTTCCATCACCATTTATCCCCACTCTTTACCCTCTTCTACCTCCCCCTATCCTTTCCTCTTGTAATATAATCACCATATAATTGTGTCTATGAGTTTTTTGGGGTTTTTTTTATGTTTTTTTTAAATTTTTTTAATTTTTCTGAAGTTGGAAACGGGGAG
The DNA here is from genome assembly GCF_036850995.1 of Saccopteryx leptura. NCBI lineage: Eukaryota > Metazoa > Chordata > Mammalia > Chiroptera > Emballonuridae > Saccopteryx > Saccopteryx leptura. The sequence continues at coordinate 29,238,727 of NC_089512.1, read as the reverse complement.
GCAGTCAGACAGACTCCCGCATGCACCCGACCGGGATCCACCCGGCACACCCACCAGGGGGCGATGCTCTGCCCCTCTGGGGCGTCGCTCTGTTGCAACCAGAGCCATTCTAGTGCCTGAGGCAGAGGCCACAGAGCCATCCTCAGTGCCCGGGCCAACTTCGCTCCAATGGAGCCTTGGCTGTGGGAGGGTAAGAGAGAGACAGAGAGGAAGGAAAGGGGGAGGGGTGGAGAAGCAGATAGTCGCTTCTCCTGTGTGCCCTGGCTGGCAGTCGAACCCGGGACTCCTACATACCAGGTCGACGCTCTACCACTGAGCCAACTGTCCAGGGCTTAGAGTTTTTTGGTTTTTTAATTTTTGCTTAATCACTTCACCTTTTCTACCAGGCCTCCTATACCCTCTCCCCTCTAAGAGCTATCAGTCTTTTCTCTGTATCTATGAGCCTGTTTCTATTTTGTTTGTTAGTTTATTTTGTTCATTAGATTCCACGTATACTGGTAAGTAATCATATGGTACAGTACTTGTCTTTCACTGGCTTATTTCATTTAGCATAATATTCTCTAGGTCCATCCATGCTGTTGCAAAGGGTAAGATTTCCCTCCCTTTTTTTTTGTGGCCAAAGTAGTATTCCATTGTGTAAATGTACCACAGCTTCCTAATTATTTTGCTAATTACTAGTATAGGGGTAAGGGGGATTGAAGTACTCTGTGGGAGAAAGTATAGAAGTGGTGCTTTAGTTTTGTGGCAGAAGCCAAGGATTACTGTTCCTGCCTGTAGGGGAATTGCCATTCCGAGATTTATTGATAATTGTGTGGTAGGTGTAAAGGAGTGTGGTAGAAGGCCAACTTTTGTATCCACTTATGTAGTAATGGACATTTGGGCTGCTTCCAAATCTTGGCTATTGTAAATAATGTTGCAATAAGTATAGGGATGCTTATATGCTGTCAAATTAGTGTTTGGGTCCCCCCACCCCCGATATATTCCCAGAAGTGGAGTCCTGGGTCATAAGGTAGTTTCATTTTTAAGTTTTTGGAAGAAACTCCATACTGCTTTCACAGTAGTTGTATCAATTAGCATTCCTACCAAGAATGCATGAGTGTTCCTTTTCCTCCACACCCTCACCAACACTTGTTGAGTGTTGATTTTTATTTATTTATTTTTATTTTTCCGAAGCTGGAAACCGAGAGGCAGTCAGACAGACTCCCGCATTCGCCTGACCGGGATCCACCCGGCATGCCCACCAGGGGGCGATGCTTTGCCCATCTGGGGCGTTGCTCTACTGCAATCAGAGCCATTCTAGCGCCTGAGGCAGAGGCCACAGAGCCATCCTCAGCACCCGGGCCAACTTTGCTCCAATGGAGCCTCGGCTGCGGGAGGGGAAGAGAGAGACAGAGAGGAAGGAGAGGGGGAGGGGTGGAGAAGCAGATAGGCGCTACTCCTGTGTGCCCTGGCCGGGAATCGAACCTGGGACCCCATGCACACCAGGTCGACGTTCTACCACTGAGCCAACCAGCCAGGGCCTGAGTGTTGATTTATATATGATAGCCATTCTGACAGGCATGAGGTGATATCTCATTGTGGTTTTCATTTGCATCTCTCTGATGATTAGTGATGTTGAGCATCTTTTCATATGTCTATTGGCCATCTGTCTGTTCTCTATGGAGAAGTGTCTATTCAGGTCCTCTGCCCCTTTTTAAATTAGATTATTTGGGGGTTTTTTTGGTGTTGAGTTGTATGAGTTCTTTATAAATTTTGGATGTTAATCCCTTATTAGATGTATCATTGGTGAATATGTTCTCCCATCTTGTGGGCTATCTTTTTATTTTGTTGATGGTTTCCTTAGCTGTGCAAAAATTTCTGTTTGATGTAGTCCTATTTGTTTGTTTGTTTCTTTTGCCCAAGGAAATATATCAGAAAAAAATATTAGTACAAGAAATATCAGACATTGTACTGCTTATGTTTTCATATTTTTATGATTGTAAGTCTTACATTTAAATCTTTAATCTATTTTGAGTTTATTCTTGTGTATGGGGTGAGAAGGGGGTCTAGTTTTATTTATTTTCCTATTTCTGAGTTCATCTTATGTGATTCCTAGACCAGAATATTGTTAAATAAATGAATGAATAAAGGAATGAGATGCTGGGAGTGGCAGAAATCATGACCAAATTACTTGACATTTGTTACTTTTAAAAAAATAAATGAGATAATTTATGAAAGGGTTCCAACTTTAGTTCTAGCACATAGTAGAGTTCAAAGGGTATTTGTTTTCCTATTTACTCTTTAGCTATTTTTAAATAAATTTTTAAATTTATTTAAGAAATCATAATAATAAAGAAAAAAAGATATTTGGGGAAAGGAGACTTCCTGATACTTCTGAAATCTACCATAGGGTAAGTCACCTACTTTCTTACAGACTTTTGAAACAAAAATAGAAAACCCTTTACAAGGCAACACTTCAGTTTTGTGGCTAAAGAGGCTCTGGAAATGCTGAATTCTATTATTCTATATCCCTTTTCAAATTTTCTCACCATTCATAGGTATTTTTCAGGCTACTGATTATTATTCATATTCTATTATATATGTTTTTTTTCCTGGGAAAAAGAAGATAATAAAAGCAGGCATTTCCAAATTTTTAGAATAAAATTATTGAAGAATCATTTAAGTGCATATTCTTGGGGTTGTAAATTCTCTTGTAATCTCTATCAATAGGGTCTTTGGAGGTGAGACCACTACCCATGGCAGATGGGGAGTAAGATCTTGGTTCTTAGGGACAGAGGATGCACGCTTTCTGTTCTTTCTCTCCTTGTGGCCATAGTATGTTTCCCAGGACAGCATCTTTGTCTTCAGAGAAATTGTGTGTTCCCATATCCAAATCCTTTTGTTCTCAGGAAAACTGGATTCTATTTTGCTTCTATAATCTTTGCCAAAAAAAAGGATTTCTTGTTAAACCAGGACCGTTGCATTTGATTTTCTCTTTTGGTTCCCTATTGTCCTTCTTGAAAAGCTTTGGAACTAGCCTAATGTAACTTGCAAAAAGTGCCGATGTAATTGAGTTATTCTATGTAATTTGTAGTTTTGCCTCCCTCAGCATCAGTAGAGGCACAGATACAGAGAATTTATTGGGACTCGTTAGCTTTTGAACTCTGTTGTAGCATACTCTGTGTGTTTGTGGTGTCGCCTGGCAGTATTTTTAGCTGTGGTGAAGAAGAGGGTGATGGGGGTCGTGTGAACAGGGACTGGGATCTAAGGGCCACACTTTGGGGTGACCCAGGTCTGTTTTCTGCCAGATCCTGTCCATTGGAGAGTTTAATGGGAAGATAATGTTGTGTGACGTAAGCAGTGCATTTGAGAGAAGAACAGGAGTCCTACAAAACTTACTCACAGGAAGGAAACTAGAAGAGCAACTTAAACTGAGCATGGTGGAAATGTTAATGCTGCAGTTACAGATGACGAACATGGCAGAATTTTCCAAAGCTAGGTATTAAACACGGGCAAAAAGTGATCTGACTCTTGAGTGCAAAAACTAAAGGAATACCAAATTTTATTCGTAGCTGATCAAACTAGTTATATCTCTGTTTATTCCTTAAATGAATTTTAAATCCAATAAAAATATTTAAAACACTGTGAGTGCAGGAGAAGCTTCTCTCTCTCTCTCTCTCTTTTTGTTTCTAATACTGGGCATTTTTATTAATCAATATTTAGCCTAGCTGATAGCAGTTTAAAGACAGAAATAAAATGGTTACATGTATCCTTGCTGTTTTAGAAAAAACTACTCTAAAAACCTGCTCATGATATGGCAATAAGAACACCCAATGTTTTCTTTTTAGACTTTCCATTTTTGTAATACTGCAGAATTTAGTGAGGAATTTGAGGTAATCATTTTATCAAGTTGCATAATCTAGGAGGATTCTGTCATCTAGGAATAGACCCTTTGGAGGAATGGACCCTCCAGTGTTTATTTTGCATCACAGAAAACCTCTATAAATATTAGTATTATGTTGTGTTCCCGTTCAGCCTGTAATCTCTTGAGCCAGCTTATTTTCATAAACAGCTATCGGAAAGTAAAGCTGAGGCCAGGTACACAATAAATATTAGATAAAGGATTTTAGGGCCCCCCAAATAAAACAAATATTATTAATGTAGAACAGGATTGCTATTCTATTGTATAAAGATTACTGAAGCAGAAAATAAGCAAGGGCTTAGGACATTTTTTTCAAAGTGGTTGCTGTGTTGTGTTAGACATATATATAGTCTTATTACCACAAAGAAAGAGAAAAAGTTGATTTCTATTTTTGCAGAGTGTTGGTTTCTTTACCCTTTGGCGCCGACAAGACCTAGAAGATGGAAGAAGTACTTATATAGATAAATAGGACCCTTTGTCCTTCCCCCATTGAGCTGAGTCAGCAAGATGGGAGAAAGATGCACAATAAATTGAGAACATTCTTTTCCATTGCCAGTTGGAGCAGGGGGTGATCGGTGGCTGTGGAAGTTCTGGATCTGTCTGTGGACAATATTAAGAACAGGGACACAAGAAAACTCCAGTAAATTCTTCTATTAAAAAACCCACAATGTTGTAAGTTGGATCCCTTGAGAAATAGACTTGGAGATGGGGGTACGTATGCGTGAGGTTTACTAGGGAGTCCTCTCAGAAACACCGGGGAGAGCAGACAGGAGGCAGAGGGAGAAATTGAGCTGCAATGCATTAGCAACAGTGGCCAGAGCCAATCCCCTGGGGGTCCTCGGGAGTAGGAATAACCTTCTAGAAAGGTCTAGAATTGAGGCTAAGGAGAAAGCCTTGTGCTCTGCCTCTGCCATCCTTGGCTACCCTCCTCCATAGGGTGGAGGTGTGGCTTTGGTTGAGGCAACTCCCTCTTGCCAGGAGGGATAGACCCGTGAGTGCTCACATTTGAAATTCCTGAAAGGTAATGACAGTCTTGATTCTGAAGAAGGGATTCTGGGTGATACACCCCAGCATCCATTCCACACTTTATAAAATTTGAGCTCCATGGTCTACTGAGGGATAGGCCAAAGTTTTTGCTGGTTTAGGATGAGTTCTAACTAAGGTGTGAGTGTACATTAATATCATCATTTTGATTCTGTATGCTTATCCTCTTCATCTGAAAAGAGATGGTCATTTATAAGGGTCTTTCCTTAGCAGGAATTCTCTTCCTAAGTATCTGACCACTTTAGTTGAAAAGTGAATGAAATAGGGCCTGTTGGTTTCAGTTCCTCAACAACAACAACAACAACAAAAAACTTTTGAGAGAGATACAGTCTGTTTCAACACATATGGATAAAGATTGAATGCCTTTGTTTTTCCTCAATGAGTTTTACCCTGAACTTAATGATATCTGGCAGTTCATCCCTCACACATTTGATAAATCTGCCCTTTCAATAGCTTCTAAATCTGATGTATATAACTGAGACATTATGGAATCAGATACTCACATATATACATTGTCAACCCTTAAATTTTGAGTATGCTATTTCTCTACCTGACTCATTCCAGATACACATTTGTTGGAAATGTATATTTGAACCTGATATATAATTGTCTATGGAATTTATGCTCTGTAAGCTATATTACATATTAATATATATAATATACATATTACTAGCTATTATGTGTGTGTGTATGTATGTGTGCATATATATATATATATGTATATATGTGTATGTGTGTGTATGTGTGTGTATATATATATATATATATATATATATATATATATATATATATATAGAATGTTGTCCATAACATCACCGTTTCTCTTAGTAACATACAATTCCATCTCTGCTTCTGGAACTCCCCTAAAATGAAGGTACACTCTGAAAGCCAATGAGCAATGCAAACGTAACAGTACTATATTCTTGGCAGATCAAATAAAGATAACAATAAAAATAATGTGGAGGTGCTTGAAAGGTAACTGAGTTTTGAGCCCCTTACATTTCCTCCTTTATTAAAGGAAATATTCTAAGATGCTTTGAATTGAAGCAGAGTTGTTTTCTTTTCTCTATAGACCCTGATAGGTATTTTTTTTCCTGAACCAAACCTTTCTCCAGGCTCACTGAGAAATTCGTTCTGGCAAGAAGTGCCTCCTTCTCCAGTAATAAGAGCCAATATTTTTATAGAGCCTTCCACTAACTCTGTACCAGTGAAAGTCTTCATAAAAGTATTGTTATAAAAGTAGATAAAATACACAAAGCTAAGAAATACACCTTTTGACAACATCAAAAATAAAGAAAAGAAAAAGAAAGTGTAGACTCGTTCTCTCTGTACACTGTGCAAAGTGAAGTAGGTCCTGCTTGCATACAAATGGCTAAATAATGAGATATTCATTCCTTATGCACTTCCATTATTTACCAGAGGATTACTCACAGAAGTAAGACCACAAGGAGCTAATATACAACATTACTCAGGAAACACTGAACTACCTATTTTTTGTATGAGTGAATATATTAATCTATCCAACTCTATGTCCTAAGGCTAAGGAGTAACATTTACTTTCATCCACACCAGAAAAGAAAAATTAGGAAACACATGAAATATAGTTCCATCTGAACTTCTTACCCATACCAACAAACAAATATTTAATAGAACACGTTCATGTCAGGCAGTGTGCTAAGTGCTGGCCATACTGTGGTGAACAGAAGAAATTTGATCTCTGGGTGCAGGAAGCTTATAAGCAATGGCAATAGCTTAGTTTAAAAGATAATAACCTTAGAGAACTCTGACCAGGTGAGTGAGTGGAAATATTTCATAATTTCATTATCACTTTTAGGGGTGGCAGTGTAATGTACCCTTCACTCTTCTGAGTTCTTGGCTGAGATCCTCCATCATGAAAGACAGATGATGAAGAAGAGAAAAGCAGACAGAAATTTATTAACATGTATACTTCTTGTATACATGGGGGATATTCAGAAAAAAAAAAAAAGAGTAAACTCCCCAAGATGGCCTAAGCTACCACTTTCAATCCTATCTTCAGGCAAATACAAAAGAAAGACATTGGTCTAGGCTCTAGGGAGAGACCAGTTATGGAAGGTTACCAGAAAAAGCACGGTAGGCAAGCAGGAGTATGATTTACTATGCAAATTTAACTCTCTCCTTTGCCATTGATAAGTTTTTTGTGTTAAAACAATTCTTCTCAGGGTACAAAAAGGGAAACACAAGTAGAGATTTATTTTATAGATGTAAATTCCCCTTGTAAATAAAGCGTAACTTTTACTCTGTTTTCAGAGATTTTCCTGTGTCTATTTCTCAAAATAGCCTCCTTAAAATAATCCAAATGGCAAAGATGTATATTTTGAGGTGGTATTTTCTGCTACCTACACTCATAGCATCTATTTCTTGTGTGTGAGCTGGACCACATTTTTTCAGCTGAACAAACAAACTTGGGTCAATTCGCATGTCTTCAAACCTCAGTTTTCCCATCTGTACAAAGTAGCTAATAACATCAACCTAAAAGTGTTAGTTTGAGAAAAAACATATGGTAATACAATGAAAACGTCAGGGTTTTCCTTGAAAAACAAACATGTATGCTCTGTGTAGTTCTCTTCCTTTCTGTTCTGTGTGGGGAGGAAGACATTTTACTCTGCCTTCCTAGGTTCGTTCAGTTGTTGTCATAACTAAATCTATGTGAGATGGATTAACAAGAGGAAATAATCACATTTACATATGTACATAGAGGAATCCCACAAACAGCGCTTCAGAGACAGGAAGATAAAATGAGGTATATAAAGAATCTTTTAATGTTATTATTATTTTATTGATGTAAGTGAGAGAGGGAGAAAAAGAGAGACAGAAATATTGATCTGTTCCTGTGGGTGCCCTGACCAGAGGTCAACCCGGCAACCTCTGTACTTTGGGATGATGCTCTTAACCAACCAAGCCATCCAGCCATGGAAAGGAATCTGGAGTCAAGGAATGAAGCTAAGATCCCTGGAGCTTCAGAAAGAAGAGGGTCATTTGCAGCCCAATTAGAACAGATGTTCAGTAATTAGAAGTATACCCTGAGTTATAGATAGGTCATAAAAAGTTTTCCTGGTGACAACTCTTATTATGGGCAAGACCTCAAATTTAAGTTCTTTAAGTGAGAGATAGAAGTTTTTATTGAGCCCTCAGGGCCTTGACTGCCTTCATCTCAAAGTTATCACAAGCCAAAGTCGTACATCTTGGCGAGGCCCGCTCAGACCACTTCATCTGCCAGCAGTAGCTTGTGTGCCATGGTTTATTTTTTTTAAAGCCCGTCCACAGACAGAAACAGATAATCATAAACACATTTTCCCTAAGGGCTGAGAGAAAAGATCCCACATGAATGTAAGGTTGCAAAGTAAGTTTTTCGCTCTCAAAGTCTAGGTGATACTGAGTCTGAGAAAAGGGAGAGGAAATGATGGGTTCTCAGTATGGAGCTGAGAGACCCAAGTCCTTGATGAGGGATAGGGAAGAAGAATCGTGTGTCAAGAAGCCAAGAGAAGAAGTGAAAGGATATCGGGGCTCTTGAGGAATCTTCCAAAGTGAAATCCCTTTCCCCCAGAGGTGGGATTCAGCCAGTTTGCACCGGTTTGGCAGAACAGATACCTTAATTTTTGATGTCTGGTGAAATGGTTGGTAAAATGGCACTTGTAATCAGAGTTCTCTCTAAGGTAGGCACCTGGGCAGCTGCTCAATGTGGAAATCACAAATTTAATTCCTTACTCTTTTTATTTATTTATTTACTTTATTTTTTAGTGAGAGGAGGGGAGGCAGAGACAGACTCTCACATGTGCCCCAACCGGGATCCAGCTGGCAAGCCCACTAGGGGGCGATGCCCTGCTCATCTGGGGCCATTGATCCATTGCAATGGGAGCCATTTTGTTTTAGCACCTGAGGCAGAGGCCATGGAGCCATTCTCAGCACCTGGGGTGCTCTAATCGAGCCTTGGCTGCAAGAGGGGAGAAGAAGAGAGAAAGAGAGAGAGATAGAGAAGAAAGAGGGGAAGGGATGGAGAAGTAGATGGCACTTCTCCTGTATGTCCTGACCAGGAATCAAACCCGGGACATCCACACTCCAGGCTGATGCTCTGCCACTGAGCCAACTGGCCAGGGCTAATCCCTTACTCTTTTTAACGTTCATCTGCACAACAGTGTTTTCTAAGTGCCCATAGTAATTTGCATTCCATCCATAGGTGAAAAAAATTTGACTGAACTATGCTATAATATTTATTCACTTCATAAAACTCATTGTCCCTTTGATGAAATACTACATTTTAATTCCCTCACATTTGTTTCTTCAGTAAACAGACATATAATATAAAGAGAAAAAGTGCCAAACAACCAGGGGTGACAAGCTGTCATTTGTTTCAGCTTTGTGTTACGCCCAAAATTCCCCTGAGTATTGTGAGTGTGCTGATGTTCCCCAAATGGTGAAACCAATAGGAATCTAGGACACAATGATCCAATAGAAATATAGATTTCAAGGGTTATCTTACTGCTCATTTCAGAAGCCATGAAAGTATTAAATGCATGAAATATTAAACTACCTTCAGTATATTGTTTTTTTTCTACTTAAAATGGCCATTAGGGCAGAGAACCAGTTGTTAAATTATTTGAATCCCAGCACAGCTTTCCCCCATTCCCTGAGAACAACCCTGCCATCCAACAGTCCTGGGTCCCTGTAAACTTCCTTGAACAGAGTGACAGATGAGAAGTTTTCTTGAGAAATGCAGACAGCCTTTTCTCTTGATCAAGTGGAATTTAGAATCTTTTTTTCTGAACTGAGGCAGTTTCAGGGACACATCACATTGAAACTAACTTATTAAGTACATAACAAAATACAATGACTATACGAATATTGTTTCGGAATAGCATGCCTTTCAACTTGCCCCTTGCCAACTGAGCCAACCCTCCGTGTCATTGTTTACCCTAACCCTTCATGAGTCAAGTGTGACCAGAAGCATAGTTTGCCAATATGTTGCTTTCTCCTCCCTGTGGAGGACATCTGTCAGGCCTGCTCGTCACCACAGCATCCGTGTTCTCACATGGAACGGCCACAGCATGGGAGAGCCATTTGGTGCTTCCCCTCTCAATGATCAGAGAGGCTGGGTGGGACATTTAATTTAGCAGTAGCCGTTCCTGCCTCTTAGGGGGACTGCCAATGTGAACAGATGGCCCATTCTACAACCCAGGTGGCGAGTCCTGCGCAGATACAACTTAAAAGGTTTCCTCCTGGAAGAGCTTGTGCCTCGCTTTCTGAAAAACTCAGTTTTACGTGTGGACCTGCTGCAATCTGGTAGACAGAACCTTCCTTCGGGGCTGATAACTGGTCATATTGACTCTCTTTTCTCAGAGGAAGTACCTACCATCTGTTTCATGTAACAAATATAAAACAAAGAGATAGTACACAAGAGGAAAATAAATTATGCACACACACAACCATACACAACACACATATATACAGATACACACACTCACAAATGCATAGCTTTAAGTGCCAAGATGTTTTGATCTCTCCCAAAATTCTATTTATTCTCCAAACTCTATAGTCTCTGATTTATAGGGTGCCTTTTGGAATTGGTACTCATTTGAAATGTTTTATTATTATGAAGTCTAAGTTTAAACATTTTCTTTTTCTTCTGTTAAAAGAAGGATGAGGGGAGAGAGAGCAAAAGAGAGAGAGAGAGAGAAAGGGGTGGGAGAGGGTAAAGGCATGAGCAACACTACAGAGCTTCAGACAGGAAATATTTTTTGCATGACAATATTTTAATACTGAGAGTCAGCCTTTGGAGTCCTCAGCATGGGCTGGTCTGGATAAAGTACAAAGCTTTTGTTGACATCTATTTGCCAGCTCACATAAGGACTTGGTAATGACATTTTTTCAAATCCATCTGGCGATTTAGCCAAGGCTGTTGGAAAGCTTCAGTTAAAATTCTGAAGAGTTAGAAAGCTGAGTCGTGTAAGAGGGCTCTGGAAGCTAGTTTATATTTTGCTGGATTTTTTCGGGCAGAAATTATATGATAAGATTTGCTAGAAATTGGATTGACTTAAGAAAGGGCTTTATAATTTCTTCAAGTAGATGATCTCACTTCCTACTTTTTGTTTTCAGCTCTCATCATAGCCCTAAAACTGACTTGTATTTTTTATTAGTGCCTCCAAAGCTAAAATTAGAAGGGGGGTGGGCTGGATTTATGTAAACAGATAATATTATGGGATTCTGCAATCAAGCTTCTTCTAACTTTCCTCTCAAAATAGAAGAGAGACCTTAATACTCCATGAAAGAAAATGGTAAAAATGAACTACAATGTTATCTCTCTAAATTTCCCGACTGAAGAACCCACAGTGTAAGTTATTAAACTGTCTCTGCCTGTCACTTTGGAAATATCTACTCTTTTCATATTCATTATTGTCAGAATATGTGTGAAGTTCATAGTATGAGGAAAGAATCTAACTCATGGAATAATTAGAAGAAATAGTTCAGTTTAGCCTGCAATCTGAAGATTTAAAGAGTAGTCCTTGAACATATGAACATTGGTATAAGTTTAGGAGTATCTGATACCAATATGGAGATGGATGTCTCAGGTTAACAAATTCAAATGGGTGCTAAAATTTTCTTTTTTTTAAAAAAAATTTTATTTATTTATTTATTTTTTACAGAGACAGAGAGTGAGTCAGAGAGAGGGATAGACAGGAACAGACAGACAGGAATGGAGAGAGATGAGAAGCATCAATCATTAGTTTTTCATTGCACGTTGCAACACCTTAGTTGTTCATTGATTGCTTTCTCATATGTGCCTTGACCGTGGGCCTTCAGCAGACCGAGTAACCCCTTGCTTGAGCCAGCGACCTTGGGTCCAAGTTGGTGAGCTTTGCTCAAACCAGATGAGTCTGCACTCAAGCTGGCGACCTCGGGGTCTCGAACCTGGGTCCTTCCGCATCCCAGTCCGACGCTCTATCCACTGTGCCACCTCCTGGTCAGGCTAAAATTTTCATTTTTACTTAAAAATTTATCTTCTGCCCACAATCTTAACTTTTAGTCTTTTATAACTTTGCTATGTTTTAAGATGATCTTTGCTTCTATTTCAGGAGTAAATATTGAATACCTATATTTCTCTTTAACTAGACTTGATAACACTTTGAGGTTAGAAACCGAAGTACATTTATCATTATGTCCTCGGTAACTATCACAGTATCTTGTAGGTAGTGAGAACACAATCAATATTTATTGAATTCAACAATCCACAAATACTTGTGGAATGCAGTTTGTTCATAAGGTTCTGGGGATATAAGATGGTGTAAGACAGGGACCATTACCTAAAGTAACTTACAGAATAAAACACATCAAGATTTTATTGAAATACTATGAAACAATTATTTGAACCCATTTTGGTCATAGTATTTTTATGATTCTGTTGACTCTCCCTATTTATTAATAGATCATCTCTTAATATTTGATAATGGTATAAGTGCCATTCCTGAGGTAGCATTTCCTCCCCGCTATGCCTATTAGTTACTTGACTTCTATTTGGTTTTTTTTTTTTAAGTAAGTGAGAGGTGCAGAAGTAGATAGACTCCCACATGTGTCCTGACCAGGACTCACTCAGCAATCCCTCTACCTGAGCGGTACTCTATCCATCTGGGGCTGCTGTTCCATTGCTCAGCAACCAAGCCATTTTTAGCATTAAGGTGAGGCCATGGGGCCATCCTTAGTGCCCAGGGCCAACTTTGCTTGAACCATTTGAGCCATGACTGTGGGAGTAGGAGAGAGAGAAAGAGAGAGAGAGAGAGAGAGAGAGAGAGAGAGAAGGGGGAGGGGTGGAGAAGCTGTTGGTTGCTTCTGTGTGCCCTGACCAGGAATTGAACCAGGACCTCCATACGCTGGGCTGATGCTCTACCACTGAGCCAACTGGCCTAGGCTATTTCTACTTTTTCTTTACATAATTTCTTCTGCCACTTCTTTTTTCTTCCTTGAGTTCTCTTTGGCTTGTTCATACTGTATTAGCACCCTTTTCAAATCTTTTATATTTATCTACTTATCTACTTTGCTTTGCTTTTCTCTTTTTCCATACCCCACCTCACATCAAATACAGCAATTTAAATTTTACTTTAAAATTATTCTTGAAATTCTCTTTATAAAAATTTGCAATTTGGCCCTGGCCAGTTGGCTCAGTGGTAGAGCGTCGGCCTAGCGTGCGGAGGACCCGGGTTCGATTCCCGGCCAGGGCACACAGGAGAAGCGCCCATTTGCTTCTCCACCCCTCCACCGCGCTTTCCTCTCTGTCTCTCTCTCCCCTCCCACAGCCAAGGCTCCATTGGAGCAAAGATGGCCCGGGCGCTGGGATGGCTCCTTGGCCTCTGCCCCAGGCGCTAGAGTGGCTCTGGTCGCAATATGGCGACGCCCAGGATGGGCAGAGCATCGCCCCCTGGTGGGCAGAGCGCCGCCCCATGGTGGGCGTGCCGGGTGGATCCCGGTCGGGCGCATGCGGGAGTCTGTCTGACTGTCTCTCCCTGTTTCCAGCTTCAGAAAAATGGAAAAAAAAAAAAAAAAAAAAAAATTTGCAATTTAACCAATCAGTAACTTAAGAAAAAATTGTAAGTACTCTTTTGTTAGAGTTGTCAATGTAAAAATACCCATACCTGTAGAAAAAATTTTATGAGTTTATTACAGTTTGCTTGAGTCAAACAGAGGACACATCTGAAAGCAAGAGCTCAGTAGATCGAGAAAAATGCTTTTTAGAATGATAGTTTTCAGTTTCTTCTTTATACATTTGAAATTGTGGAGGGAAGTTAAGAAAGATTATATGAATTAAGGAGAAAACAAAGCCGGGAAATCACTATAATTAGATTACAATATAGTTAATATGATTATGTGCTCTCTGGAGGGTGGTTCACTTCTGGAGGGGTATAAAAAAGAGACATTTCAACAGAGTGTTAGCCTAGATCAGGGGTCCCGAAACTTTTTACACAGGGGGCCAGTTCACTGTCCCTCAGACCGTTGGAGGGCCAGAATATAAAAAAAACTATGAACAAATCCTTATGCACACTGCACATATCTTATTTTAAAGTAAAAAAACAAAACAGCAATAAATACAATATTTAAAATAAAGAACAAGTAAATTTAAAACAACAAACTGACCAGTATTTCAATGGGAACTATGGGCCTGCTTTTGGCTAATGAGATGGTCAATGTCCAGTTCCATATTTGTCACTGCTAGCCATGACAAGTGATATGACGCACTTCCGGAGCCGTGACGCATGCATCTGACGTCACCGGAAGTAGTCTGTATGTGAGCGATGCCGTGCTCACTGACCACCAATGAAAGAGGTGTGCCCCTTCTGGAAGTGCGGAGGAGGCCGGATAAATGGCCTCAAGGGGCCACATGCAGCCTGCTGGCTGTAGTTTGGGGACCCCTGGCCTAGATACACATAAACAATGGACAGGATTGCTTAAGGCAAAGATAACCTTTACTCGAGAAATTACAGGACTGAGGTGTGACTACCTACCATGACCTGCCAGGTTTGGATTTTATGATCTAATCATCCTGTGAGGTTACTTTCAGTTATTGAACTTGTACATAGCCTTTTCTTTGTTTACAGAGTAAAGGCTTTAAGAGTAACTGGTCTATCTAAATGATTTAGTAAGGTAATCTGTGGCCTCTGGGTTAAAAATTTAGTATTTCCATTTTCAGTTACTGCTTCTCAACAGCTGCTCTAGTTTCATAAAGCCTATGTCTTTTTCCATTCCCTTCAAGAACATGTCTGATTTCTAAAATACTATTATTTTTCTCAGTTTTATAATCAACACATTTTCAGAGCTATCAGATGAATTGTGTCCTCCTCAAATTTTATATGTTGAAGCCAAAACTTTCGATATGACTCCATATTTGGACATAAAACTTTTAGGAGGTAATTAAAGTTAAGAGAGATCATTGGGGTGGAAGCTTAATTTCATAGAACCAGTGCTCTTATAAGGAAAGGAAGAGAGAATTCACTAGCAATTAGCTCTTACCTGGATATTGGGCTTCCCAAACTTATAGAGCTAAAATAGTTCCTTGAATTTTCTGAATAATTCTTCCTTTAACCTTATAATGTTTATCACATAGGAATAATGTTGTTGTGGGATTTTTCTCTCATTTTAAAGTTATATGAAACTAATCTTAATATGGAGATGAATTAACCTTGAGTAAGTTTATGACCCTTCTTTGATGCAGAAGTTAGAGGCTATATTAATATGCAGAATCCTTAGCCCATTTACAGTGTGTGTCATCACTTGTGCTACTCAATTTAATTTTCATCTGCAATGAAATTGGTGAACATCTTTTCATACCTTTGGGAACCAATTTCATTGAAGATATATTAAGTTGTGAAGCAAACACATACCAAGCATTGAGGTAGGACGTAGAAAGGACAAGAGTCTGGCCTTCCCACAGAGACACTAATAACTTTTCAAAGTAGATTCGTATATTTTTCTTTTCTAAGTTTTCTGACTGAATGACCAATTGGGTAAAAACTAATAGTAGTAATGTTATGTTCATTGGTCATTATCATTTGACAAACACTTTGTAAAATGCTTCATAAGCCACCTACCAATCTTTGTAATACTATGTGTGAGCCATACTGATATGACTATTGCTAGTTTGATTTTAAAGATGAGGAAACTGAAGCATAACTAGGTTCAGTAATTTTCCTTAATTCACAATTAGTATATCACAGAAATGGGATTTGATCCTTCTGAGTCTGACTCCAGAGCCTGACACTTCAATCGTTATATAGTGGTACCTTGAGATACGAATTTAATTCGTTCTGTAACCGAACTCTTAAGTCTATCAACTTGTATATCAAACTGCCAATACTGGACTTGTGCGTCAACACGCCAACTAGTGGCAGCTTCCCAAATTATGACTCATATCTTGGAATTTCACTCGGATCTCAAACAAAAATACGAACCCAGTCGCAGCTCGTATCTTAAAAAAGTATGTTGATCTGTTCGTATCTCAAGGTACCACTGTATAAAACAACAAAAGATTATTTGCTTTGTTAAATAAAAACCTTCAAGGTCAAAAGTTTTTCTGAAAGAAAGGGTTTATTGAGTCATATGCTGGCCAGAAAAAAGACCGGGTCCTGAGGCATATCGTCTGAACCATCAGTATTGAGGCTAGATTGAGAAAATAAACACATCCACTATCCTGGAGTATTGAGGCTCTTTTATGCAAAGATTTTGGGGGAGGGGGAAGATATAACTTGTTTTAAAAGAATTTACAGTGGCCATTGGCTATAGCTCAAGGGATGGGAAAGGTAAAGAAGGGCGAGCTCTGGGATAGGTGTATAGTTTGTAAGGGAAAAGTATTTTCTGTTTTTGGATGGGTGTGGACAACGTTTTGAAGAGTTCATGCATAAACGAGATACCTTAGCATGTGGTGGTTGGCAGTTCTATCTAGATGGCAGCCTGGAAGTTGATTCAAAGTTTCAACACACGTTTAGGAATACAGGCAGTCTTTTGTTGGTTTCAGCTCTAGGCTGCTAACTGATTAACCTCCCTAGTTCCAGCCTCTTATCCTTTGGCCTGCTGTAATTGAATTTAGGACATCTCAGAATTTTTCCTTGTCAGCTTAATTCCAGCTCCAGTAAACTATTAAAACTGTACAATGGTACAGATCCTTATCCCTGGGATTGAAATATGGTTAGGAAAAAAAGTTTAATGGTGAAATAGAACATAAGTAGGGGCTGTTTTAGACAGAAGCAAACAAATAAAAAATACATCTTCCAATGACATCATTAAGGTTAGAAATATGTGGGAAGAATCCAAAGGCACAACTGACTAAGACACCACAGGCTTCATTCAAAGGAACAGGCCAATTTGTCCATAGTGCTCATTTTGTTGGCATAATGATTGAGTGCTGAGATACCAGAATAAAATTCTGTATAATTTTATTAACCAATGTCACCCTAATAAATTAAAATAAATAAATAAATAAATAAATAACCAAAGAGAGCGAGGAAAATGATTTAAGCATTTATTTATTTATTTATTTTTTGTATTTTTCTGAAGCTGGAAACGGGGAGAGACAGTCAGACAGACTCCCGCATGCGCCCGACCAAGATCCACCCAGCACGTCCACCAGGGGCGACGCTCTGCTCACCAGGGGGCGATACTCTGCCCCTCCGGGGCGTCGCTCTGCCGCAACCAGAGCCACTCTAGCACCTGGGGCAGAGGCCAAGGAGCCATCCCCAGCGCCCGGGCCATCTTTGCTCCAATGGAGCCTTGGCTGCAGGAGGGGAAGAGAGAGACAGAGAGGAAGGAGGGGGGGCGGAGAAGCAAATGGGCGCTTCTCCTATGTGCCCTGGCCGGGAATTGAACCCGGGTCCCCTGCACACCAGGCCGACGCTCTACCGCTGAGCCAACCGGCCAGGGCCTAAGCTTTTATTGATGTTGTCCTTCTCCCAACAGTGCATAAAGATGATGGAAAGCTTTTACTCACTTCTAGTCTTACTATGATGAGGGAGTAAAACAAACTTCTCTCTACACTTCCAGGTTCTTGGCTGAGACACTCCCCGTTAGAAAAGACTGATTAATAGAAAAAATACCCAGAAGTTTAATAACGTGTATAATTTCTGTATACATGGAAGAGATTCAAGTAACTAAATAACTGCCTGACAAAGTACCAGCCATTACCTTAGATAGCATCTCCAGCTAAAGACAAAAGAAAATGTTGAAGGAATGAAGACCAGTAATGGAACTAGAAAAAGCACAATGAACAAGGGCATGGTTGCTATGTGCATTTAAGTCACTGAATTTTAGAGACTTCGTGCCATCCTTCTTGGTATAGAAAGAGATTTCCCTTATAAATGTACGTGTATCTTACTTAATTTTCAGAGCTTCTCCTGTGTCTACTGTTCCTTAAAAATAACCAGATCTAAATCATCTTAATGCCAAAGAGACATAGTTTGAGGTGGCAAATTCTTCTTTACTTTCAACTTTTTATGTCAACTTTTTATGCCTTTGTTGGTTGAAGCAATACACACATATAATATTTGATCTTTAATACTTTTCCTTGCCAACTATTTTCTAAAAAAAAAAGCAGAAAGAACAAAATTTTTGCACATTTTTAAGAGCTATTTCAATTTTTTAATTTTTCATCAAAGATACACATACTGTTTTCAGACTTTTTTTACTTTCAGTATTTCTTTATAGGTTAAAATGATCATTTTGAAAGTAATTTCTATTTGGTGACTATTTACTGCTCGCTGAATATGTGCCAAACACTATGATAAGTGGAAGAGACACCAGTATTGAGTGAAACACACCCAGTTCAACCCTACTTCTGATACTTCCTAGTTGAGAGCTGTTGAGCACACTGTTTAATCTTTCTAAACCTCCAATTGCTCATTTCTAAAGTGGAGACTAAAAAACCTACCTTTAAGTTTGTTGCCATAAAAAATGAAACACATGTGAAGATCTGGGCACACACACAGCGGAAGCTGAGAAAATGCCCTTTCTTTTTCTCCTCTCGCCCATGCCTGTGCTATGGGAATATTTTATAGTCAAAACACAAAATTTTCTGATATTAACATGTAAAAGATCAATGATGAATCTTACTGAGATAAGGAGGATAGATTTTCAAAACAAATAAGGTTTTCTATGAAACTAGAATTGGTAAATATTTATATTTATTCTCTGTGCAATTTTGACAGAAAGAAGCTATTTCTATTAAATACCTATCATGTCAAACATACAAGTTAATGTCAGAATGGCAACACTGACACAGAAAAAACTGAGCTGAAACCATCTTTTTGCTGATGACGAAGAGATATTTTGGAGTCTGAAGAGTTTACATAAGGCAAGCACAAATTTGGGGTTGTCTTTCCACAGCAAATTCATCTTCTTTTTCTCTCTCACCTTTAAAAAGTGTTTCCTATTTTCCTTGCTGCCTGGCTTCGCTGCCTTGTAGTTAAAGCCCATTCAGTTCTTCCAGGACTTCATCATATTCTAGTTGGCACCAACTGTTTTGAGACGTCCCAGGGGTTCACGTTGAGTCCCTATATATAACCTGAGTTTGACAAACCTAGTGTTACCTCCTCCAGATCAATCTCAAAATTAAAAGGAGGCAAAGGGTATTAAATCAACAATAGTTTTCACCTTGGCAGGGAGATGAAGATAAAACGAAAACTAAAGGGTTGTGTACTTTTCAAGGAGTTGAAGTCAATCCCAGGACAGAGCATTTGTGTCACGTAGAATTCTAATGGATCAAGTTATTTACTCAAGGGAGAGAGCATTGCAGTTTTCCATTAGGAGGATACATTTGCCATTTGTTAAAGTTGCTGGAACTCTAACCTGCTCAGTGTACGTTTTAGCTGGTTAAATACATGGCATAGTGGAAAGAGCTGGAAAAAAATAAGATGTAAAAAATTTCTAGTTAAATTTCTTTTTATTCGTCACCCCCTCCATAATTTATTTTGAGTCACTGTCTTCATCTGCAAATTGGTGAAACTAGAGTCAATTCTTCCTACCATACTCCATGAGGATCAAAAACAAAAGTGAAAGAGAAAACTAATGTAAATGTGTTCTAAGATATCTAAGGTGTTCTGTAAATTTGAGTTGAAGTTCTTAGGTTATACATAAACATTTTTTTGTTGTTCATGGAAAACATAAACAATATCATAAGGCATGTTGAAAATATAATGAATGAAAGAGTATATACATCAATGTACACATGGAAGGGATGAAGTTAACCAATAATGTCAAGACTGGACTATGAGGCATCTAAATGCTAGGTAAAGATACTGGGTTCCATGCTGTAGATGTTGGAGTGTCATGTGATGCTTTTGAGCAAAAAGTAAGACTAAAAACTCAGTAAATAAACAGTGTAGGAGTGATATCAGAGGAATGCTGGCATGAAAGATCCCATTTATCTACCCCTCTTGAAGTTTCAACAATTCAAACAGCTATGCTTTGAGAACGATTTTCTACTCAACCCACAGACGAGCCTGAGATCCTCACAATGAAACATCGGTGACCATCTATAGATCATCTTGCTCCTGCCAGAGACCTACCTCAACCATGTGAAAATACTTTAAAAAGCAAAACCATGTTGACTTGAAATTTTTGAAGGAATCATCAAGAGGGATTACCTTTGTCTATATATAACAGAGCTTCTTCTAAAGCTTCTTTTTGTTCATCTGTTCCTAAAGTCCCACATGACCCAGCAGTAATTCCAGTTTCTTTTCTCTCTCTTAAAAAATGCTCCTCATGTCAATTACACTGTTCACAAAAATTAGGGGATCAGAGATCGTGCAGATACTCCAGTACTATCAGCCTTTTGTATAGCATTTTCACCACTGAAATAAAAGTTGATTTTGCATCTCATTTGCATAATTGCACAACTTTCTTAGACTTGTTTGCTTTTCTGATGTTCTTGTTTAATAATAATAAAAAAGTCAAATGCTTCTTTTTTTTAATTACTTCATATTCATTTTGAAATATTCCCTAATTTTTGTGAGTTGTATATTTGAGTTCTGGAATCTTATCATTTCTTCCCTCTTCTTCCTGTCTCCCGCCCAACTCTATGACTCTTATAAAGAATTCTTCGGTCCTTCAGAATGATGAAGAGTAACACTCAAATCTCAGTGCCAAATACAAAGGAACCTTTCTATTTATGGAAATGGAAAGTGTAAGGGTTATAAAAATTTACAGTCTCATGTCGGTTATTTTCTGTCATGTTTTAAAATCTTACCATGGCACTTACCCTAGTCAATGCCGTGGCAAGATGCAATGCAGTCAATATTATTGTGATACTATGTATGGTGCCAGGTGGGTCCTGGAAATGCCGAGGGGATCATTTTGTAAAGCATATAATTGTTTAACCACTAAGCTGTGCACCTAAAAACAATACAAATTAATATTGAAAGTAAACTGTAATTGAAACACACACACACATAAAGACACAAGGGGAAAACAGTAAGATCATTCAGAGTGCAAAGCTTTGTCACGGAAATGTTTCTGTTTTGAGGCCAAAGAGTCATGTGTAATATGTTCCAGCAAAAAATAAATAATGGGACTCCTTGATAATTTTACCTTTAGTTTCTGAAATTCTGGAATTGCAATTCATTAATAGCTGGAGAGAATGCTAGACTGTTTTGCTACCTCAAGTCAAGTACATAGCTAACGGCTCCAATCCCACATGATTGATAATGATTACAAGAACAATTCTAATAAGTAAATATTGGTATACCAATAAAATATAATTAATAAGTTATTAGGGACTTCTTTGAAAGACTAACTTTTCATTATTTGGAGTTACCAGGATCAGGTGCCAAGGGTTGTTTGTCACCTAATAGTGCTCTGTCCTTTGATTCAGGGGTTCTTGTTTTTTCAGTGCTCTGGTGTTTTGGGAAGTCTGAATGCATCTTTTTAAAATACAGTTTAAATGCATCAACAGAACAAAAAGACAACCTACTGAATAAAAGAAGATATTCACCAATGATACTTCAGATAAGGAGTTAACATCGAAAATTTATAAAGAACTCATACAACTTAACACCAAAAAGCCCAAACAATACAATTTTTAAAAGGCAGGGCGCCTGAATAGACATTTCTCCATAGAGTATATACAGATGGCCAAAAGACACATGAAAAGATGCTCAATGTCACTAATCTTCAGAGAAATGCAGATTAAAACTGAGATATCACTTCACATCGATCAGAATGGCTATCATCAATAAATCAACAAACATCAAATGTTGGTGAGGATGTGGAGAAAAGGGAACCCTAATGCACTGTTGATGGGAATGCAGATTGGTGTAGCCATTATGAAGAACATTATAGAGTTTCCTCAAAATATTAAACATGCCTTATGACTCAGTGATTCCACTTATGAGTATATATCTGAAAAAAAAATGAAAAATGCTAATTTGAAAGAATATATGCATCCCTATGTTCATTTCAGTATTATTTACAATAGCTACAATATGAAAGCAATCAAAGTTCCCCTCAACAAATGAGTGGTTAAAGCTGAGGCACATTTACACAATGGAATACTACTCAGCCATAAAAAGAATGAAATCTTATTATTTGCGATAGCATAGATGGGCGTAGATAGTATTATGCTAAGTAAGTCAGAGAAAGACAAATGTCATTTGATTTCACTTATATGTGAAATCTAAAGAACAATATAAATGAACAAACAAACAAACAAACAAACAAAAAGAAACAGACTCATACAAATAAAGAACAGACTGATGGTTGCCAGAGTGGAGGAAGATTGAGGAACTGGGTGAAAAAATGAAGATATTAAAAAGTTCAAATTGATGTTATCTATAGAATAGTCATGGGGATGTAAGTACAGCATGGGGAATATAGTCAATGATGTTGTATTAACTACTTATGGTACTAGGTGGGTGTTGGGAATATTGTGGTGGGATTGAGGAAACTTTGTAAGGTGTATGATTATCTAAGCCAGTGGTTCTCAACCTGTGGATCGCGACCCCCGCGATCTAAGCAATATGCTGTACACTTGAAAGTAACATAAAATAATATTAAAAGTAAACTATACTTAGACAAAATTTGAAAATTTTAAAAGAGAGAACAAAGAATACTTTTTAGTATATACAATAAAATGTATAGCATTATAAAAGATATCAATCATATTCAAATACAAACATAAATATTTTTGTCATATGCTAATATATACAATTCTTTATTAGTACAGTAAATAACAAGCTTTAGCAGTGGATCTAATAGCAAATATAATTTGGAGGTAGACACAATGAAATAGTTTTAGATATCTATAATGATTATGCAGTGTGAAGTTAAAATATCTGAGTTTAATTGAAGCAAAGACATGCATACTATTTGACGCCAATGTTCTTGTTGTAATTTGCAAACATTTATAATTAAAGGGCATGATATATGTCAACTATAGGTTCACAAAGAATAAAATTTTTTTTTCTATTTAAGTCAATGAATTCTATGCAAGGTTTCCATGGACTCCACCATATGAGCCCTACTAAGTTTTTTATTTTCTTGGCTACATTCAAGAAGTAGGGGCTAGTGTGTTGATGACTACAGCATTGGTAAGAATGGTGGGTACTGGTTGAGACTGTGGAAGAAAATATAGGAAGCTGGGATTCAGGTTTGCTTGCCATCTTAATTATTCCTTTATCAATAAATGACATATGGTAAGATCAGTACTTTGATCAGATTTATAGAAAGAAAAAGTTGACTGTAATCTGGAAGAGAAGTAATACAGTATTTCAGTCAAGATTGGCCATTTCTTTAGCATCCTTGGATTGCCATTTGTTTATTTAATCTTATCCAGAACCAGAATCAGTCAGTTTTGAAATAAATTCTGAGACTCAAAAACTTTTCAGTGACTTTGGGAATAGCATGGCTAACTGAGACAAGCTTGTATTTGTGAATTGCACATATGTGGGTTTGAATCATGGCTTTCCATATCTTTTGGAAAATTGCTTTATGTGAGTCTGTGTGCCACAGTTTTAATTCTGTGCTGTAGATAATATCTATTTCATAATGTTGAGAAACCCCTAAATGAGATATTCTATGTAGATTTTCTAGCATAGTGCCTGGCACTGAAAAGGTGCTGATGTGTTATTACTGTCCACGTTTACACAACTAATTAGCCAACTAACACTAAGTCCATTCTGCGTGTCAGTTGCTATGCCAAGCATCAAATTACTTCATTGATTCAATAATCTCAGGAAGTAAAATCTTTAATTTTCATTAAATTACATAGTAAGAATTTGAGAGTTATAATTAGTTTAAATTTAAAGTTACATTGTTGGAAGTACTATTGTAGAATTAGGATTTGAACCCATGTCTCTGATTCCAAACCCCCAACACTTAAACTATATCCTACCAGCTGAATTTGTGGCAGGTCCAGTGACAAAACTGGAGTGTTCTAACTCTTAGATCACTATTGTTTTCTAATGTTTCATGGATAGTTTAACTCTTCATAAATTGTAACACTCTCCCCCGACAGTACTTGTTTGAATCTAAGAATACTCTGGGTCTGAACTTACTATTTTATGCTTATGTTAATGGCAGCGTTTATTTTTTTTCTTTTTAATTTAGTTTTGAAGTTCATCCCACATATGAATTCCATTTCCTAAAATGTGAGAACAGGCTGTTCTTTCGGCTATTGACATTCCATTTTGGATTCCACACTAGGCTTTAAACACAATCATTCTTACAAACCTCTGATGCAAAGCAAGTGACTGCCTAATGTTATTAAGCAGCTGAAGGGCAGGTAAATTGGCTGTGTTTTCTAAAAATGACTTTCATTTCCATCTAGAACTTTATTGCACATTGTAATATAGCACAATGAAGAGTGGAACAGTGAAAAGATAAGCTTTAAAACAGAATATAAATTCCTAAAGCACAAAGCCACAGTTTTTAAAAAATGGAGATAAAAAAATACATGTCAGAAGGCCCTTTCTACCATAACACTGAAAAAGGACTCTGAATGTCTTTCAGATGCTTTCAACTTTTTAAACCTAGTTCAATCAAAGCATTATTTTTATTTAGTAATTTCCATGGAGTAGATTTTTTTTTTTTTATTGAACTTAAAAAAATGTGACTACTCTGAGAAATGAAAAACTGTAACAAAGAAAGCTTGGAGCTAGAGGTCATAACTGTTGTTCAGCAGTATGTTTCATATTTTTCACAACCTATAATTGATGAGTGATAAAAATGAAAAAAAAAGGGTTCTGACAAGGTTAGAAAGTCACTATTTTAAAAAATAGCTGAAACCTACTGCTTTTAAAAAAAAAACTTCATTCTTTATGAGCAAACTATAATTCCACAGCTTCAAATAGAAAGTGTATCTATTAATCACAAAGCAGAATGTTTTAAAGAAATGGAGGAAAAGCACAGTTTTTTAACAAAGAAGGTCTGTTTAATAGGACTATTTCCCCTTGCTGTTCTCATTCATTGAACCAAATTGGCAGTGCGATTTAACAGGTCCCCAAGTTTACTTGAAAAGATAAAATGGAAATAGCAGTCAATCAAATAGGTCTATTGCTTGTGTGTAATCAAAAATAAACTTTGATTTTACTGATCAATTTATCCCTAAAATGAGTATAATCAGAATATTTATTTATTTATTTATCTATTTATTTATTTTAAATGAGAAGTGTGGGGGGGATAGTGAGACAGACTCCCGCATGTGCCTTGACTGGGATCCACCCAGCAACTCCCCTCTGGGGCCAATGTTGGAATCAACTGAGCTATTTTTTGCACCTGAGACTGCTGCACTCAGACCAACCAAGCCATCCTCAGTGTCCAGAACTGATGCTTGAACCAATTGAACTACTGGCTGCAGGAGGGGGAAGAGAGACAGAAGGGAGAGACGCAGATGGTCACTTCTCTTGTGTTCCCTGATGGGTATCGAACTTGGGATATCCACACACACCTGGCTGATGCTCTATTCACCAAGCCAACCAACCGGGTCCCAGAATATTTATTAATGACCCTCCTGAACAGGGGTCACTGGGCCTGGAAAAAGCTGTTGTTCATTTCTGCTTTTTATAAAAATTTTTTTTTAACTAGAAGTATGTCTTTTGTTTCTTTACAGAGTCCTCAAGAAACCTAGGTTTTATCCCATCTCCTCAAATTTGGGGAAATCTGTGTGATGTCCCTAGCTCACCCTACCTTGGTCTGCCAGTGGCTTTAATGATTGTCAAAGACAGTTTGAAAGAGCTGCGTCTCAGGCCTAGCTAAGCTAGGATAAAAATTTCCCTTTCAGCAGGTAAAATAATTTATTGAGTTATTTACTCATTTGTTTTAAAAAACATATGCAATGGATTGTGAAACAAGGAATTCAACAAATATCTATAAAGAAATGTATATAAATTTTTTTAATTATGGAAGAATTTGCAGTATCTGTAGCTTGCCCTCATCTCTTTAGCTATGCTGAAGATGAAATCATATTTTAAAAACCATTTAAAAAAGAGATTTGAGGATGTTTCACCTAATATGTCATAGATTTTTTTTTCAATAATTCTTAAATATACTGGTATATATGGAATGACTTCTGCGTATGAAGCGCTGAGCATTTGCCTTGTGGACCTTACATACTGGTGGGGCAGGGAGGGAGAAGCACACGGATATCAATCAAAGAGTAAAGCAAACATGTAAAATAAAAATTTCAACAAGTGCTACAGGGAAGATGCATGTGATTATGTTAGTGTGGAGGGCTCATTTGGAACATAGTCTCAATTCTCTGCCTCTCCCTGTGTTCACACACTTTGCAATATGCCTTGATAGTTCCTCTCATTAAGAGGTGAAATCTGCCTGACCAGGCGGTGGATAGAGCGTTGGACTGGGATGTGGAGGACCCAGGTTCGAAATCCCGATGTCGCTGGCTTGAGCGCGGGCTCATCTGGTTTGAGCACGGCTCACCAGCTTGAGCCCAAGATTGCTGGCTTGAGCAAAGGGTCACTCACTCTGCTATAGGCCCTGGTCAAGGCACATACAAGAAAGCAATCAATGAACAACTAAGGTGCCACAACAAATAATTGATGCTTCTCATCTCTCTCCTTTCCTGTCAGTCTGTCTCTATCTGTCCCCCCTATCTGTCTCTCTTCCTGTCTCTGTCACAAAACAAAACAAAACAAAACAAACAAAAACAAACAAAGAGATGAAATTTGTTTTCCTCCTCTTTGAACCCATACTGGCCTTGTGACTTTCTTTGGCCAACAGAAAGTAGCAGAAGGGATGCTGTGAGAGTTCTGAGGCTCTGTGAGATTCCCTTCTTTTTTTTCCTCTGCCTTCCTCATGAGAACATGCTTGAATCATACCTTCTGGATGAGCTACATGGAGCACAGTGGGGTCAGCCCAGTTGTCCCAGCCAATGCTGTGGACACAGGGGGCAGCCCAGAGATCAGCCCAACTGCCTGGGTAATTCACAGCTGACAACAGACATGTGAATGTGCCCAGCCAAGCTTATCTCTGATCAGCAGAATTACCCAGCTGATGGAGAGGCTTTTAAACAGAAAGATGAATGTTCATGCTTGTGTGCCACCATAGTTCCATGGTGGTTTGTTATGCAGCATTGCTATGCAAATAGACAATGGAAGCTTTGCTCTGTTTGGTGAGTTCAGGCCAGGCTTTCCTGGGGAAGTTATTCCTCACATAACAAGCAAATAAAGATAAACAAGGCAAATAAAAAAGCAAAAGGATAATGAAGGTAGAAAAATGAACAAGGTGAATAAAAGGAGAAAAGGATATTGAAAGTAGATAAAACAGGGGCTAGTGCCCATTGTCAACAGTTATAAGGGGTCTTGAGTGACTGGACCACAAATTTCAATGGAGTCTGGACAGAAAAGCAGGAAGTGAAGGTCACAACTGTAGGGACTTTAGACCACCTTAAGTTCTTTTATGTTTAATTTGCAAATAATGAAAAGAATTTGAAGAATTTTAAGCAGGAAGAGAACATCACCACGACGTGTTCAGCTGTGGTGTGCAGAAGAAAGGTAACAGTAAGACTTGCCAGGAGAAATTAAGAGGAGTGTTGTCAGTTGGTTCCCATTCCTCATATGGGGCACCACTTGTCATGGAGACAGTGACTACTTGGAGACCACATGGAGTGCACCAAGGGACTCAGGGGAGACAGCCTCACAGTCCCATGCATGTTTCATGAGATGGCCTTGGCCCTCCGTTCTTATAGGTATTTATTGATACACACAAAATAGAAGTAGGGATGAGAATGAAAAATTCAGGAAGCAGAGAAGAGAATGAGGAAGTCAGGAAGGGGAACTTCTTTAGAGCAGATTAAAGGGTAAGCCAAGTAGCTCAAATGTCCCCACCTTTTGATTAATCAGAATTGCTAATTCTATCCCTATTGTGCTGTGTTCAGTACTTTTGCCAGTAAAGCCACTATGGTCTTTGCCTCAAGGCACTGAACTCTGTTCCTGTTCTATGTTCCTATTCAGGGCCTCTACAGAGAGTAGTGATTTTTAGTTTAGGACAAGACTTTAGATCATCAGCCCCATCCTCAATCATCATAATAACATTTTGATGGGTCTTGATATTTTCTTTCTAAATTACCTTCACTCCACCTTGAAAGGCATCATGCCTATAGGCTGGGTAAAAAATCATGGATATGGAATCAGCTGCCTCCTCCACCTATGAACTTCACTTCTTTAAGCTGACATATCAAAAATCCCTTTGGTTATTCAATTCCCTTTTCGTAACATACCTCTACATGGGCCCTATAATCTTCTCATTTGTTTATTTGAAATAAGTCTATTTTCTCCCACTTAAACTTATTTTGCCTTCCAGATGATATAATTCTTTGTTCTTTTGTAAATGATGAAGTACTATAAGAGCATTAGTTACAATTACCGTGGTAGAAGTCACATCTCCTCTGTGAAGCCATTTCTGATTATTCCAAGTAACTTTTCTCTAGTATTCTCTAGTTTGCTTCTGCTAGATAACTATCCCCTTAATGTGATATGGCAACAAGGATACTTGTGGCTACACATAACAGATAAGCTTTTTGAACAATACAAGTGTTTTGTTATATCGTTTAAGTAGAATATGGAAATAGCTAGATTCACAATGGATCAGTGCCATTCAGACTCTGGGTCGATATCTCTGTCATCCTCTTGACCTTCCCTGGGCTGCAAAGTGTCTGCAGCACTCACTTATGACCTATTGGCTAAAATTGGGTCTTATGCAAAATCACAGATCAATATATGACAAGAGGGAATGGAATTTCCCAAACTGGCTTAGTTCCACCATTACGCAACCCCTCAGTTGGACACAATGAATTGTGTCAGAGGTAAATAGATCCTGCCTGGGCAGCCAACAGTGACTGCTGCAGCTCATAGTTCAAGGACCATTTGTGTTCTGATGCTCTTCTACCTTTGTGTTTCTCTAGATTTTTACCCTCCAGACATGGAAGTTTCCTATAGCTCTCTGATCATACACTGGTTTCCTCAACACATGCTGTTTTCTCTATTTGGAATGTCAACACTTTGCCCTTTTCTATCTACCTAGAGAAAATTTAACTTTTAAAGCTCTGTAGAATCATCATTTCCTCTGCAAAGCTTTCACTGAACCTCACACTCAAGTACACATCTAATCATTCTTTTTTTTTTTTTTTTGCCATACTTCTGTTACTTGTATATAGCTGCATTATTATACATGTTGTGTTATATCAAGATTTACTTACATGTTAATTCAGGCCTCCCTCAATACTCCATGACTCATTGTTCTTGCTTGGCACATAGTATGGTTTAAATGAAACTATACTGAATGGTACTGAATCTAAAATAGCACATAGTATAGTCTTGTAATGTGCCAGGAGGTACGTCATGTCAGTCTCCTTTCTACTTGATGTCAAAGACCTAATGTTATTTATAATTCAAAGCACCAGGTATGGTGTTAGACAATGCAGTGCATACTTTCACATTGATTGATGTTTAAATACCAAACAGGGAGAGAAAGACAACTACAGAGAAACCAGAATAGCTGGTATGTTTCCACATTGTAAGGAGGGGGGCACCTGGATATGTTATTGTGGAAAGAAGGTCTTGGTAAATCTTGATGACACTCCTATTTGGTAAATATGGGGCCCTCTGGGCATAAATAGCTGTTTGAGAAAGAACTGCACTATTTCACAAGGGTAATAGGAATTTAGGGATTTGAATTAGCATCAGGAATGTTGAGGAAGAAGACCTTCAGGGAATGAAAACATCCATAGGGAATGGAAGGAAGATGGAGTCAAAGTGGGAGACCATGAACATTCCCTCTGGGAGGAATGACCAGTGATATTATAGGTCATGGTATTTAATGTAGGCTATTTTCTGTATCGTGTAATGCTGAAAACCTAACCTTCAATAAAACCTGCCTCACATATCAGCTAGTATCAGTGGTACTGGGGCAAACCAAGATCATGGTGTGGATTTGTAGTATGCAGTGAAGTGAGGAAGAGAGAATCCAGAAATAATAGGGGCCATGATATTGTTCATAGGGGGTTCTTTTTAACTCATCTAATAGCCTAATCAATACAAATATATTAATTTCTACCCCCCTTCTCTTTTCTTCTGTACTATAGTAGAGAGAGGTTGTTGGAAAAGAGAAAGTAGAATTACCATAAGTAAAGAAACACAATAATGGCGCCTACGACTTTAATACAACAGATACTTACTGTTTGCCAGATGCATGTTGACCACACTTCTGCTTCTGGGGTTATGCATCAGAATAAGACATAGTTCTTGTTTTTTCTCATTTTCTTATTATTGACTTACTATTCTTTCCATTTTCTGCTTGTTTTTCCCTATAGAGTATCTTTCCTTTTTAAAGTGGTTTCTACCATTTGTCTGCCATGTGTTGGACTAGCCAAGGGGTACTCTGGGACTGAAGTTTGGTGTTATGTTTTATGTTTTTCTCATGAGTTTAGAATAGAAAAAGCAAGTAGATTGTGACTGAGGAATGAACTGACTTCATTTTGCCAGAATAACATGACAATTCCAACCTGCTAAAGCAGTGCTGCTCAGGCTGTCTGTGGTCAGGATATTCTGTCATCCACCTACATACTTTGTCCTACCTACATACCTACCTACATTGTCTAGCTCATCTATCTATGCAACCTGGCATTGACTTCTATAAAACAATAAAATAAAACTGATTTACTAGATGAATAAAATGGAGAAAAAGCTCATAAAACTACACACTTGTGCTTTTTAGCTTCAACATATCTTAACAAGTCCCCCTCTAAGTTTTTCTTTCTTTCTTTCTTTCTTTCTTTCTTTCTTTCTTTCTTTCTTTCTTTCTTTCTTTCTTTCTTTCTTTCTTTCTTTCTTTCTTTCTTTCTTTCTTTCTTTCTTTCTCTCTCTCTCTCTCTCTTTCTTTCTTTTCTTTCTTTCTTTCTTTCTTTCTTTCTTTCTTTCTTTCTTTCTTTCTTTCTTTCTTTCTTTCTTTCTTTCTTTCTTTCTTTTTTTCTCTCTCTTTCTCCCTTCCTTCCTTCCTTCCTTCCTTCCTTCCTTCCTTCCTTCCTTCCTTCCTTCCTTCCTTCCTTCCTTCCTTCCTTCCTTCCTTCCTTCCTTCTTCCCTCCCTTTCTTCCTTCCATTTTTTTTGTGAGAGACAGAGAGGGACAGACAGACAGGAAGGGAGAGAGATGAGAAGCATCAGTTCTTCTTTGTGGCTCCCTAGTCTCCTTAGTTGTTCACTGATTGCTTTCCCATATGTGCCTTGACGAGGGGTAGGGGGTGGGGTGGGGCTACTGCAGAGCAAGTGACCCCTTGCTCCAGCCAGTGACCTTGGGCTCTAACCAGTGACCTTTGGCTCAAGCCAGAAACCTTTGGGCTGAAGGCAGCAACCTTGGACTTCAAGCCAGTGACCGTGGGGTCATGTCTATGATTTCTCATTCAAGCCGGTGACCCCAGGGTTTCAAACATGGGTCCTCTGTGTCCCAGTCCGACACTCTATTCCAGGGGTCCCCAAACTATGGCCCACAGGCTGCATGCAGCCCCCTGAGGCCATTTATCTGGCCCCCGCCGCACTTCTGGAAGGGGCACCTCTTTCATTGGTGGTCAGTGAGGGGAGCACATTGACCATCTTGTTAGCCAAAAGCAGGCCCATAGTTCCCATTGAAATACTGGTCAGTTTGTTGGTTTAAATTTACTTATTCTTTATTTTAAATATTGTATTTGTTCCCGTTTTGTTTTTTTACTTTAAAATAAGATATGGGCAGTGTGCATAGGGATTTGTTCATAGTTTCTTTTGTAGTCCGGCCCTCCAATGGTCTGACAGAAAGTGAAATGGCCCCCTGTGTAAAAAGTTTGGGGACCCCTGCTCTACCCACTGTGCCACTACTTGGTCAGGCCTAAGTGCTTACTCCCAGTACTGCATTTACCATGTTGCAGACAAAGAATTCCCATATTGACACTGCTCTGAAGACCAGTTTGAGTGGCACAGTGAGTGCTGCTGTAGGGCCAGTAGGCGTGGCAACCTGGCCCATGCAGGTTCACATTAGATTCGGACAGATGGTAATGAAACCATGAAGCCAAGAACTGGTGGGCCATCATCTTTAATCCTAGCTTGCACCTGGCAAGCAAGTAAAAACGCACACTGGGCTCTAAAACCCACTCATTCAGTGCTCACAAAGCTACTGACTTATCCGAGTTTCCTATAATCAAAGGTTTCTAGCTCACCAGACTTATTCACCTCTGTTCCACATCTCCTTCCTTCTCCCTGCATAAACTCTGCACAAACTGGCTTCTCACTCAGCACTCCACCATCTTGGCTGCTTCTCCTGGCCTCCTCCACATGGCCTTTCTCTGCTCTCCTCTCTAATGCTAATCTTAGGAACCGAGAGAGCAAGCTCCCGGTCTGCTCCACTTTATAGTGCAGAAATCAAAACCTTTAATCCAATATACAAAATAGGGAAGTCTCTAATACAAAATCACTTATCTGAGGCATGATGGGATTGCACCATCTCACATCAAAAAGGGTGGAAAAGGCTTCTTCCTAAAACCAAGCCCCAGGCTACAAGGATCCTGCCTGCCCACAGCCCGCCCCAACACACATTAATATAATTACGCCCATTCCAAGCATAAGGGCAA
This sequence comes from Saccopteryx leptura, assembly GCF_036850995.1. Classification (NCBI taxonomy): domain Eukaryota; kingdom Metazoa; phylum Chordata; class Mammalia; order Chiroptera; family Emballonuridae; genus Saccopteryx; species Saccopteryx leptura. The sequence goes on along the minus strand of NC_089512.1, from coordinate 29,206,173 downwards.
CTAATATCATCACCTGGGAGATGGGCTTCCATGTGGGCAGCACCGTCTTTAACAAAGTGAGCATAATATATTTTATCTGCCCAACAGCTACAATACCTTGCATAGACATGCAGAGCAGTGGAAGGATTCCAGAGTTCCTTCAACAGAGAGTGCAATACTCATTTTAAAAAGAGCTGATTGCTTCATTTGCAATGAAACTCAGTGTCTACCCGTATATTTTGCTTTGTGTTCCAAGTAAGAAAACGTGATTCTAAAGATTTTAAAGTGCCTGCTAACCCGCCACTCCTTGTTTTCATGCCTTGCAACCATCTCAGCAACAGAAAGATTGCAAAGGCTGGAAAGCTGAAAATGTAGCTAATTAATTGTAAGTCATACACATCACATCTCTCTGGCTTCCATATGCAATTCCCTCTGAGTAGGTCAGGAATCAATGTGATTAAGGGTGACAAAGGTGAATTTTTAATAACTGGTACTTTGAAACCATTTAAGTTTGGTATTTCATAATTGGTGCTTATATGTTTGTATCAATCTGTAAAGTGTTAAAAAAATTTTAGGAAAAACAAAAGCATCTTCAGTGTAAAAAGGGAAATAAAGTTCGTTGTCGTGTTTGGTAATGGTGACTTAGAGTAATCCTGAGAATGTCAAGAATTGAGTCTGAAAATCTAAATTCTGTCTTTTACTTACTTGACTGTATAATGTGCAAACCACGTATAATGTTTTAAATTTCCTACTAGCCCCATGACAAAATGAAAAGAAAACAAAAGAAATGAACTGTAACGGTATATTTTTATTTAAACAAATATATCAAAAAACAATATAAGAAAAATTAACAAGATATTTTGCATTATTTTACTTGTACTGAATATTCAAAATCTGGTGCGTGTATTATATTTACAGCTTAATTTTAAGTGTTTATCAGCTGGAAGTGGTTGGGAGCTACCATCTTGGGTAGATTTTAGGATGAGAGACAGGGCAGACTTGGTGGCGCGTTTGGTGGGGCAAAGGAACGGGGAGGTCTGACGATCAGAAGGCAGACTTCAGGATGAAAAATGGAGAACTTCAGAGCAAAATCATGTTTTCTGTGTGAGTGTACACCTGCCCTCCCCCAACACACACATTTTTTTTTAATTTTTATTTATTTATTTATTCATTATTATTTATAGAGAGGAGAGGGAGAGACAGAGAGAGAGAGAGAGAGGAGAGACAGAGAGAGAGAAGGGGGGGAGCTGGAAGCATCAACTCCCATATGTGCCTTGACTAGGCAAGCCCAGGGTTTCGAACCGGCAACCTCAGGATTTCCAGGTCGACGCTTTATCCACTGCGCCACCACAGGTCAGGCCAACACACACATTTTAATGAGTCATTATAAAACATCCATGTTTTAATACATTCCTGGTGAATTAAATTAATTTTTGTCAAGACAGAGAAATGCCAAACCCTATCCCAAGGCCTTCTGTCCACAGGTACAAGTGCTAGATGTAAACATATAAAAGCTCACTGTATATCTTGCTCATAAACCCTGATTTTGCTTTGTTTTTTTGTTTTTTGTTTTTGTCTTTACAGATTCCTGCAGTTATTTTTATAAAACTGTTCATGTAAGCTATCATTTATTTGGGCACATTCTTCATGTTGAGCTTGTAGCATATTTGTAACTTTTTGTTATTATAATAGCATTAGACAAACAGTCTTATGAATAAATCTCTGTGCTCAGCTTCTGTTATTTCCTTAAGCTAGATTTTGGGAGGTGAGCTTGTAGAATCAAAGGTTATGTAAACATATAAGTCTCTTGTCATCACTTTCAAATTTATTCTCACAGGACCAGCTGTCTATGGTAGGCTCCATTTATATAGCATTGTATTCCTTAAATAATTACATGTCAATGGGGGGTTGTGGCATATTATCATTGTTGTGGTTGCTTTAAGTTTTAAATATTTATAAGGGTGAACATTTCTCCTTGGTCTTACTGGTCATATTTAGTCTAATTATTTTTCTGAATTGCTTTTGTATATCTTGTGCCTACGGGACACGATCATTACTTTTTTTTCATCAGACTCCTGCAATTCCCTGCTCAACCTGGGAAGGGGGAGAGGAAGGCCTGCCTCTGGGCCTCGGAGATCTCACCATTGGTCTGTAGTCATCATAAAATAGACCGCAGTAACAATCAGTTAAATCTCGGTCAGCAACTAAGCCGACCTTTGGAATAAATCCATACCCCTGAGGTCGGTCTGCTATGGTAGCACTACTAAAAAGGCCGACAGATACTTTGAGTTTTATAATTTAAGCTTTGCCATCCCCTCAGAAGAGGGTTGATATTCTGAAAATAAATCTTCCTGCAAAAAAAAAGCCTGTGGGGGGTGGTGGGCTATATGCTCCTTTTACATTTAACTAGCTCTTTTTAAAAAAAAATCCCTGGGAAGCTGTGACCTGCAGAGGCTCCATCTGCTTTGGCTAGTAAATCAGTAAAGGCTGGGAGTCCTCTGCGGCGTTTAAAGACACATTAGAGATCCTAAAAATAATTCTTCTCTCTTAAAAGAAGAGGGGAAAATAACTCAAGAGTGATTCAAACATAGCCAGAGTCTGTCTATCTTGACTCTGTGATGGCTTTTCCCTGCCTGAACACACTTACTCATTTATATAGCAAACATTTGCAGGCCTGTTCTGTTCAGACCAACCACAAGTAAGACAGTTTTATGCCCTTAGAGAGTTCAACTTTGATGAAATAAAAATACATATAAATATATACAATATTACATGATAAATGCTGCATTATAGGCATATGTAGGGAGCTATAAGAGCATAAAGTAAAAAAAAAAATAAACAACCATACAGATTGCAAAAGGACTTTACAAGGAAGTTGATATTTGAGCTGAGGTTTGGGAAATGACTAGAAGCAGAGAAGTAATGGGGAAAAATTAAAAAAAAAAAAATCCGAGAGAAAAAAAAAACAAGGGCTGCCCTTATAGTTAAGGAGACATTGGAGGATTTTAAATGGGAGAGTGATGGTGATCAGAACAAATCAGAATTTTATGTCTTTTCTGAGTTGCTATCACTACCCTGGAATGTTATGCTTCAAGCAGACTCATGAAACACTTGTATGTCAGGTTAAACAGAAAGCACATTGTACAATTTAAATACTAATGCAAATGAAGTAGAGATAAAAGAAGGTCCCTGAGCTCCCAAAGACATTGAGGACTGCTGTTATATCACAGCACACACTCCTTCCAGGGTAGGGAGGGAGGATTTGTGTAATTGGCATGCCAGACCATTCTCTGGACTCAAATGCATTCTATTGTATTTGAAATTTTGAAACCAAAACCAAACTAGAGGAAAGGCAATTGACAAAGAACATCCTGAGATGTTTAAAACACACCTTTTTTTTTTTCTGCATGTGCATTTTCAAATTTGGGTATTTTGAACCAGGAATCTAATGGGATTTGGCTAATAATTGCCATGAAAGTGATAGTGTGGTGTTCTTTAGCTTCTGATAGACTCCCAAATGTGCAAACAGTATAATCTTAAACAAGAAAAGAGAACAGTTTTCTCCACCAGGCGAACAAAAGTATAATGTAGCACTATGACAACCTTGAAGGTGACTTTTCCAAGCCATTGATTAGCAGGTCCATGCCCTGAAATTCAAGTCAGAGAGATTCATTACAGTTCTTTCAGTCACTAGAGTATTAAAAACCAAAATGCATCATTAACTCAGGAGTGGCTATGCCATTTGGCAATAAGGGATCAACTTGACTTTGGTGACAAAGCCGTCTATGCAGATTCTTTGGATTTCAACAGAAAAGGAAGTAATTGCTTTTTGCATGTTAGAGATAAAAGCAACCATTTTCCTCCTGTTATTCACTTTTGTCTATTTAGTCAAAAAGCATAGATTGCTGGGATAGCCTTGGCATAAATGAACTCTAATGAAGAAAAACAGTGTTGGACTTTGTTGGCAAAAGAGTTTCAGTATATTTCCATGGTGAGAATCTACCAGGAAGAAGTTGACAGGAATTTAGGGAGTTGAGGAAGCAAGGCAGTGGAGTGACCAGCAGGGGGTGCAGAGAGCAATTGCTATTTTCTTCTTCCCCTATTTGAAAACCCATAAGCCTTTGTTAAATGCTCTTTTGTCTCTGGTTTTGTCCAGCAGTGAAAATGACATAGCATGTATTCAATAAATAGATAGTATTAGTTTCCATGAAAGCTACTTTTCAAAAAGGACATAATGCTGGCCAATGACAATTCCTCTTTTTAAAAGTAATTAAAAACAAGCCAATGTGATTCTGCACTTCTAAAGTAGTGTGGCAGAAATCAGCTGGACACTCAGTTAACTTTTTGAAGTTGGATTCCTATATCCACTGCTCACTAAGAAAGCTGAACAGGGAAGCCTAAATCCTGCTCCAACTTTCTTGAGCCTCAGTTTCTTCATCTACATAAAGGAAACATAATAGCAGTACTTTTTCTATCTATCTAATAGATGGATTCAAGGATCAAATAAAATAATGAAAGCATGTGTGTGCTGTAACCTCCTATATAGATTCACAATATTCATAGCCATCCTATATAAGCCTGATAGGCATTTTGAAATTCATTCACCTTTTTAACTTTTTTTTTAAGTGAGAGGCAAGGAGGCTGGGAAGCAGAGAGACAGACTTCTGCATGCGCCCCGACACAGATCCACCTGGCAAGCCCCCCTATAGGGCGATCTGACACTGCTGATCCATTGCTTGGCAACCAAGCTATTTCAGCACTTAAGGCAAAGCCCTAGAGCCATCTTCAGCACCGGGGGCCAACTTGCTTGAACCATTCAAGACATGGCTGCAGTAGGGAGAGGGAAAGAGAGGGCAAGAAGTGAGAGAGGAAGGGTGGAGAGGCAGATGGGTGCTTCTTCTGTGTGCCCTGACCGGGAATCAAACCCGGGACTTCCACACTCTGGACTGATGTTCTACCACTGAGCCAACCGGCCAGGGCCTTTTTTTACTCTTTATAGCAATGCTGTGAGGTCAATAGTAAAGTTCAAAGAAGTCATAACTTAATAAATAATGGCTATACTCCATTTTAGACATTTAAGACATACAGGTGATTTTGACATAATCCCTGACCTAAAGAAACAAATGCCTAGTCTGGGGGTAAAAATGCAAATAAATTACTGTTTAGTAGGGTAAAGAATACAGTGGAATGAAAAGAATAGATATGATACTGAATTTACACATAGGAGGAATTTTTACTCTTCTTGATGCCAAGAGTAGAGGTATAATAGAAGAAAAAAGGAGTTTGGTGAGTGTGTGTGTAAGTGAGTGTGTTTGTGTGTGTGTAAATCAGTATATTAGAAAATGTTTTCTATTGGAGAACTTTCAAATATATCTTAGTATCTTCAAAGATATTAAATTCACCTGTCAGACTGGAGGTGGAGAATAATTCAGGTTGAAAAAATGAGGATGCCTTGTAGGAAGATAAATGAATATTATACAAATGCTAATTCATATTAAATTGTATTAACATAAGTACTTAATAATAAAAATATGAAGTAAATTATGTAGACAAGCAGGACAATTTAGAATCTATCCTCTGTTTATTGCCAGTGATTAGATCTTGCTTGAAGACAAAACAGCATTAGTGTTCAAATACATGCAGCATTTTCCTTCCCTTCCTCCTGCTTGAATAGCATTTGTATCAGGATGACTTAGTATTATTTGAAGACCAAGATACTCCTCATGTCTTTCTTTTCTATGGCCTCTGATAAGGCTCCAACCACTCTGTTCTCTCCTCCAATTCCATATAGAATCAGACAGCTTGGACTCCTTAAAACCAAGATAGACACTTGGCACCATAAAATGTGAGATGTTTAATGACAATTTTTCTTTAAAAAGTAATTAAAGACAAGCTTTTGATCACTGTGGTTCTGCACTTCTAAACTGATGTTCAGTGGGCACCAAAATATGGATCCACAAAAGATGAAATTATAAAAATAGTAGATATGGCTTATTGCTTCCAGTTATCCACTTCTTTGACATGTATCGACATGTATCTTTGCATGGTTTCCCACTCTGGGCTGAGTCTAGTAGTTTTCCTGTTACTGACTTGTAGGAGTTTGTTATATATCCTGATACCATCCTTTTGTCATATATATTTGCTAATATATATATATATATATATAATTAGTTTTTGCCTTACTTAGTCCTTTTAATACTAGTAGTTTTTGATAGCACAAAAATTTTATTTTAGATGAAGGCTAGTTAATATATTTTTATCTTTCATAGTTAGCGCCTTTGTGTCCCCTCAAAAAGTGTTTTTTCTACCTCAAGTATGCAGGGATAGTTTCCTATGTTTTATTCCGTGTGATTTTGGTTTCTATACTTAAAGTTATGGTCCATATCAAATTAATTTTTGTGTATGAAATGACATAGAGATGAGGTTAACTTTTATTACATATACAATATTCAGTTGTTAGAGCAATATTTTTCTTTGGGGGGGGGGAGAAGACCTCTTTCTCCATTCAATTAACTTCACACCTTAGTTTAATGTCATTTGACTGTATATGTGTGGGTCCGTTTCTGGACTTTTATTTTTGTTCCTTGCCTTATTGATCTATCTTTGTACCAATAATGCACTGTATTCATTACTATAGCTTTACAGTTAGTCTTAAAATCAGGTAGTATAAGTCCTCCAATTTATTCTTTTTCACAGCTGTTCAAGCTATTCCAGGGCCATTAAAAAAAAAAACTGATGAAATTTTGATAGGAATTCTGTTGAATCTGTTACTCAATTTAGAAAGTTGAGTAAATACTGTCTTCTTTATACAAATTGTTTTGTTTGTTTGTTTGTTTGGGTTTTTTTGGATTTTTTTAGCGAGCGATAAAGAGAGAGACAGACAGGAAGGGAGAGAGATGAGAAGCATCAACTCATAGATGTAGAACCTTACTTGTTCATTGATTGCTTTTTCATATGTGCCTTGACTGGGAGGCTCCAGCCAAGCCAATGACCCTTTGCTCAAGCCAGTGACCTTGGGCTCACGCCAGTGACCATGGGGTCATATGTATGATCCTACACTCAAGACAGTGCCCACACTCACTGCACTCAAGCTGGTGAGCCTGCATTCAAGCCAGATGACCCATGCTCAAGCTAGTGATCTCAGGGTTTCAAACCTGGGTCCTTAGCATCCCAGGCCAATGCTCTATCCACTGCACCACCAACCCAACAAGCTTCTTTATACAAATTGTAAATCTATTAATGTAAATAAAGTAATGAAATAGAGATATAAAATTATAGTTAAAATGTTTTAATTTCTTTAAAAAATCAAAAATATATATATTGCTCCTTTTTGTATTTTTTAGTGAGAATGAATTCTTTCTTTTTTCATATCTTCTTTTTTGGGGGCAATAATGTCAAAACCTAACAATTCCTGATACATACTAATGTTCCTTGATGGCATATTTTAAACCATATTCTGTTTATTTTTAAAAGTAGTCAATAAAACATAACACTTTTAATAAATCTTTAATAATAATTTGATGGATATTAGAAATAATAAATTTTCACTTTTTTATTATACATTGAACATTATGTGAACAAGGCAGACACAAGAGTCTTCGACTATTCTTTGTCAATGTAGGTTTAGATCAGTAACTTACATACTTCTTTATCCCCCCTTGAGGACTGTGGTTTTTCTGTTTTCCCAGCCTGAATGCTCACACTGACTCTTCAGCAGTAAGCCCTATTCTTTCCTCCTCCTGGGCCTCTCAGTCCTTTAGTCTGTAATGCTCTTCTCCTGAATCTACCGTGGCAAAAACCTCCTCATTCAGATCTCAACTCAGATTGGATTTCCTCAGGGATTCTCCCTAACAAACGTATTTAAAATGCTCACCTTAATAAAATTTCTTATTATGAGCTTTTACCATCTCTTTCCCTCCATTAGACTGTAAGCTCCAAGAGGCAGGAACCAAGTTATCCTCAGCATGACTACTAGCACATCATAGCAAGGTGATAGATATCTGCTGAATGAATTAATAGATTTTGAAATTGATAGTACTATTTCAACTTACCCTCCACATTATATGAATTCATTTAGTCGACATTTTCGAAGTTGGATTCTGAGTAAAGGTTACTGTTTGTAGATGGTTACTTTTTATTCGCATTTCTGGAATTATTGACAGCACAGGATACTTTTACACATTGTATTAATAGTTCTACCTCCTCTTATGTCATAAAGTGAAATAGGATCTGAAATTATTATCAAAACAATGAATTCAAGTTTCATAATTGTTTAATCTTGCACAGCCCCTTAATCTCCCTGAGCCTCAGTTTCCTCATATGTAGATTTTTAGATAACAGTGCTTGCTCTGCTCATGCCATAATGTTTCTGTGAAGGTGAAATTAGATAATATATTTAGGAAAGCCCTCTGTCAATGGAATATGGGAGGCCTTATTATTAAATTTAATGTATTAATTCATTGCCTAATGGACCGAAAGAGTTAATTGTTCTTCCAAAATTATCTAATTTATTTTCAGGGTTGGGGAGGATTTTATGCAAGGTGCTACTAATAGATAATAATAACTCATTTGTTCCTTTATCACACCTTTCCTTAGAGGACTCAGAGAGCTTTATTCTATCTCATTAATCCTTAACAATACCTGTGAATCATTACACAGCTTGACAATAAGCACTGTTCTCCTGATTATTACAGCTAGATCAGATGAGGAACTGAGAGGTTATGGGGCTTTTTCAAAGTCACTCAGAAATGATTGCTATGGAAAGGGGACTGAGGATCTGGGTGGCATCCTGCCTATATCTGACAGCAGGAGACAATACATGGCATGTGTCATTACTAAGCCTCAGTGGAATATACAAAGAAGAACAGGATAGCTGTACTGTCCTCAGAGAGCTTCATTCTTAGAGTGAGAATAAAGACTTAAATTGGCTTATATGGGACAGAATTGAAATGCCATGAAGTATTTTTTATAAGTGCTCTGAAGTGTCAATGTAAGTAGGTCTTCTTAGTTAAATAAGAATAGACTCCATAGAAAAGGCGATGCTTCCAATACATTATAGAATATTGGTAAGTTTAGACAGTAATACAAGTGGAAAGAAAACATACTATGCAAATGAAGCAATGAATAAAACTTAAGAGACATCATGGGCTATAGCTAAGAAAAAGTACCTTATACTGAACAATTTGATAGATGCAAATAACAGTGGTTGCTAGATACATACTAAATCACCTCAAAATGATCACTTTCATTATGACAAGTAATTATAAAAATTACTGATTCAAGTTATCATCATAGTTAACATGTTTTTATTATCAGTAGTCATCAAACATTAAAGGGAGTAGTAAGTAAGTAAGGCTGCTATGATACATTGAAGAAATATTTAAATACCTCCCCTTCTCTCTTGTGTCAGAGACCTTGGACACAAGGTCCAGGTAGAGACCTTGGACTTGGAATTCATCCATGGGATTTTCTCTGGCAAATGGAACATAATCAGATAAACTCAAGCAGAGGGTTTAAATATGTGACTTGCCTCTTGCCATAAAAATGGCAAGAGACATAAAGTCCTAAGTATAGCTTCTGTCTAAAGAGGATGAGAGGCATGTAGAACCTGTCTAGACCCAGTGCATAGGATGGATTCAAAGCCAACCAAATTCCAATCTGATGCAAAGCTATCCCATCTGACTCACAGACCCAAAGGTGAGGGGAAAAAAATGCTTGTGTTTCTAAGTCATTGCACGGTGAAGTGATTTATTATACAAACATAGTTGACTAATCTCATGGTAATGTATAGTTGGTATATACTGTATAAAATCTTAAATTCTAGGATATGCTATTTATCAACTTAGTGAACTAAAAAGGTACTCTATGACATGAGTCCTTCTTTACAGGTATTCACTAGCAGTTAAGCCTATGGATAGGCTCTTATTCTCATAAATGGAATAAAATGTTAATTTAAATGCAGATATGTGCATTTTCTACACATCCTCAAATGATAAGGACCATAATCCTGAAATGTTGTAAATAAAAGAGTAGCATAGCTTTAGTTTGACTTTAGTAAGAATCATTTGGCTGAGTGTGTAGGACAGATGTAGTGTTGGGAGTCCAGACAAGAGAATATTGCCAACGTCTGAATGATAGACATGATTCATTTGGGTGGAAGTAGAGAAAATGCCGGGAAGAAAATGCATGCAAGATGCTTTGCTGGAGTTGACTCTACTGGATGTGACAGCTGATGAGATGATGAGGATAAGAAAAGTCAAAAGTGACTTGAATCTTTGAAGCAATGGATGCTTGTAAGACTAGTGATGTTATTCTCAGAAATGAAGTCAGAGGAGGAAGAGTAGGTAATTTGAATGGTGGAGAGATAATGAGTTTCATTTTTATCCAGTTCAGTTTGAAGTGCAGACAGGGATTTGAGGAGCTGGTATAAAAGACAAGGCCACAGATTCTACTTAACTGATCGTCAAATAATTTTAAACGGAGAGTGTCCTTCAGGCCAAAATGAAAAGGATTATGCATGTGTTGTATTTTAAATTCCAGAGAGAAGTTCTAAGAAGCAAAATCAATGAACTCCTGCTAAAGCCAAGAACATTAGGTTGACAGTTTGGTTTTCATTCAAATTATATTGCCAGGTATATCAGCAATCTCTTCATTCCGAAAGAGGAAGCCTGGTTTGGCCATGTGTGCGCCTTTTAGGGACACTCTATATGTGGGAGTGAAAGAAACACTGCATCACAGCAAACAAACTTTAAAATTAGTTTTCTATTGAAATATGGAAATGCAATGCTCTATAACAGTTAGTGATGGGGGGACTCAGGAGTTAACATTTTAGCTTGAGTAATGGTGGCTTTAGTTATGATTATTGAGCTTAATGGTTAATGCAAGTAGAAGCTTTGTTCCAGGAACTGGGATAGCTGAACAGGCCTACCTGACTTAAGATCTTTTGTACCCCAAGTGATCTATCAGTGATCCACTTTTGTGCCCCAGGGGGCTGCTAGTAATCCACTCTTGTGCCCCAGGGAACAGCTAGCAAAGCCTTTGTGCTCCCAGGACCGAACACCCGCTGATTATGTTCCAATTAACTTTGACAATGATCTGATTAATTATCCTTTGAAATTCCAAAACCTTTACCTACCCTTTTCTTCTCCTTATAAAAAGGTTGGCTGAGGATAGGGGATTGAAACAGCTTTGGGAATATAACTCCTATCTCCTCAGATTGCTGGCCATCTGAATAAAGCACCCATAAAGGATTCAATCCCTATCTCTCCTTATTTGGCTAAAATGGTGGCAGGCAGCATAAACTTTGATATTTCCAGTTTCATTAACAGTCAATTGATAAAGAATTTTGTAGAAGTTTACTTTCCTGGCCAGTAGTTGAGACATTTTTAAAAACTGAATTTATTGGGGTAGAATGTATTTCAGATGTGAAACTCAATAAAACATCATCTGCACACTGCATCCTGTGCCCATTGCCCCAAGCAAAGTCTCTTTCATCCCCATTTTACCCCCTTTTCCCATCTTTACCTACCCCCCCTTTCCCTCTGGCTATCACTGTACTGTTGCCTGTGTCTACGTGTTATATATTTCTTTTTATTTTATTTTATTTTTTTACTTAATCCCAAACCCTCTCTTCTCTGACAGCTGTCAGTCTATAATTTATGACCTATGGACTTGCTATAAGAACATATCAATTGAGAATATTGGCTTTGGAAGCAACCTACTCTGGTTAGAATCTATGGTCTATTAATTATAGACTATTGATTCATTCATTTAACAAATATTTGTTGAATTCCCATACTGTTCTATGTATGAGAACAAAAATACACAAAGACCACTGCCTTCAGGAGTTTACGTCTTAGTGGATGGACATATACAACAAATAATAAACATAATAAATTAATTGCAAAGAATATTAAAATGTCATAAATGGTATGGAGAAAAAAAGGAGAGGTAGGTAGAGAGGGTTGGGAGTTTGGAGAATATGGGGGACAATTTTCATTATTAAATAAGGTAGTCAAGGTAGAGCTCATTGAGTTGGAGCAATTTGAGCATAGACTCGAAGGAGATAAAAAAAGTTAAACAGGAATATATAGGCAGATAAAAGCTCTGGAGCGCTGGGCTGAAGGTGAAAATATATCTGAATGACTGATGAGCAGCAGAGGAAGAATTTGAAGAGCATTAGGAAATGAAGTCAGAGAGAAAAATTGGGAGTGGGGGCCATCAGAACATATTTTAGCTTTTAGCGTGAGTGACAAGGAATTATTAGAGATTTACCTTTTCTTAATTATAGAAATTTTCAAACACATACAAAACTAGAACAGTTGAGGCTCATCCTTCAGCTAAAATAATTATCAATTCAGGGCCAGTCTTATCTCATCTCTATCTCTGCTCAGTTGCCCAGTCCCTGATTATTTGAAAAACATATTCAAGTTATTATATCATTTGACTTGTAAATATTTTAATAATATCTTTAAAAGGACCTTCACAACTTAAACGTAACCACAAAAACCATTATTATACTTAAAAATAAAGATCTTGAGCCTGACCAGACAGTGGCTCAGTGGATAGAGCATTCTCGGGATGCCGAGCACCCAGGTATGAAACCCCAAAGTCACGGGGCTTGAGCATAAGCTCACCAACTTGAGCGCAGGGTCGCCAGCTTGAACGTGAGCTCATAGACATGACCTCATGGTCACTGGCTTGAGCCCAAAGGTCACTGATTTGAAGCCCAAGGTTGCTAGCTTGAGCAAGAGATCATTCGCTCTACTGTAGCCCCCCAGTCAAGGCACATATGAGAAAGCAATCAGTGAACAACTAAGGTGTCGCAGTGAAGAATTGATGCTTCTCATTTCTCTTTCTTCCTGTTTGTCTGTCCCCTACCCTCTCGCTGAAAAAAAAAAAAGGAAATATAAATATAAAGATCTTGATTGTTACCAAATATCTGATCAGTGTTCACTTTCCCCCAATTATTTTAGGGACTTTTTTTTTTTTTTTATAGAGACAGAGAGAGAGTTAGAGAGAGGGATAGATAGGGACAGACAGACAGGAATGGAGAGATGAGAAGCATCAATCATTAGTTTTTCGTTGCGACACCTTAGTTGTTCATTGATTGCTTTCTCATATGTGCCTTGACCGTGGGACTACAGCAGACCAAGTAACCCCTTGCTCAAGCCAGCAACCTTGGGTCCAAGCTGGTGAGCTTTGCTCAAACCAGATGAGCCCGCACTCAAACTGGTGACCTCGAGGTCTCAAACCTGGGTCCTCCACACCCCAGTCTGACGCTCTATCCACTGCACCACCGCTTGGTCAGGCCCAAGATTTTTAATAAGATGGAAAACCAGAGAAACATAGTGTGGACCCACTGAGGAAGCAAGTGTTCTGGGAATCAAGTAGAAGACGTGATTTGTGGAGGAGACAGCCATCAATGGTGTTAAAAGTTGTTGTTACGTCAATTAACATGCGAATTGTGGTATAGGATAATATTACTGTATTTCACCATGTATAAGATGCACACTTTTTTGAAAAACTTGGGGCCTAAAAACTGGGCATGTCTTATACAGTGGTTATGGCATTTCAAATGCCATAGATGGAACTGAGGACAAAGCAATATAGGAAGACAGTGATTCATCATCAGACACAGATGAGGATAAGCTAATGGATGGGACTTTTGACAGTGATGAGCAGTTGTATGAATTTTATAATGAATAAAACTTGAGTTCAATAACTTTATATAATACATTTCTTTTCAAATTTCGGGCCCTCAAATTAAGATGCATCTTATACATGAGAGCATCTTATACATGGAGAAATACGATACTTATTCATTCATGTAATTTTGTTTATTAAAAATAATTACCTACCTACTCTATTCCAGCCACTGATTAGACACTGCAGATACAAATGAGAACAGGGCATCGTTGGTACCATTAGGAAGGTGGAGTATCAGTGGGGATGCAAGCAATTAGAAGAAATTATAAAACACTCTTTAAACTTGTTTATCTTCTTTATGCTTCATTTGGTTCACTTATAAAATAGAGCTAATTGCACCTTCATCATCTGTTGTTGTGAGAATGAAACAATATTATGCTTATATAAAGATGTAAAAAAATTATTCCCCCTAGACTTATTTGGTTAATTACTCTTCTCATTAGGCAAAAATAATATCAATACCTTTGTGGTAAAGGATAAAACCAGAGGTTAGGTTTAATTAACAAAAAAAATTATTTTTAACTCCTTGGCTTAAGAAGAGGAGAAAACTGTATCTCCAGAAAGGACTTTGGAAGGAGAGTGAGGAGGCCCAAAATAAAAATAAGTGGCTAAAAGATGAGATCAGGGCTTGGTGAGAGGCCAGAAGGCAGACAGCTCAGTGGTCCAAGGCTGAAGCAGGGCTTAGGATAAACAGAAACATCTAAGGGGGGACTACAAATGAATTGTCTTTCAACTGTAGAATCGGATTGACACAGGATGAAAACCAGGAGAATTTTCAAGGGCACAGGACCAATTTCTCTGAAATTTGTAAACATGAAGAAGAGGCTGTAGAATTATTCTAGGCCCTAGAATGGAATTCAGTTCAATCCAACAAACACTTCAGAAGCCAGAAAAAGCTGAGCTAACATCTGGGGTAAATATGTGGAGAACTTAGCCTGGAGAAAGTATAAAGTAAATGGCAGCATTTACTGTGGTAAGATATACCCCACCTCCCAAAAAATCTATATACCAAGGAGTTGATAGAAGTTATCTCTTGATCAGTAGGAATATGCTTGTTTGCTTTTTACATTCTTTGCAATTGTATTTTTTTTATTTTTGTGAAATAAGCCCATATTATAAATACTTTTATAATAAGGAAAACAATATTAAAAATTCTATTGGAAGAGAAATAAAAGTTAGCCATATAGAGCTTATCTATCTAGTTGTTATGGAGTAAGCTAAATCTACTCCTGAAATCATATTGTATAAAATCTTCTACCAACAATGAAACTCCACAGCCTTCTAGTCACATTGGTATGTACCATTAGCATTAACAGCATTGCTAAATCAGATGTCTTGATGTTTTCTGTTTGTACTTAATTCTAAGAAAATAAATGCATTTGTCAATATAATCACAACTTCCTCCTTTTGTGTATTACAACTGTACTTTGATTTTTAAGTGTTTTTTTTCATTACTACCTACATGCAAAGCAGTGTGCTCAGGGAAAGGGTGTGTAGTAGTGTACAGTTTGAAAAATCCTCTCAAGATACCTCTAAAATATATTACTTATAAAGACAACATTGAAGAGGTTATTTAATTAAATTTTAAAAAATTGCACTGACCTCTGCTGACTGCTAGGTATCTAGAAGTATGTAAGACACAGGTGTCTCCTAACATAGGAAAGAATGTGGAAACAAACAAGTGAGAGTGTAACAACTGAGGTCTTAGAAGCAGAGAGGAGATACCTGGAAGTGCAGCAGAAGAGTGAACATAAACTTTGAGAACCAGTGGCATAGGCAATGGCCATATTTAGGTGAGTGTGGCCTCTTAGTATCCCCCTTCTATTTCTCACAGGATGCTCCCAGAATGATCTTGAAATGAAAACAAGAATTTGCAGAATCTGCTGCTGGAAACCCACAGCAGAATGGTTTGTGCTTATTTACTCATCACCTCAGAGTTTCTGATAGAGTAGGTCTGAATCACAATTTGCATATGTTTTTGCATTTCCAACTAGTTCTTGGTTGATGCTGATGTTGCTGGTACAGAGGCCACACTTGAAGAACCAATGGTCTCTGCTGTTCTCATGCTTACTAAAGGTTATAAGTAGCCATCCCTGTCTCACCTCACAGCCTGGTTCTGGCAGCAGTGTGATCTACTCAACTCAGCAATACATTGGACCATCTCAGTCCTTACTGCACAACAGAGGCACTAGAAGGCAGATTGATTTTCGGACAGGGGTAGCATCCCAGAGACGGCATCCACCTGCTGTCTACCCAGTGGAATAAAGAGACTTGTTCCAACAGATTCCCCCCTTCCTCTCCCCATGTATGTAGCCCAGCAGCACTTTATTCCCCATGTATGTAGCCCAGTGGAATAAAGAGACTTGTTCCAACAGATTCCCCCCTTCCTCTCCCCATGTATGTAGCCCAGCAAGGGCTTTCTGTCTTCATGGATGACAGCAGCAGGGACTGACGAGGCGGCCAGGATCACCAGGAGAATGAAGTAAACCAAAACATTACTGCAAAGCTTTAAAATTCTCCTGTCAGTAAAATTTAACCCTACAAAAGTTAGCCAGAATCCATTCACTAAACCAAAAGGGCCAATATTAGTTAACATAAAAGATTAAGAGAAGATTAAGATTAAGTTAAAATAAAAGATTAAGATTAAGAGTCTTCTAATATAACAATAAAAATGTACTGGATAAAATAACCAAAGAACAGAAAAATTGTAATCTGAATGAGAAAAGTAATCAATAGATGCTAATACTGAATTGAATCAGATGTTGGAGTTATGTGACAAGATTTAAAGCAGCTGTCATAAAAGCAGAAAAGAAGAAGAATACATCAAAATCAATCGCATCTATATGCACTGATAATGAACAAGTGGAAACCAAAATTTAAAATGCAATAACACCACTCATGATTTCTCCAAAGGAAAAATAAAAGGTATAAATCTAACCCAGCATACACAGAATTTATGTGATGAAAATTATAAAATGCTGATGGAAAAAATAAAAAAGGACTTCAAATTGTTGACATACCATATTTTTGATTTGAAAGACTCAATATTAAGATGTCAACTTTTTCTAAATTGATACAATTCTCCTCAAAATTTCAGAAGTCCTTTGGTAGAAAAGTTTATTCTAAAACTTATATGGAAAGGTAAAGTGCCTAGAATAGATAAAACAATTTTGAAAAAGAAGAGAAAAAAAGCAGAAAGAATAATCACTCTTCCCAATGTTATGGCTTACAATACAGTTGCAGAAATCATAACAGTGGCCATCAGAATGGGGATAGACATATAGATTAATGAACAGCATAGAGCATACAGAAATAGATCCACACAGACATGTCCACTTAATTTTTCACAAAGAAGCACAAGTCAATAAACAGTGTTGGGGCAATTAGACATTCATTGACAAAAAAGAAAAAAAATAAGATTCTACACCTATACCTTATTTTTTACATAAAAATTAATTCAAGAAAACTTTTGTGATTTAGAACTAGACAAAGAGCTTTTAGATATGGTACCCAAAACATTATCTACAAGAGGAAAGAATGCTAAATGGGACCCCATTTAAATTTAAAAAGTTTTCTCTTTGAAAAACATTGGTAAAGGATTTAAAAAAAAAAAACTCACCAACCAAGGGGAAATATTTTTAAATCATGTATCTGACAAAAATCTTGTATATAGAATAAAAAACTCTCAAAATGCAATGTCATAAAACAGCAATTGGTTCAATTAAATACTGAGAAAAATATGCACAGACATTTCACTGATATATACAGAAGACAAATGAACACATAGAAAAAAATGTGTTCAACATCATTAGCTAATAGAGAAATAAAAATTAAAGGCTCAGGGAGGTAGCACTACACATCTATCAGAACAGCCACAATGAAAAATAGCCACAACAAATACAAGGATGTAAAGAAACTGGATCATTTATATACTCCTGATCAGAGTGTAAAATGATATAGGCACTCTGGAAATTAGGAAGTTTCTTTCAACACTAAAATGAATTTACCATATAACCCAGCAATGGCACACTTGGGCATTTATTCCCAGAGAAAAAAAGATTTATTTTCACTAAAAAATTTGTATGAATGTTCTAAGTAGATTTATTCATAATAGCCAAAAACTAGAAACTATCCAGATGTCGTTCATAGGGTGAATGGTTAAACAAATTGGTACATTCTTACCGTGGAATAATAGTAATTTTTAAAAAATGAATCATTTATACACTTAAAAACCTGGATGGACCTCAAAGAAATTATGCTGAGTGAAAAGAATCAATTTCAAAAAGATACATAACTGCACAGTTACATGTGTATAACTTTTGTAAAATAGCATAATTATAAATATGGAGAACAAAGTAAAATAACATAATTATAAATATGGAGAACAAATTGGTGGTTGGCAGGAACTAGGAAAAAAAAGGGGGAATGATTCTAAAGAGTAACACTGGGAAGTCTTGTGATGGTGATATAGTTGAGTATGTTGATTTTGGCAGTGATTACACCAGGCTACACATATGACAAAATTATGTAGAACTGTACACACACAGACACAAATGAATGCATGCATAATTAGGAAACTCTGAATCTGCTCACTGGATTGTGTCAATGTCAATTTCTTGTTTTTGATAATGTTCTCTGGTTCCATGGGGTGTGGGCATTGGGGAAGGAGCTAAGGGGAGGCTGCATGAGATTTTCCTGTACATTTTTTTTTGCAAACTCCTGTAAATCGGTAATTATGAGAAATTAAAGGAAAACTTAAGAATATAGGTTAAATAGATTTTAAGAATGAGTGAGGTAGTAATAGTCTTATATTAAACTTCTATAAGCTTTCCTCTATTCCTTATTCCAAAATCTGCCTTTTGAATCTCTTTTTTAAAACCTTTTTAAAATTCATTTTTATTAGAGAGGAGAGAGAGAGAGGAAAAAGAAAGAGAGGAAAGAGGGAGAGAGAGAACAGGGGAAGGAGCAGGAATCATCAACTCCCATATGTGCCTTGACCAGGCAAGCCCAGGGTTTCAAATCAGCAATCTCAGTATTCCAGGTTGATGCTTTATCCCCTGTGTCTTTTGAATCTTAACATACATTATTTTCTCTCTTTTCAGTGAGAAAAAACTTAGACTAGATATCAGAGAGTTGTAGCACATAGCTCCAGCTCTTCTGTATACTGTATTAGCATTGTGACCATTCATTCATTAGCCTCAGTTCCTTCATCAGTTTCATTTTGTGGGGAAGGAATTTTAGGGTATTATTGGTAATAGTTTCTCAGCATTTAGTAAATTGACCAGTTTGAAAGTACAGGGAACAGAGAACTGAAATGTTTGAATTAAGCCAAAGAATACAGTGGAGGACTTCAATAAGAGGAAGTTCAAATCTAAATCTGTTTGTGGAGTAAAATTTTTATTTCCCATGTAAGGAATATATTACAAAAGAATCACATAGCCTATAATATCTCCTTTGCTTGAAAATTTTATGAGTATTAACAACAGGAAATATATGTAGAGAACATATCACTGAACAGAGACTTTAGATTCAAGAAAATTGAAAATATAATCTCAAAAACATGGTTAAAAAATAAAAGGAAGAACCTGAAGATGGCAACAGAGTAGGCAGATGCACACACTCCCAGCTCACACCACCAAACTGGATTACAAATTAATTTAGAAACAAGCATCATGAAAAAACAACTCTGGACTACAAGAACAGCTCTCAAAAACCAAGGAGCAAAGAAGAAGCCACACTGACCCTTGTAGGGAGTGCCAAGGAATGATAGGTCTCCCTTGCTTAAGGAAAAAAGCAGAAAATATCGCTCACAGCCACTTGCCTGGGGACCTGGGAACAAGGTGTGTTGAAAGGGCTGGCTTGTCTTCCAAAAGGAAAGGGGAGAGAGAGAGAGACAGGCAGTGAAGGGCAGAGGAATGCATGGGATGACCTGAGAAGCTGACTCATCCAGTGCTGGAGACAGCCATAGCTGGGAGAGGGGTTAATCCTTCCACACAATACAAGACTAAACTAGTTCCAGGTAACCTATCTCCAGCTCCAATCAGCGCAACAAGACACAACTGAAAACAAGAAGTAGGGAGGAGGGGCAGTAACTTTGGTCTCCATGGAGATCTGAGATACACCTCCCCCTACTGAAGCTGAGAAAACACCCCACCCCTGGAGAGAGTAAGTGGCAGATCAGGCCTTCAGAGTCTCAGGTTACACCCACTGCATTCCTGGATACAGTTTCAAATAAGCCCACTGCTGAGATCAGTAACAAGACTACCACATGTTAAGAAAACTGACAAGAAAACAAACAAATCAAGACTTCAAAGCAGCTCTACTATAAAAGCCAAATCTGACAGTGAATTACAAATAACAGCTGATGCCAACCCAAGAAGACCTAGAAATAACACAACTGAAAATTGGTGGCAGCCAACACCAAGCCTAGACTCAACTAGCTCTACAAACAATACACCAAACACATAGACAAAATGAGAAGACAGAGAAGTGCAATCCAAATAAAACCACAAAAGAAATGTCCAGGAAAAAAACTGAGTGATATGGAAATAACCAAACTTCCGGATGCAGAGTTTAAAATAATAATTGTTGGGATGCTTGGGATCTTAGAATAACAATGATGGTCATTACAAACACCTAAATAAAGAGATAGCAAGTATAAAAAAGGAAATTGAAATATTAAAAAAGAATCAGTTGGAGATGACAAATACAATATCAGAAATGAAGACAACAATGGAAGGAATTAAAAACAGGATGGATGAAGCTGAGGATTGAATCACTGCATTGGAGGACAAGTTGAACGAAGGCATGGAAGCAAACCAGAAAAAAGAAAAGAGACTGAAAAAGTTTGAGGAAACTCTAAGAGAGTTCTGTGACAACATGAAGAGAAATAACATCCGCATCATAGGGGTTCTTGAAGAAGAGAAAGAATAAATGATAGAGACTTTGTTCAATCATATCAGAGATGAAAACTTTCCTAAATTACTGCAGAAAAAACTCTCACAAGTTCAAGAAGCACAGAGAAGTCCATTAAAGAAAAACTCAAAGAAATCTACACTAAGACACATCATAATTAAAATACCGAAGCTAAGTGATAAAGAGAAAATATTAAAAGCTGCTATAGAAAAAAGACTATCACCTACAAAGGAGCCCCCATAAGGATGACATCTGACTTCTCAATAGAAACACTTGAGATCAGAAGGGAATGGCAAGAAATATTCAAAGTAATGCAGAACAAGAACCTACAACCAAGACTACTTTATCCAGCAAGGCTATCATTTAAAATTGAAGGAGAAATAAAAAGTTTCCCAGACAAAAAAAAAACAAAACCTCAAGGAATACACTACAACCAAACCAAGGCTGCAGGAAATGTTAAGGATCTGTTATAAATAGATCAAAGTGGGAAAGAATATAGCAAAAGAGGAATACAGCCTTAAAGAATAAAATAGCAATAAACAACTACATATCAATAATAACCTTAAATATAAATGGATTAAATGATCCAATAAAAAGACATAGGGTAGCTGCATGGTTAAGAAAACAGGACCCATACATATGTTGTCTATAAGAGACAAACCTTAAAACAAAAGGTGCGCATAGACTGAAGGTAAAAGAATGAAAAAAAAATTTTCATGCAAATAGAAATGAAAAAAAGCTGGGGTAGCAATACTTATATCAGACAAAATGGACTTTAAAACAAAGGCTATAGTAAGGGATAAAGAAGGTCACTACATAATGATAAAGGGAGCAATCCAACAGGAAGATATAACCATTATAAATATCTACGCACCTAATATAGGAGCATCTAAATATATAAAGCAGACTTTGATGGATTTAAAGGGTGAGATCAACAGCAATACTATAATAGTAGGGGATTTCAATACCCCACTAACATCACTAGATATATCCTCAAGAAAGAAAATTAACACAGAAAGAGCAGACTTAAAGGACAAACTAGATCAACTGGATTTAATAGATATTTTCAGAACCTTTTACCCTAAAGCTGCAGAATATACATTTTTTTCAAGTGCTCATGGTACATTCTCTAGGATAGACTTCATGGTAGGGCACAAAAGTGGTCTCAACAAATTTTAGAAGATTGAAATCATATCAAGCATTTTCTCTGATCACAATGGCATGAAACTAGAAATCAACCACAACAGAAAACCTCAAAAATTCTCAAACACAAGGAATAGCAGGTTGTTAAATAATGAATGGATTAAAATGAGATCAAAGAAAAAATGAAAATATTCCTAGAATATTTTGTCCATACAACAACTCAAAATTTGTGGACACAGCAAAAGCAGTACTCAGAGGGAAGTTCATAGC
This sequence comes from Saccopteryx leptura, assembly GCF_036850995.1. Taxonomy (NCBI): domain Eukaryota; kingdom Metazoa; phylum Chordata; class Mammalia; order Chiroptera; family Emballonuridae; genus Saccopteryx; species Saccopteryx leptura. The sequence continues at coordinate 29,184,159 of NC_089512.1, read as the reverse complement.
ACTACAGGCATACTTTAAGAAGCTAGATAAAGCTCAAATAAACAACTTAACCTGCATTTAAAAGAACTAGAAAAAGAAAAGCAAGTAAAGCCCAGATGTAGTAGAAGGAAGGAAATAATAAAGATCAGAGTGGAAATAAATGACATAGAGGGTAAAGAAACAATACAGAGGATCAATGAAACCAGGAGCTGGTTCTTTGAAAAGGTAAACAAGATCGATGAACCTTTACTAGACTCACCAAGAAAAAAAGAGAGAAGACTGAAATAAATAAAATTAGAAATGAGAGTGGAGAAATAACAAGTGACACAACAGAAATACAAAATATTGTAAGAAAATACAATGAAGAACTGTATGCCAACAAACTAGACAACCTAGATGAAATGGACAAATTCCTTGAAACGTACTATCTACCAAAAATCAATCTGGAAGAATCAGAAAACCTAAACAGACTGATTACAACAAATGACATCAAAACAGTTATCAAAAAACTCCCAACAAAGAAAAATCCTGGGCCTGATGGCTTCACAAGTGAATTCTACCAAATATTCAAAGAAGAACTAACTCCTATCCATCTCAAGTTATTTAAAAAAATTCAAGAGGAAGGAAGACTTCCAAGCTCCTTTTATGAGGCGAGCATAATTCTGATTCCAAAACCAGGCAAAGAAAACACAAAGAAAGAAAATTATAGGCCAATATACCTGATGAATATAGATGCTAAAATCCTCAACAAAATATAAGCAAACCATATCTAGAAATACATGAAATAAATCATACACCATAATCAAGTGGGATTTATTCTTGAGAGGCAAGGCTGGTACAATATTCGCAAATCAATCAATGTGATTCATCACATAAAGAAAAGGAAGGAGAAAAACTACATGATAATTTCAATAGATGCAGAAAAAGCATTTGATAAAATCCAGCATCCATTCATGACCAAAACTCTCAGCAAAGTGAGAATACAGGGAACATACCTCAGCATGGTAAAGGCCATCTGTGACAAACCCACAGCCAACATCATAACTAATGGGCAAAAATGAAAAGAAATCCACTTAAGATCAGGAACAAGGCAGGGGTGCCCCCTTTCACCACTCTTATTCAACATAGTCCTGGAAATCCTAGCCATAGCAATCAGACAAGAAGAAGAAATAAATGACATCCAATTTGGAAAAGAAGAAGTAAAACTATCATTATTTCCAGATGATATGATATTGTATTTAGAAAATCCTAAAGTCTCAGTCAAAAAACTACTGGACTTGATAAATGAATTCAGCAAGGTGGCAGGATATAAAATTAATACTCAGAAATCAGAGGCATTTTTATACACTAACAATAAACTGTCAGAAAGAGAAATTAAGGAAGCAATTCCCTTCACTATTGCAACCAAAAAAAGTAAAGTACCTAGGAGTAAATTTAACCAAGGAGATTAAAGACTTGTATTTGGAAAATTATAAAACATTGATAAAAGAAATCAGGGAAGATACAAACAAGTGGAAGCATATACTGTGCTCATGGTTAGTAAGAATAAACATCATTAAAATGTCTATATACCCAAAGCAATTTATAAATTCAATGCAATACCAATTAAAATACCAATGACATACTTCAAAGATATAGAACACATATTCCAAAAATTTATATGGAACCAAAAAAGAACATGAATAGCCTTAGCAATCTTGAAAAGAAAGAATAAAGCAGGGGGTATCATACTTCCTGATATCAAGTTATACTACAAGGCCATTGTACACAAAACAGCCTGGTACTGGCAGAAGAACAGGCACATAGATCAATGGAACAAAACAGAGAACCCAGAAATAAACCCACAGCTTTATGGACAATTGATATTTGACAAAGGAGGTAAGAGCATACAATGGAGTAAAGACAGCCTCTTTAATAAATGATTTTGGAAAAATTGGATATCTACCTGCAAAAAAATGAAACTAGACCACCAACTTACACCATTCACAAAAATAAACTCAAAATGGATAAAAGACTTAAATGTAAGCTGTGAAACCATAAGCATCTTAGAAAAAAACATAGGCAGTAAGCTCTCTGACATCTCTCGCAGCAATATATTTGCTGAATCATCTCCATGGGCAAATGAAATAAAAGACAGGATAAACAAATGGGACTATATCAAACTAAAAAGCTTCTGCACAGCTAAAGACAATAAGAACAGAATAAAAAGACAAACTACACAATGGAGAACATATTCGACAATACATCTGATATGGCAGTGGTGCCCAACGCCCGGGTCACGGACCGGTACCGTTCCATGGGCTATTTGGTACCGGTCTGCAGAGAAAGAATAAATAACTTACATTATTTTTGTTTTATTTATATTTAAGTCTGAACAATGTTTTATTTTTAAAAAATGACCAGATTCCCTCTGTTACATCCGTCTAAGATTGACACTTGTCTTGGTCACATAATACATTTATCTGTCCCACCCTAAAGGCTGGTCTGTGAAAATATTTTCTGACATTAAACCAGTCCGTGGCCCAAAAAATGTTGGGGACCACTGTGATAAGGGGTTATTAACCAAACTTTATAAAGAACTTGTAAAACTCAACACCAGGAAGACAAACAATCCAATCAAAAAATGGTCAAAGGAAATGAATAGACACTTCTCCAAAGAGGACATACAGATGGCCAATAGGCATATAAAAAAAATGCTCAACATTATTAATCATTAGAGAAATGCAAATTAAAACCACAATGAGATATTACCTCACACCAGTCAGAATTACGCTCATCAATAAAACAACACAAAATAAGTGCTGGCGAGGATGTGGAGAAAAGGGAACCCTCCTGCACTGCTGGTGGGAATGCAGACTGGTGCAGCCACTGTGGAAAACAGTATGGAGATTCCTCAAGAAATTAAAATCGAAATGCCTTTTGAACCAGCTATCACACTTTTAGAAATATACCCTAAGAACACCATAGCACTGTATGAAAAGAAGAAATGCACCCCCATGTTTATGGCAGCATTGTTCACTATAGTGAAGATCTGGAAACATCCTAAGTGTCTGTCAGCGGACGAGTGGATTAAAAAGCTTTGGTACATATATACTGTGAAATACTACTCAGCCATAAGAAATGATGACATCGGTCATTTACAGCAACATGGATGGACCTTGATAACATTATACTTTGTGAAATAAGTAAATCAGAAAAAACTAAGAAGTATATGATTCCATACAGAGATGGGACATAAAAATGACACTCAAAGACATGGACAAGAATGTGATGGTAACTGGGGAGGCAGGGAGATGGGCAGGAAAGAGAGGGAGGGGATGGGGGAGGGGAGGGGCACAAAGAAAACCAGATAGAAGGTGATGGAAGACAATTTGACTTTGGGTGAGGGGTATGCAACATAATCAAATGTCAAAATAATCTGGAGATGTTTTCTCTGAACATATGTACACTGATTTATCAATGTTGCCCCATTAAAATTTATAAAAAAATAAATGGAGAATCAAGAATAGGAAAATATGAAATAAATGCAGTCATATGTTCTGAATCTATACATAAATTGGTCCTTCTGTATAAATTTGCTGTAAGTCAGATACTAGTAATCAGTTTTTTTGTACCTTATTGTTTTTCCTGACTTTGAACTCTTTGTGCTCTTATATATAATTATTCTTGGAGGGGTTCCAAATTGCTGTGGATAAGAAGCTACTGTATTTATATGAGCACTTTGATTTTACTATATTAACATAAGATGACAACAAAGTGAGTTATCCTGTCAAATCCTCAAATGGCAAAATACTAAACCAGACCTTAATGAAAGATAAATGGTGAGCTCTACAATATTCCATGGCAAAGAATTTTGCACAATGAACAGTTTTAGATCAAGGAAAGAAGAAAATTTTGTAAGTCAGAAATTGAACATGTACCTCTCTGTGTACTGCTGCTCCAGGGAAAGACAAAGGCACCACCAGTTTTACAGATTGACCAGCATGACAATGTAGGTGGCTGATTATGGCCCCACAGGGCCAAGACCCAGAACTTGGCCAATGTGGCGGGATGGCTGACCCATTCATCATCTCAGAGAACCCAGATAGTAATTTACTAAAATAGACCACTTAGAGAAATGGAACCAGAATAGGCCATTTCCCAGAAATAGATAGCATGGCCTTTCTCTTGTATGGCTTTGCACATGAATAGCCTGAAAAATTAGAGAATGATGGAGAAAGAGGCTGAAAGCCAGAAGGTCAAGAAAATTGAAGAACATGATAGAGAAAAGATTTGAGAATCTTCAGTTTAACAGAGGCAGTAGAGGCTTTGGGGCAAGTGTAAGGCTGGAAGCATATAGCGCGGGAAATCGCCTGTCTTATTGGCAATGAATTCTGAAAAAAAAAAAAAAAAAAGCTAATAAAATGAAATCAATTACTGGATATTATTTTTCTCTATAGAAAGTGATTTAGGTTTGAGATGGTAAAATTACTCTAATTCCAGGATCTTGGGTATAAAATAGTCCCCATCCTTGTGTCCGGAGGTCTATTATTTCTTTGCTGTCTTTCTTCCTGAATCCTGGCTCTTCCTCATGTAACCCTGTGATAACCTTAAAGACAGAAGATGCTAGAAACCATCTACATAAAATATTTTCTTCTTCCCTGGCTGATATGAGAGATTTTCATTGGAAAGCCCAATCGAGAAATCCAAAGATTCAATATAGATTTCTCTGAAGAATGTAAAATTAATCACTGCATTACCCAATCGAGAGATCCAGAGATTCAATGTAGATTTCTCTGAAGAATGAGAAAATTAACCACTGTCTTATCATACTTCTATATGGTCATTATCAATCTTGTTCAATCTGTTCTTTCTACCTGGAATGACATTGCCTTCCTCCCTTGTTCAAATTCTTTTTATCCTTCAAGGTCTAACTTAATAATTTCCTTCCCCCTACATAGCCAACTTCAGTAGTTCCTCCTTTCTCTGCTCAAGGAATTAATTGTACCTTGCAATATTTTCTTAATAATGTGTTAATGCTGGGATATTATTGTCTTTATTATTCTATTTTACTTACCTACCAGTAGCTCTCTTCGCCACTAGACTAAAAAATAATCTATGGCATTGAAATCAGGTTAAAAATCCTGATTTGACCACTTTTTAGCTGGATAATTTAAGATAAGTAACAGTGTTTTTTGTGTGTCAGTATCAAGTAAAATGTCATAATAATTGTAATAATAATGACAATAATAATAATAATAAATTACCACATATGATTATTGTCAGGATAATGTAAACTGTCACAATTAATATACTTCCAAAAAGTATGGTATATAGTACTCAATAAATGTCACTAATTGCTTTTTTAAATTTTTTTTGAGGACTTTCAGATGTTTACATTTTAAATACATGATAGGTTCTTTTTTTGTGTGTGTGTAACAAAGACAGTGAGAGAGAGAGAGGAACAGATAGGGACAGACAGACAGAAAAGGAGAGAGATGAGAAGCATCAATTCTTTGTTGCAGCTCTTTAGTTGTTCATTAACTGCTTTCTCATATGTGCCCTGATTGGGGGCGGGGTGTTACAGCAGAGCAAGTGACCCCTTGCTCAAGCCAGAGACCTTTGGGCTCAAGCCAGCAACCACGGAGTCACGTCTATGATTTCACGCTCAAGCCATTGACCACATGCTCAAGCCAGTGAGCCCGTGCTCAAGTCAGATGAGCCTATGCTCAAGCTGACGATCTTGGGTCTTTGAACCTGGGTCTTCTGTGTCCCAGTTCAATGCTTTATCCACTGCGCCATCACCTGGTCAGGCATGATAGGTTCTTAATAACGTTTGTTTGTGAGTGTGCATCCTGATTTTCTCCTAGTACAGATAGGTATGATTAATGTATCTTTGGTTTGACATACGAACAATGGACTTCTCTGATTGACTAGTACCATATGGTGGCTCATGGCCTGAAAAATTTGTAATCCAATATTTAAAACCTAATTTAGGATGGGCAGTACAGTTTTAAGGGTAGTAACAGATTATTTCAGAAGTTCTTTTTTATATAGGCTGCCATGAATCTGAAGACATAACTAGAATCAGAGTTAGAGCATGTTGTCAAATACTAGAGTATCATCCAACTTAAAAATGAGCAAATGCACTGGCACAGGAATCCTGAAGATCAAGGTGGATGTGGACCAAGTATGGGGCAGAGGCTGACATCTAAAAACTGAAACGGTGTGAGTTGAAGTATCATAGGAATATCAAGGCTGGATTGCTCAGGTTGAGCATTGAGACAAAGACTATAATAAACTAACAAGCAAAATAGGGACAGACCCAGAGAACAGACAGACTGACAACTGTTGGGGAAGTTTGGGGGCCTGGGTGGTGGGGGGGAGTGAAAAGATTGAGCAAAAAAGAAAAAGAAGAAAAACTCATGGTCATGACAACAGTGTGGGGTGACAAAGGGCAGGGGAAGTGTGGGAAGTGTATAGGGGAGCAAATGGTGATGGGAAGAAACTTGGGGAAGGGGTGAACACACAATACCATGTACAGATGATGTGTTATAGAATTTTTCACCTAAAACCTTTATAATTTTGTTAACCAGTGTCACCCCCATAAATTCAATAAAAAGGGAAAAGAAAGCATAAGGAAATAAAATTTGGGCTGAGATTCTAGGAATAGGGCCACAGCAGGCTGGACACAGAATGTAGTTTGAGTCTTCTGGCGTGGCAATGCTCACTGGCCTTCTCTCTGGCTTTAAGCAGCCTCCGTGGTGGTATGTACAGATAAAGAAAGGCAGGTGTAATCTGCTCCCTTGGGTGAAGGAGAATTTTTCAGATGCCAGTGCCTGCAGGGAAGATTCTTCTCACCAGGGAAGTAACAACTGATATTAAGTGCCTAAAGCTAATGAAGGATCCCTTGGGGCAAAGACACACTGTGCTAAAATGCTCAGTCAAGGATTAAGATCAATCATTTTGGTTAAATCCATCTTTAAAGACACAGTGCTTACAAGAACTAGTTCAATCATGCCTCCATTATCTTGATTATTTTCTTTTTTTTTTTCTTTGATTATTTTCTTAATGCAGATTCTTCCAAAGATTAATCTATAGTTAGTTTATTTACTCAAGTTTATTCTTCATCTCCCTCATATTTCCTACACTTTTTCTGTTATGCAGTTGAGATTACCTTGGTGACAATTTTTTTTCCTTATCTCCTCAACCCATCAATAGAAATTTCCTACATTGTTTTCTCAGTATTTTCCAACCTATACTGCTTGAGTACTAGGCCTCATGAAATATCTATGTGCCCAGTCACTTTATCCAAGAAATCAGGTTTTTTTCTCTTAGGGTTTTATAATTGAGATTCAGAGACTCTAATTGCTTCCTGTGGATCCTTGGATTGGGGTACTATTTAGGCTTCTGTTGACCTTTTCTGCCATGTGCTCAGAGAAATACCAGCGCTTTTATACTAGGATTTTTGGTTCAAAGATAGAAATCTTGGTCTTGCTGGTGGTTCAGTGAATAGACCTTCAGCCCCGTGTGTGGACATCCCAGGTTTGATTTCCAATCAGGGTACACAGGAGAAGTGACAATCTGTTTCTCACCCCATCCCTTTCCCCATCTCTTCTCTCCCTCTCCTCCTCCTGCAGCGATTGGTTAGAGCATGGCCCTGGGTACCGAGGATAGGTTTGTTGGTCCAGCATCAACCTCAGGTGCTAAAAATAGTTTAGTACTCAAGCATCAGCCCTAGACAGGGTTGCCAGATGGATCCTAGTTGGGGTGCATGCCAGAGTGTACCTCACTATCTCCCCTCCTCTCACCTAAAAAAAAAAAAGAAAAAAAATCTGATTCATAATTTCTAAGCAAAAGAGGACATGTATTGTTTCACTGAAAAATCTTGAAGTATGTAGTATCTCATGAATGCCTGATGCAGAGTATTTATATGTAGTTGTAAAGAACTTTTCATCTTTCAGCTACATATATATATATTTATATATTTTTCTATGTTTATTTTATTCTCTGTCAGGAAAGATGGCTCTAACAGCTAATGTGAATGTGATTCTTAAACCTTTTACTCTTAGAAAGACTGTGGACCCCTATATCTAAAATATATAAAGAATACTTACAACTTATAAATAACCCAATTTTTAAAAGACAAAATATCTGAACATTTCACTAATGAAGATATATGAATTGCAAATGAACATACAAAAAGATATCTAATATTATTGTTTACCATTTACTAGTATGGCTAAAATGAAAAGGATTGACTATGTCAAGTATTGAGGAGAGTGTGGAATAACAGAATCATGCGGTACTTTTAAAAGTTTAATAAATTTAACAACCTGTTAATAAGACTTAGCACAAAATAAAGAGAGAGAAAAGAAAATATATAGGAAATATAAGAGTGAATAGATTTTCCTATAGACCCTATAGTATTAAAGGATAAAATGAGAAATAGGAAGAACACCTTTTTCCAAATAAGTTTAACAATTTGAAATAGACAATTCCTAGAAAACATAGATAACCAAAATGGAATAGAAAATCTGAATATTTATGTATTTAAAAAAATAATTCATAATCAAACTCCTTATCACAAAGAATATATCAGATCAAGTGGTTATAAGTTATATCAAAGTTTTAAGGAAGAAATAGTATCAATTTTATAAAAGCTTTTTAAGAAAATAGGAGTAAATCCTAACTTCTTTTATAAATCCCAATAAACCCATATAAGAAAACATGACAAATACATTATAAAAAATTTTTTATAGAATAGCTACCCTGATGAATATATATAAAAAAGACCTTTATAAAAATAGTATCTTATAAAATATAGAAATATAAAGAAGTAAACAAGTAGGATTTATTACAGAGACTCAAGTTTGGTTTAATAATAAAAAAGCAAGCAATGTAATATATGTTCTTTCTGTAATAAAGGAAAAAGCATATACATAAAAATTTCAAAGTGATAAAAAACACTTTTCTCAGCATTCATTCATGATAAGTGAAAATTCTCAGAAAACTACAAATAAAGAAACCTTTTCAGTTTGGAAAAGAGGATGTACTAAAAACTACAACTAAATCTTCCTTGACGATGAAATACTGAACTCTTTTCTTTCTAAGGTGGAAAACAGGCAAGAATGTTGACTCTCACCACTTTTATTGAACATTGTACTGGAAGTCCCAATTAATCCAATAAGATGAGAAAAAGAATGAAAAGGCAAAAGTTGAGGAGGAAAAAAAAGTAAAACTTTCTTATTTGCAGGTGATACAACTTTTTATCTTGAACATTCGATGACAGTGAACACAAACACTAGAAGTAGTAAGTGAATGTAACATAGCTGCATAATAGAAGATGAATATATAATAACGAACTATGTTTCTATATGTGAGCAACAAACAACTAGAAAATGAAATTCTAAAAGCAATTCCATTTATAATTACATCAGAAAACATAAAATAATTACGAATAAATTTAATGAAATATATACAAACATATAAACTGTAAAATCAACACCATGTTAAAAGAAATGAAAGTCCTATATAAATGGAAATAAATTGCACATGGATTAAAAAACTCAGTATTTGTTAAATATCAACTCTTTCTAGATGGGTGAATGTGTTCCATATGAACCCAATCAGAATTCTAAGACTTTTTCATAGAATTTGACAAACTGATTCTAAAATTTATTTGGAAAAGCAAAGGATTTAGAAAGTAAAAATGTTGTTGAAGAAGAAAAACAAAGATCTAAGGACCGACATTTCAATACATTCAATGCTGATTTCAAAACATTGTATAAAATTACAGTAGCCAACGTGGCATACTAACATACACTAACAAGTATGCATTTTTTTACTTATTTATTTTTGTCTTTGCCAAATTTCATTTCCAAGTGAGAGAAGAGGAGTTAGAGAGACAGACTTTCACATGTGCCCCAACTGAGATCCACCCGGCAACCCCTATGTGAGGCCAATGCTCTGCCCATGTGGGGCCATGCTTGCAACTGAGCTATTTTTAGCACCTGAGGCAGAGGCTCTACAGAGCCATCTTCATTGCCCAGGCCAATGTACATGAACCAATCAAGCCATGGCTGTGGGAGGTGACGAAAGAGATAGATAGGGAGAGAAGGGAAAAAGGAAGGAGTGGAAAAGCAGATGGGTGCTTCTCCTGTGTGCCCTGACTGGGATTCGAACCTGAGACATCCACACACCAGGTTGATGCTCTACCACTGAGCCAACTGGCCAGGGCCACAAGTATTTCATGTAACAGAATAAAGAGCCCCCAAATAGACCCACGCATATATGGTAAATAGTTGACAAGAGTGCCAGCCAATTTAATGAGAAAATTGTTTTAAAAAATACCATGCTAGACAAAGTGTATATCTATATGGGGAAAATGAGCCTTCGCTCTTCTACCACCCACAAAGTTAATTATATACATTGACTGTACAAATTGCTGGTGGTGGGAGAGTAAAATGGCACAGCCACTTTGGAAAACATATGGCATGTTATCATAAGATTAAAATATAAAACAGAAGCTATAAAGCCTCTAAAAATATTGGACAATACAATTGCAATATTGAGGTTCAAGAATAAGATTTCTTAGAGAAGTCAGAGAAAGCACTAATGAAAAAGGAATGATAAATTTGACTTCATCACATTAAAGAACACCTGTTCACTTTAAGCTACTATTACAAAAGCAAATGGCAAACCAGAACCTGGGAGAAAAATTTTAAAATGAATTTTCTGACAAATTACTTACATCCAGGATATATGGCTACAAATTAAAAAGGAAAAAAAAAAACACCATATGAAAAGATTGGGCAAAAGACTTCTAGAGACATTTAACAACAACAAAAAATGTACAAATGGCCCATGAGTACATGGTATTACTGGTCACTAGTGAAATGCAAAAATAAATCCACAATGAGATACCAATACACACTTATTGGGATGGCTGAAATTACAAAGACTGACAGTATCAACATTGGCAAGAATGTGATGAGAACATTGCTGGTATGAGTGTAAAATTGTATGGTCATTTTTTTTTAAATGTCAACATCTCATATAAAGATTATTTTGCACTATAATACAGCAATTCCTCTCCCAGGTATTTACTCGAGACATCTCTCATAGGCATATATCCATGAAAAGACTTGTATAAGAATGTTCATAGCATCTTTATTCACAAAAAGTAAATAACTGAAAATTACTCAAATGTCCATTAATAGTTGAATAGATGAATTGTTGAATGGTCATACAAATGGATACAACTTAGTAATAATAAAAAAAAATTACTAGTGCATACAAAGGCATGGATGAGTTTTGAATGATTAAGCAGGAGAAGCCACACACACAAAAATACACATACTGTTATTCTATTTGTAAAACTTCAACAGCAGGCAAAATTAATCTATAATCATAGAAATCAGAAAGTGGTTGCCTGGTAGGTGGGACTGATTAGAAAGGAAATGCCCTGGGGTGATAAAATGTTCTTTGTCTTGTTTCACAGGTGGCTATAGAGATATGTGTAATTGTCAAAACACGTATTTGTTTTGTTGTGTGTAAAGTATCCTTAAACTAAAAGGTAACATAAAAGAAGAGGGGTGTTTTAAAAGTACACTTAGGAGGAGAAAACAAGCAACTGGGAGAACCCTCAGCCAGACAATTATCTCTCAATTTGTTTGAAGTTCAAACTTTCTGGCGTCTTGGAATAACTGGCCTCAGGTGCATGTTAGTGCACACGAATTTCAATTTTTCTTCCTCTGCTTCTTGGCTGTGTGGCCCTGGGGCCAACATCTTAACCTTTGTTGGCCTTAACCTGTAAAATGAAAAAATAAAGAAAAAGAAAAAAGGATTAAATGCTGTTGACGTTTCCTTGGAATGCAGTGAAATGCATTTTAAGCGTTATGTTGCAAGTTCAGTCTCTGTCAGTCATATGGCACTCAGCCAATTTCCCAAACATCATACTACTGGCACATCACTTGTCATCCAGACACTTGTTATTTTAGTGTAGTGCTGGATCTGTCCCGGTGAAGAAACAGAACTAACAATGTGTCCCCAGGTGCAGAGCTGAGAACTTTCTACCTTGTGTGTAGATTCTTTCCTGAGGGAGTATTTGGTCGTAGTGAAAAAAAGTATATATATGACTATGTAGCTGGTTTTGATTTTTAAGCAGAAATTGGAAATAGAGGTTTAGAGGTCCAGTCCTAGTTCTGTGACTTTGGAAAAGCCACTAAAAAATAACCCACTGGTCCTTATTATTGTTATTATCAAGATAAAGAGATTTTTCTGGAGGATATCCAAAATCATCACAGCAATTACAAGTCTCATCTCACCTAGAGTCTCTACACTTTAGTCTCTTTAACTGCTTAGAATTTTCTCTAAATGTCAAACTAATTTTATTTCTCCTCCCTGACTTCATTCATCAGCTCCTTCTGTCTGGGAAACACATCACGAACTTCTTGAATTAGCTGATATCTACCTCCAAGTTTCAGCTCAAAGTTTCCTGTCATTGCTTCCCTTCTTCCTAGCCACTCTCTCCTCAAAGTCCCTTCTTAGTGCTCTATCTTCCAGAATAGTCTTTGCATGCCTTTACTGAGAAAAGACACACGCACACACACACACACACTTATCTGAAACACAGAGCTGATTTTTTTTTTTTTTTTTTTTTTAGTGAGAGGAGGGGAGGTAGAGAGATAGACTTTTGCATGAGCCCTGACTGGGATCCACCCAACAAGCCCACTAGGGGGCAATGCTCTGCCCATCTGGGGCCGTTGCTCCATTGCTCAGCAACCAAGCCATTTTTTTTAGCATCTGAAGCGGAAACCTCAAAGCCAACCTCAGCACCCAAGGCCAACTCACTTGAACCAACTGAATCATGGCTGCACAAGGGGAATACAGAGAGAGAGAGGAAGAGGGGGAGGGGTGGAAAAGCAGATAGATGTTTCTCCTGTGTGCCCTGACTGGGAATCAAACCTGGGACATCCACATGCTGGGCCGATGCTCTACCACTGAGCCCACTAGCCAGGGCCACAGAGCTGAATTTACTACTTTCTAAACAAGGGAGTACTTGCTCCCTAGGACATAAACTCAGAACAAAGCAACAGGTCAACCTTAGTGAAGGTTAGAAGTGTGCTGCGTGGGGGTTAGCTGTCTTTCAGAAGTAACAGAATTAAGGAGATAGCTGGCTCTCCCATGCATGGGTTTTGAAAGGATGCTGCCCCTGACTGGGTAAAATTAATACTTGTTATGTGCTTACTGATTTATAGTTTGGGACTAGAACTAAAGAATAGACTTTTAAATTCCTACCTTAACCAAAATTTTCAACATGTTGTATATTAACCATTGAAAAAGAATTTTTTTTGGTCTCTCTTCTCATTAGACTTAAATTCCTGATAGTAGAAATGCTTTATGTTCATCTTAGTATCTAATAGATGCTCAAAATAAATGATTTAGAAATTTTATAATAAAAATTAAAAATTTTAAAGTATAGAGCATTTTTATATTCCAAGGGAAAAATGTATGTTTAAGTCTGATATGAATGGTCCTAACAATGTATGAAAGTATCTATGCTATAGCAAAAAAAAAAAAAAAAAAAAAAAAGGAATATAAAGTCTCTCTAAAAATTAGCTCCGGTTATAAAAATTCTGATATTGGCACCTGACCGAGTGGTGGCACAGTCGATAGAGTGTTGAGGACCCAGGTTCAAAACCCCGCGGTCACTGGCTTGAACACGGGCTCACCAGCTTGAGTGCGGGTTCACCACCTTGAGCATGCGGTTGCTGCTTAAACATGGAATCATAGATATGACCCTATGGTTGCTAGCTTGAGCTCGAGATCACTGGCTTGAGCAAGGGGTCATGGGCTCAGCTAGAGCCCCCAGTCAAGGCACATAAAAGCAATCAATGAACAACGAAAGTGCCACAAGTATGAACTGATGCTTCTCAGCTCTCTCCCTTCCTGTCTCTGTTCTCTCTCTCTTAAAAAAAAAAAAAAAAATCTGATACAGGCAATTTGGAAGATTTTTTTCCTAATGCCTTTCTCACTCTTTTTTAAAATCTTATTTCTGAGTTATACCAATTTATGTTGGTTTTCTATTATTATCTGTTTATCTGTGTTTATTATTCCTACTGAGAAAGTGGCTGGTGAGGACACTGGGAGGAGAGCCATAATTAGAGGACAGGGAGCCTAATGATCAAGGAAGCATGAAATTTCTTTCCTTTACATTTAAGATTTTCAAGTCCAGGAAGAGAAATAAACTGCAAGGAAGAGAATATAAGTTACTTGGTCATTACATAGTTTTTACATGTAAAGATGCAGGGAAAGGAAGGTATTCTTTTCTGATCAGTTTCAGGGGAGTTGCTATTTGACCTTTCTCATATGTCCAATCTCACATTTTCTACAAACACTTTGGTGGGCGTTTTCAGAACTCCCTGTGGAAAGTGATTTACCTGCCGCCTCCCACCTGTAGAGCTCTAAGGGTTGAGATTTATCTGGAGAAAAAAACACACGCTGCTTAGAAATGCATCACGCATCAGCACAGAATTCCTTAGATACAGAATAAGCTCTGTGGCATTTATGAAATGAAAGGGACCATCTTTCACGTAGAGCAATGAGACAGAGTGGTGGGGCGACTGGGCAGCTCACGTTGGCATTCAGCTTTACACCGGACTTCGTGCTTCTGGTCATTTTACTAAAAGGGCTCATTCTTATTCTCTGTCACTTTTATCAGCTTACCTAAACAGAGAATTTAGACAAGACTTTGTACCCACTGGGAAAATGTTAATAGGCAATCAGCCGTATTACTGTTCCCAAATGGTTTTCGCAGTCATGTTGCAAGATGTCAAACACAAAGATATAAGAAAATATTCCCTCAGACATCATTGCCTTTAAATGAAACAACTTTTGAAAGTAGTTTGTGTAGATGTAATTGTCTTGTTTTCGCTTAGGATTTGTGAGCCTACAAAATGTTGTCAGCAGGCATTGGTGGTATTCAGAGAGACCTTGATTTAGGGCATCATTTTTTGTGTGTTAACATAGTAAGGGTCCAGCAGATGCAATCCTTGCATTAGAATTCAGTATAGAATTGAACCTGAGTCTTGCCCTACTATGGGAAACATTTGTGTGGCTGATGTTCAAACTCCAAAAATGGGTCTAAATTTCCATAAGTGCTTGGGTCAGTAATGGTGGGCTACCAAGTGTCCTATTTGCAACGAGAATTCATTAGATTTGCCCATTTAAAGTTTTAGGAAAGGTTCTGAGTGTGAATTATCATATGAGGGCTTAGGAATACCCTCAAGAACATAATTAATACCTAGAGTACCTTGTCAAAGCTGTACTGTCCCCAACAAGGCCAGCTTCATGGGCATACAGTCTATACCCGTGATGGTGAACCTTTTTATAAAAACCGCCTACTTTTGCAGTGCTGGTCAACCTGGTCCCTCCCGCCCACAAGTGGGCGGTCCAGCTTTCATAGCAGAGCAACCTAACGGCACCGCAATTGGCCCACCATGAAAGCTGGAATGCCCACTAGTGGGCGGGAGGGACCAGGTTGACCAGCACTGCAAAAGTGGGTGGTTTTTATAAAAAGATTCGCCATCATGGGTCTATACAGTCACAAAGGCCCCACACTTACTGTAATGCCCTACTCTCTTGTATTTCTTAATTTTTTTTTAAAATAGGAGCTCCACATTTTTATCTTTTATTGGGTTTCACAAGTTATGTAGCTGGTCTTGACTCTCAAGCAAATTCTGACAGTCGGCCTTGTTCCAGGACAGCAAAAGGGTGTGAGAGTGAAGCGTTTCAGTGTTGTGTTAAGTAGACCTACTAATGAGACACCACAAGAAGCTGATTAATTGACACAGCCTGAGAAATGGTGCAAAATCTTGCAGGGGAAATGTAAGCCTGAATGTGCAGCAATGCTGATAGCAAGAAGCAGGGGGACTTGGGGCTCCACTGTGAGCCTGGGCCTTGAAAGCAGCCCTGAAACAGCTGTCTGAAGTATCTCAGGGCCAGAAAGACTCTTACTTGGGACACTCACCTGGAAGCAATCTGAGCCCCTCAGGATGCTGGGAGAGAGAAGAGGGTCATGTCGGTCCTCCCAGATGTAGCATTCTAATACAAGCACAGGGTTGGAGGAAGGGGGAACCGACTGAAAGCAGAACTTGAGAAATCTGAGTAAAACTGGAATGTTGAAGAAGGGGAAATAGAATCAAGACAGAGACTTTTCCTTTGCCAGGTATAATCTTGGAAACAGGTGTCTGTGTTACTGTTTCTATGATTTTAAAACTTCTGTAAAAATAGAGGCTGCTTAGGGCACGGAGGAAGTCAAGAAGAGGCCCCTGGAGGAATATCGGGGCTTAACTCTGCATTTCTGTTACAGTTTGTGAAAGCTGGGAGAAAATGATCTATTCTGAGCTTTTCCTTAGTGAAAATCCGCGTATCATGAGGACGTACAGGTTTGCACGAGAGGGTTTTCAAGAGAAAAAGCTGCAAAGCTGGAAATGTGTGAAGCCTAGTAGACATGTGGATATGGGGTAGGTCTTTCACACAGGGATAAACAGATTTTAAAAATAATGTCTACAAAGCTGGCTTGAACACTGTTACAGAAACAGATGGTTTTGTAGACAGTTTGGATCGTAGTGAAAAGCATCGTTTGCCATGAGATGGCCCAGCATTCGAACGGCAGCTGCCCCTCAGTCTGAATGCAGGGCTGAAATTTGAACATGGAAGGACACAGGGGCCCAGCAGCTCCCTTATTGCCACACTTCAATTGTAAACTCCCTGAGGGCAGGACCAGCATCTCTCAGGAGCTGCTTCTCATGACCACTTGTGTGGGATGATGAAGAGCAGAACTGTGCCCAGGAGCAGCAGCATCAAAGAACAAATGAAAAGAAGAATGTTTAAATCAGTCATGGAAGTTATTATGCTTGTATGATGAGGCAGTATTCCAATTCTTCAAAGTCTAATTAATCATCAGAAATCTCCACTAAATAATTCTGTGTCATGCTGGGATCAAGTTACCGAAACACTTTTCTTTGCTTAGGTATCATGATATCTGATGAAGACTTGCTCCCAGTGGAATTCTGCTCTGCCATCAGAATTCAGAAGAGAAATAGATAACAGCCAGTAGGATAGGCCCTCCATCTAACTGCTTAGAAAATAAAATAGCATGCAGTATCAATGCTCATTTAGAAGGGATGGCTGCAGAATTCTGGGAGAGGCCAAAGTCTATCTATTGGCTCCAAATGTATCTATAGACTTCAGATACTCAGAAGGCTGAACAATTCCTCAGCTTGCAAGGCAGCATAGTAAAGCAAAAACAACGTGCGGTTTTGATAAAATAAACTTGGGTTTGAATTACAGTCCCATCTATCATTAGCCATGTTATATAGGCAATAATTAATGTTTTCTTTCATGCTAATAGACATGAATTATTGTTCACTGGCCGAATTATGTTGCTGTAACCAACAATCCTCAAACCTCAGTGGCTTCACTCAAAAATGTTCATTGTTGCTTGGAATACACGTTCAACTTGGGTGTTCTAGCCACTTGACGAGCCAGGCTTATGGCACTTTCATCTGAGAGGTACGTTAGATCTTATAGCTTCTACACGAAAACAACACATGCCTGTCAGTCACATTTTGTTGGCCAAACAAGTCACATTGCCATGACAAAATTCAAAGGGGTGGGAGGATGCTATCCCACCATATTCCCAGAGGAGAGGAGAATGTGAGTATTTTTGAACCACTTCAGTGACTACCGCGGAAAAATAATGCCTCCACCATAGAGTTGTTGTTGTTGTTTAATCATATCTGTAACACACTGTGACAGTACTGGAGAGTCAATGAACGGTAATTATTATCAGAAGTAGGTTTGATGAAATGAAATAGGCTTCTAAGTGAGTGTGGCAGATTAAACAATCACACTTAACTGCAGACTTGCTCCAGCTTCAACTGCAATTATAACTACAGTCTAATTATTATTAATTACATTTATAATAGTTATTTTTAAAGTTGTAAGCCCACAGTGATAAGGAAAGTGGGAGAATAAATGAGAAGATTAAAAACGCCAAGGATTTTAAAAGGATGCCTCAAGGCATACATACAAGAGCACAATAAGTCAAAGCCAGAAAGCGAGTGAGAATGCCAGGTCTGCCCTGGGGTTTTATGAGATTTGGAAATTTTGGAAATCCTTAATCTCAAGGATATTGGAAGAGTACGGACGTCTTGGGAATGTGCTGAGCTAGGAGCTGGAATCTGAGATTTACGCATTTAGCTGGAACTTTGGAAGAGCCAAGAGTGTCTGTGAAATCTAGGTTGAAAAAAAATTGTCTGCCAGCAAAGTCCACAAGGAAATCTATCAATCTCTGTCATAGTTCTGAATGGAAAAACAGCTAACAATAAAAATATTCTCCTGCAGAATGTTCAGCCATGATGATTTGTTCCCAAGCTGGTCTTGGCTCTTCATCTATGCTATCTTAAACCGTTTGGGAAAGTCAGAGCAGACATTCAACTGAAGTGCTTCTGGTTGGTAGCTCCCCCTTGTGCCCAGTGGAAACAAATGTCCTCTGCAGGCACACTTGTGGTTGCTAAGATTCCCATGGGTTCAAGTTAGCCAAAACAATGATCTCACTATTAAAAATTAACACACACACACAGAAGTCACCATGAACAATGTGCGTGTGGGAGGGAAGCTTCACATGAATGAAGGCCATCAGTCAGCAAGCTACCACTCATGGACCAAATTTGGTCTGTTGCTTGTTTTTTTATAAATAAAGCTTTATTGGAACTCAGCCATGCTCATTCCTTTATGCATTGTCTATGCATATGGCTACTTTTGGTCTATAATGGCACAGATGAATAACGATGAAATAGATTGGGTAGCTAAGAGTCTAAAATTTATGATATATCTTTACACAAAAGTTGGTCTACCTCTGATTTCGACAGCCAAGAACTTTATATTTTAGAATTATCAGATAGAGAAAATAAAACACCTCTTTAAAGTGAATAAAGGCATCCAAATAGAATTTAAAAAAAATAACGAATAAGAGATTACCAAGAATGACAGAGCAACTCTTGTACTGCTGCTGGGAGTATACATTTCTGCAATTAGTTGCTAAAACAATTTGGCACTGTTTTTCAGCATGAAGATACTATGACCATGTGATTATACTTCTATTTTTAGTAAATCTCTTATCCATGTGATATACACAAAATTACGCATAGCACTATTTTCAGCAGTAAAAACCCAGGAATATCCAGATATCTACAGCCAGAATGATTAAGTAATTTGGAATATAATCATGTAATTGAATATCATAGAGCAGTTAAAATGAGCTATGGCTATAAAAGATATATACTAATGAATCTTAACACATTGGGTAAAAAGATAAAATATAATGCCACATATAAATTTCAACACTTGGAAAACATAATATTTAAAAATTTATGTGCTTATGTGTGTGTATACATTTAATATAGATTTATCATCATAATAAAAAGCATATTAAAAACAGTTTGAAATAGTGGATACCCTTGGTAGAGAGGGAAGGGAATATAGATGTGACAAGAATAAAATCTTGACAAGAGGTTCAGAGTTCTGAGTAATATCTCCATGAGAGTTATGAGTAATATTTCTATGAAAGTTATGAGTAGTATTTTTATATTTAAGCTGGATGGTGGTAGACACACATATATGAACACACTCTTATTAGAGATAGAAATAATGCAGGTATATATATATGGACACACAGGCTACTATTGCTGTGAAACAAACCACTTCAAATTTAGTGGAATAAAATGATAATTGCTTTGATATGCTCATATATTCTTTGAGTCAAGGATTTTGGTAGTACACAGGGATATGGCTGGCTTCTGCCTTGTGATGTCTGGAGCCTCTCCTGGAAAGACTTGAATTTGGGGGATGACAAAAATAGGTAGGGACTGAATTATGTGGTGGTTTCATCATTCACATATTTTGCTCCTTGGCTATAATGCTTTAAAAACTGGACTCATCAACTAGAATACCCCAGATGATCTCTACGTATGCCATGAGGGAGATGAGTTGCAAGACAGTACGTTCCCAGAGAACCAGGTGGAAGCTGCAATGGAGCTCTTCTACATAGAGACAGTACATTCCCAGAGAACCAGGTGGAAGCTGCAATGGAGCTTTTCTACACAGAGACAGTACATTCCCAGAGAACTAAGTGGAAGCTGCAATGGAGCTTTTCTATTATACATAGAGACAGTACATTCCCAGAGAACCAGGTGGAAGCTGCAATGGAGCTTTTCTACATAGAGACAGTACGTTCCCAGAGAACCAGGTGGAAGCTGCAATGGAGCTCTTCTACATAGAGACAGTACATTCCCAGAGAACCGGGTGGAAGCTGCAATGGAGCTTTTCTACACAGAGACAGTACATTCCCAGAGAACCAGGTGGAAGCTGCAATGGAGCTTTTCTACACAGAGACAGTACATTCCCAGAGAACCAGGTGGAAGCTGCAATGGAGCTTTTCTACACAGAGACAGTACATTCCCAGAGAACCAGGTGGAAGCTGCAATGGAGCTTTTCTACACAGAGACAGTACGTTCCCAGAGAACCAGGTGGAAGCTGCAATGGAGCTTTTCTACACAGAGACAGTACATTCCCAGAGAACCGGGTGGAAGCTGCAATGGAGCTTTTCTACATAGAGACAGTACATTCCCAGAGAACCAGGTGGAAGCTGCAATGGAGCTTTTCTACACAGAGACAGTACGTTCCCAGAGAACCGGGTGGAAGCTGCAATGGAGCTTTTCTACACAGAGACAGTACGTTCCCAGAGAACCAGGTGGAAGCTGCAATGGAGCTTTTCTACACAGAGACAGTACGTTCCCAGAGAACCAGGTGGAAGCTGCAATGGAGCTTTTCTACACAGAGACGGTACGTTCTCAGAGAACCAGGTGGAAGCTGCAATGGAGCTTTTCTACACAGAGACAGTACATTCCCAGAGAACCGAGTGGAAGCTGCAATGGAGCTTTTCTACACAGAGACAGTACGTTCCCAGAGAACCGGGTGGAAGCTGCAATGGAGCTTTTCTACATAGCCTTG
The DNA here is from genome assembly GCF_036850995.1 of Saccopteryx leptura. Classification (NCBI taxonomy): domain Eukaryota; kingdom Metazoa; phylum Chordata; class Mammalia; order Chiroptera; family Emballonuridae; genus Saccopteryx; species Saccopteryx leptura. Next base: position 29,163,120 of record NC_089512.1, on the reverse strand, counting down.
TAACACGATGTCAATTTCATTGCATGCATTGGCTACATGTGTCATGAGGTCAGCCCATTTTTGAGGGAAATTAGACTCCACTGCTCAATGGAAGAGTGGCAAGATCCCACTGTAGAAAAACATATTAAATGTATTAAATGGAGCATGTTTTTGTGTCTGTTATTGAAAATACAATATGCTACCAATTATTTTTATTTTTAATAAAATATTTATTAACTACAAAATTCTATATAAAATTATGTATAAAACAGATACACATGTATAGTATTACATACACATGTAAATGTGTACAATTTGTGCATATATGCTTATATAAACATAATGACAGACAGATGTAAATACACAAATGCATGTAAATATTTATATGTATATATATAATTTATATGGCATTCATTGTATGCAGTCTATTCCTTGTTAAAAGTATAAATTTAAAACATAAACCAAAAATTAAAATGAAAAAACATCAATAGACGGCAGCATTCTTTAGTCACATCTGAAATGTTTGTGGTCAAAAGAACACTCCATGCATCAAAAATTATTTGCAAATAGTACATAGCTTTTATTTGCTTTTCTTGAACCCTATGGAGTTTTAAATCTTTATAAATCACTTGAAAGTTTCTTTTTTCTCCCCGTTGCCTCTTATCCTCTCCCTCCCTGCTGTCTTCCATAGTTTCCCTTCCCTCCTCCACTCAAGTTTTTTTATCCTTGCTATATTTGTTGTTTTTAATTTATTTATTTTTTTACATTTTATTTATTCATCTTTTTAGAGAGAGGAGACACAGAGAGAGAAAGAGACAGGGAGAGGAAAGAGATAGAAAGAACAGAAGGAGGAGCAGGAAACATCAACTCCCATGTGTGCCTTGACCAGGCAAGCCTGGGGTTTCGAACCAGCGACCTCAGCGTTCCAGGTCAACGCTTTTACCCACTGCGCCACCACAGGTCAGGCCTATATTTGTTGTTTTAACAATAAGACCTGGTGACATATCTATCTATCTATCTATCTATCTATCTATCTATCTATCTATCTATCTATAATCTACCTATCAAATTTGTATTTTCTGAATTGCTCACTTTTATTGTTAAAAATGGCCGCTGCCCAGGTATGTGATCTGTGAAACTGCTAATTACCATCCTTCTTGGGAAGGGCCATTGTTATGCTAATGTGTGCTGGAAGAGGAGTTTTCACACCAAAATGTTTTAAGAAGAAGAAGGAAGAAGAAGAAGGTCATATTTTTGCAGAGTGAGAGCAGGGAGGAAGAGTGCTGAAGAGAAAGGAGCCATGTTGACAGATGGAAACCAGAAGGCCGGGGGGCTTTGTGAGCTCCGCTGAGACTGATGGAGCCTTTGATTCTAGGAGAAACTGGAAAGGATTCTGGTTGTGGAACTGGAGAATGTGTGAGTGTGTTCTGGAGCCCTCTGTGTTTTTGTTTACTCGCCGGCTGGGGTTACGAGGCTATAATAAAGAAATGGCCCACTATTTTTTGGCTGTCTAAATCTAATGAGAACCTGTACATGCCTGTCTGTGATGGCCGTGACTACTGGCCATACACTATCTCTATCTATTTATCATCTATCTATCTATCTATCTATCTATCTATCTATCTATCTACCTATCTATCATCTATCTATGTCTAGATTTGTGGAATGGTAGGAGGTGGAGAGAAATATTATGGATACTCACCTGTTAATAAGATTTGCCTTAACACTTACTTTTCCACAGTATGTCATTAGCGTGTAAAATGCTCAAATGCACTATCATCTTCCAATATCATTTGAAAGATAAGCATTCCTTCCATTAGCAGGAAATGTATTCCACAAACTAGTAAATCCGTTCCACTGCTATAGTCAGCTGGTCACTGTTGACATATTCATTTCTTTGCCATTTTGTATTATTCGACAAAATCAAAGTTCCTCTTAATCTTTTGTCTCTGTTAAACTCTATAGGCCCTTAATATTTTTTTTTATAGATTCCTAATTATCTAAGTACATAGATAGTTGCAGATGGACCTCTTGATATTTTGCTAACCTGTATTACTAAAGTGATACATTCTGAAGAAAAAGTTTTCTGGCTGTTGTTGTTTTTCTTCAAATTCATGTTTTTACTGTCATCTCAAAGCCAGTCATTTTAGACATTAGCAGAAGGAAAGACAGTAATTACTTTTCACACAGGTTCGTGTTGCCCTAGGCTAGGGGGAAAGAAGGGTGCAAACAAGATGATTTTTAGAGATGCAGTCCCCATTAGGAATTTTGTTTCTCCTGATGTTTTGATTCACAGCTTGTCAATGTCAAAAGCTGGCCTGAGATTTGGGGAGTATGACTTCTCCTCCAGGGACATATCCCTCTCATATCTCCCTATTCATCTAAACTCTTTACCTAGGATTTAATTATTCTAACTCCATTGATTCCGTTTAAACCTGCAGTATCTTCATTTATTGTTTTATTTAAACATCATTTTGAAAAAAATTTGAGGTGTAATTTACATGCAGTAAAATTCACTCTTTGTAGTCTGTGGCAATCTTCAATCTTTTTCATCTCATGACATACATAAACTACTTACTAGAGTTCATCAGCACACCAAAAAAATATACTTTTTGCCAATCTGACAAAAAGTCGGTATAATTTTGCTTGATTTAAAAACAAATAGTAAGAGTCATTACATACCCTTTTTACTCCAAGGTAACCTTTTAAGAAATTGGGTGCCTATACTTGTATATAAGGATTTCTGGTACCAAGAATTAACCAATCAGTCTCAATCTTATGCGATGTGACCAATAAAATTCAACTCTATTGTATGATATATATAGTTCCATACAGGGTATTCATACTGGACTGTTGTCATTTGTTAATTTGACAGTCAAAGGAAGAAGAGGTCAGTGCCCCTGACTACATAGTCGGGTATCACACGTTTTAAAGTTTTTTGCGGCACATCAATGTGCCTGCTGTTGTACAATGGCTGAAACTCACAGGTCTCCAGCTATGAGAGCTTCAACAAATACGTGTAGTTGGGTAACCACCACAATCAAAATACAGAACAGTTCTATCACCAACATAAAATTTTCCTCCTGGTCCCCAGGGAGGTTTGTTAAACATCCCTGCCCATACTCTCACCCCTTGAAAACTGATGATTATTTTTCAGTCCCTGTATTTTTGCCTTTTCAGAATGAATGGATTCATAACGTGAACAGTCTTTAATCTGACTTCTTTCATTTAGCATAAGGCACTTAAGAGATTCATCCAAGTCATTGTATTTATATACTGTTTACTATTGTGGTTGAGTAGTGTTTCATTGTAAGGGTGTATCACAGTTGGTTTGTCCATTCTCTTGTTGAAAGATACTTGGGAATGTGTTTTCTCTGCTGAGTGATGTTCTCACTCTTATAGTGCTCATGGTCGTAACTCAACCCTTGGGCCCTTTCATTCCATAGTTGATTAATTCATAACAATAAGTTAATGAACTCTAGTACCTAGTTCTGTGGTCACTGAAGACTGATACAGGGATGAGAACAGCAGTCTCAGCCTCATATACTTCACAATTGAAATGCAGAAACAGACTAGGAGACAAGTACAGTGTGTTCGTAAAGTCATGGTGCACTTCTGACCGGTCACAGGAAAGCAACAAAAGACGATAGAAATGTGAAATCTGCACCAAATAAAAGGAAAACTCTCCCAGTTTCATACCTATTCAGTGCAGTTCAATGTGGACTCATGCACAGATTTTTTAGGGCTCCTTAGGTAGCTATCCCGTATAGCCTCTACAGACTCGTCACTGACTGATGGCCTACCAGAATGGGGTTTCTCCACCAAACTGCCGGTTTCCTTCAACTGCTTGTCCCACTGAGTAATGTTATACCTATGTGGTGGCACTTTGTTATAAACGCACCGATATTCACATTGCAATTTGGTCACGGATATAAATTTAGCGAGCCACAGAACACACTGAACTTTCCTCTGTACCGTCCACATCTCGACTGGCATGGCCGTGGGCTGCTCCGCTTTATACACGGTGTTACATCATCATCTGCACATGCGCACATGCTGCCATATCATCCTACAGAAACTGGAAGGTTTTCCTTTTATTTGGTGCAGATTTCACATTTCTATCGTCTTTTGTTGCTTTCCTGTGACCGGTCAAAACTGCACCATGACTTTACGGACACACTGTATAATAGAAAGTTTATAATGAGAGTTATACATATGGTATAATGAAGACACAACAATAGATATGCCTAATATGGTTAGGACGATCAAAATTTTATTCTATAGTTTATATTATAAAACATAGTAAGTTACACCATGTTAAAATTGCTTTATGGTATACTTATTTGTAAAATATCTGAGTTGAATGTTTTAACATGACTATGACTTGACAATCAGGGATGAATGTGGTGCATGCAGCACAGTGATGGACATTAATTAGATACTGAGGGGGACTTTGCTATGTCAGAGAAGAGAAGCAGAATAGCATTAGAGCAATGTTTTTCAACCGCCAGTTGATGGACTGATCTCCCAGAAATTTTGTATCAGTCTGCAAAAGAGTTAACAACCTTGATGTTTTATGAAGATTATGGACCCAATGATCTTAGTCCAGTTTGCTTATGCTTAGGGTGATTTCTGCCTTTAGCAGTTCTTGCAATAATGTTCTTATTTTACCAGTCTCCAAGTGTAAAAAGGTTGAAAAACACTGCATTAGAGCACTGATAAGTGAGAAAAGTAAGTGGCTTACTTGTATATGTTAAGTAACTATATATACAAAGCATAAAATGAGATAATATATTGATATTTTATATATTGACATGTTTTGTATTTTGATATATTCTTATATATCATATATAATACAATTTTATATTACATGTAAATATTGTAAAATATATAATATATATTAACTTTTATAACCAATTTTTGTAAATCATAAAGGAATTGCATTAATTTGTTTCTGTAGATATGTATCTTTATAAGACAGATGTTTTTAAGAAAGGGCTTGGTGACCTTGAAGAAGATTTCTTACTGTTTACTCATCACAGTTTTTAAAATGTGATTGTTCTGAGAGTGAATTTTTACTCTTTTTTTGGTGTATTAAAGTATAAAATTTGTATAACAATCCCATGGACTCTTTTATATAGAGTATAATTGGGAGTCCAGGTTAGAATCAACACTGAGTTCAATAACCAGGTCTGGACTTATTTCTGTGGAAAATGGCAACTCATGGAATCATTGAATAGTTTCAAGGAGGCATTCTTCATTATTTGATTTATTTCCTAGAAACAAAAGTCTCACATCCTAAAAGTATTGTATATGTCTCTTCAAAGATGCTTATTCTCTTTCTGTCTCACTGAATATAGATTAGAGTTTAGATTAGAGTTTGGATTCAGCGTGCGCGCGCACACACACACACAAGTGAATGGTGTCAGAGACTTCAGAATTTTCTCAAATATTTGTATTACTAACACAATCCTGAAGGTACTTTTTTATAGCCCAGCAAGTCTCTTTCAGCACTTCTTGTCTATAAACACTGCAGTACTTTAAGGCCAGGGCAGCAACAGTGAAATGAAATACCCTATTGGACAATGCCTGGCTTGATTTGTTTGGGGGTTTTCTTTGAGTTATCATATCCTGTTCCAGCATTTGCTTTTGTTCCCTCTTTCTTTTTTTTTTTTTTTTTTTTTTTTTTTTGTATTTTTCTGAAGCTGGAAACGGGGAGAGACAGTCAGACAGACTCCCGCATGCGCCCGACCGGGATCCACCTGACACGCCCACCAGGGGGCAACACTCTGCCCACCAGGGGGCGATGCTCTGCCCCTCCGGGGCATCGCTCTGTTGCGACCAGAGCCACTCCAGCGCCTGGGGCAGAGGCCAAGGAGCCATCCCCAGCGCCCGGGCCATCTTTGCTCCAATGGAGCCTTGGCTGCAGGAGGGGAAGAGAGAGACAGAGAGGAAGGAGGGGGGGAGGGGTGGAGAAGCAGATGGGCGCTTCTCCTGTGTGCCCTGGCTGGGAATCGAACCCGGGACTTCTGCACACCAGGCCGACGCTCTACCACTGAGCAAACCGGCCAGGGCTACCCCCCCTCTTTCGTTTTTAATGGCTGCCATATATTGATACTGGATTCACAGCTTTAAGGATTTTTCTACAGCCCCCTTAAATCTCATTTTAGTCATTATCTTATATGACTCAATATACAGCACTTTCTCATTTCTGTTCCCTACTCCCAGATTTACTGCTTTCCAGAGGTTTATGTTCTGCTTGGATACATAGTTGAGTTTCTGAGACTGCTGATTTAAAAATATTATATTTCCTGTCCTTTTAAAATTATTTACTTTTAAATATAATGGGTAAGGAGGTTTTAAATGTGACCCTTGGGAATAGATTCATTTTTCTAGACAAGACCCCGCTTCAAACCCTCTCTGTCTTCTATTATTATCCCACTCTCTCCCCGGTGCTTCGCTCTTTCCTACGTCTTAAAGCTGTGATCTTTTACGGACACTTATCTGATCATTGCTGTAATGTGACCTGTCCCTTGTTAGCTTTGGAGTGACAGTTCACTGTGACTGTGAAAGCTTGCAGAGCACTCGGTGAGGAGGAAAAAGACTTCTACGCTCTATTTCTGATAGAGACCCCTGAAAGGATGGCTCACTCTCTCATCTTTATTTTTTGAATTAAGGGTATGTAAAAAACTAATTACACTATATAACACAGTACATAGAAAATTAGTGTTTTTCAGAGATGACAAAGGTAGAGAAATGCAGAAATGATAAAAAAAAAACACGCAAACATCGGTGAAGTACGTACAATACCTCTTTATGCGTGGCTTTCTCACGACAAATCTCTGAACTCAGGTGCCTTTTATTTTTCTTTTTTTTTTTTTTAATTTTTTTATTTTATTTTTATTTTATTTTTTTTAATTTTATTTATTCATTTTTAGAGAGGAGAGAGAGAGAGGGAGAGAGAGAAACAGAGAGAGAGAAGGGGGAAGAGCTGGAAGCATCAACTCCCATATGTGCCTTGACCAGGCAAGCCCAGGGTTTCGAACCGGCGACCTCAGCGTTTCCAGGTCGACGCTTTATCCACTGCGCCACCACAGGTCAGGCCACCTTTTATTTTTCTAACTGTCTATTTAGGCCACTCTGGAACTTTCAAGTCAAAGCAAGGTTCTAATCCTGACTAAGGGGTCAATTAGCAGTTAACATTAGAAAGGGACTTTGACTTTCTGGGCTTTAACTTTCTCCTCTCCAAACTGAGGACTTCTGAGCTATGCTACTGGGAGTCCATGAAGGAGCTTGCTTGGGGTGCCATCCACAGTGAGATTTATCAGGGTGGCCCTGGGCTTACCTGTTTTTATCTGTTGCCCTTGTAGTTAGGAATTATTTTTGAGGACTGTTTCTACCACTAAAATATTAAGAGCCCAACCACTAAGCGATCTCTCTCTTTTCTCTTCTCTAACAGCTTACAAAAAGCTATTATCTCTCCAATTCTTATGAAAGGAGTTTTTGGTGCCAAGTCACTGCTTTTCAAGTCTCTTTGGATATCAAAATTATCTTTAGAGGGTTTTTGAATGTTTGTTTGTAACAGAGATTCCTGCGTTTCCTTTCAACTTATTAAATCAGAAGTGTTGAGGAGGAAAAAGAAAATTCTAGGCCAAAATGGTACTGCTTCTGCCTGGGGTGCCACATCAGCAAAATTTAGGTAACGTCTGTGTCCCTGTAAATGCTCTGCTTGAGCAAAAACACAGTACACCCAGCCAGCCAATCCATCCCTAAATGCCAAGCCAGCTCTGGGCTCTGTCTGTACCTCCCTGTTTCTTCTTGCCCCAAACAAGTTTGACTGTGTGATCCCAGCCAGTCAGATATACTCTATATGTCTCTTTCTTGTTCTTTATCCTATAAAACTTCTTGCCTTCTATCCCACTTTGCAGTTCTCAGAAAAGAGACTGTCCATTTTATTAACAGTTAAATAAAATTTGTATCATCTAAACTGTTTTCTTTAATGATTTTTAACACCTCTACTCTTAATTTTTCTTGGCTGAGAATACTTCCCCTTGTAAATTTTAATTATTTATATACGTACAGGACTCCCACGAAGACTCAAAAGAAGGCCAGATGATAGATGCTCATACACCATCCTGAGCTTAAAAAAAGGGATAGAGGTCTGGGGCTTCAAAGGACGAGAAGGCAATTCCTGGGAAGGAGAGAAAAACAAATGTTTGGAAATCAAAGGTTGCCCTGCATGCAGAGAAGTTTCCCAGGTGAGGAGGTTATCTCTAGCATTGCTCTCTTCCTGGAACAGACCCCCGATCTAAAGTAAATGTCTCTTACAAAAGAGTAACTACTCCTTCGTTTTCAGAGCTACTCCTATGTCTGCAGTTTCTTAAAATAATCAACTGAAATAATCTTTAGGCCAGAGAAGCATACTTTTCAATGGCATATTCTGCTCTCTGTGGGGAGGGCTAGTTAACTGCATTTATTAAATCATTTTCCGGGTATCCACATGGGTGGGCAAACACTGGAAGTACCACCTAAGCTCCACAGTGTGGGGCTGAACTCAGAAGGTTAGGCGTGCCATATCTGTAACTTGACGTAACAGCGAACAGCTAGCAATTTCTAAGTGTTCGATATTATATTAACTCTTAAACTTAAGATTTTGGTTTAGTAGGTCTGGCACAGGTTCCAGGAAGTTAAGAAAAGAGGCATCAGCATATTACTTTTTAAACTCCACTCTCTCTAATGGGTTCTATGTGGAAATAATGTTGTTGTTTTTATAATTTGTTTTTACCTTTCACACATATTGAATATTGTTGGAAAGCTAGCTCACTAGTAAAGGTGATTCTTGGGTGATCCAGAATTTAAATGATGGAATCTATAGTATATGCTCTTAGAGTAGATTGAACAAACAGAGGGGCAACCATCGAAAAGTAACTAAACTTTGTGTGGAGGCTAGAGAATAAGAATTATTTTAATAAAGTCTATCTGTATAGAATTCTCTAGGTATCAACTTCTCATCTTTGATGATAAGAATACTCCTTTCTGTCCTGGCTGGTTGGCTCAGTGGTAGAGTGTCAGCCCGGCATGAAGATGTCCTGGGTTCAGTTCTGGTCAGGGTACACAGGAGAAGCATTCATCTGCTTCTCCACCATTTCCCATCTCACTTCTCTCTCTCTCTCTCTCTCTCTTTCTCTCTCTCTCCCTCCTACTCTCCCTCCTTCTCCCCATCCTGCAGCCATGGCTCTATTGGAACAAGCTGTCCCCGAGCACTGATGATGGCTCTATGGCCTCCACCTCAGGCACTAAGTAGAGCTGGGTTGCTGAGCAACCCAGCAATGCCCCAGATGGGCAGAGCATCACTCCTTAGTGGGCTTGCAGGGTGACTCTCATTCAGGGCACATGTGGCAGTCTGTCTCTGCCTCCCCTCCTCTCAATGAATAATAATAATAAAAAATACAGGGAGAACATCTTTCACAGGGGAATTACATTTGCTTTAAAGAAAAAGAAAGAAGATCAGGATTTTTATTTGCATTGCATTTTTTAGTGTTTAAACTCAAAATAGTGCAGAAGTAGCATATTTTAGGGTGGCAGAGTCTACCACGCTTTCCCACATATCAGTGTTATAATTGTTTTCTAATGCATTATTTTGTCATCATAACAATCCTGAGAGTTAGCTCACTGAATACCCATTTTACAGGTATGGAAATGAAAACACAGAGGGTACAGTGCATTAATGGAAGGTTATGAAGCTAGCTGGTGAATGTCCAAGCTGGATTCAGACCCAGACTCTGACTTACAGTATACCAACTCTAAGGTATTTTGCCTCACTTCAAAATTATTTGAAAAGCAGTCAACTCTGATAGTGCTACCATCATCTGGCAAGGTACACCCCCACCCAATGAGAGTAGAGAAGGGGAAACAAGACTAGGGAAAGTAGCAACTGAGGCATAAGGCTGTGTGGCATATAAGACTTTTACACAGACCCCTGGAGAGAAGACGCCTTCCAGGGGTCCCCAAACTTTTTACACAGGGGGCCAGTTCACTGTCCCTCAGACCGTTGGGGGGCCACCACATACAGTGCTCCTCTCACTGACCACCAGTGAAAGAGGTGCCCCTTTCCGAAAGTGCGGCGGGAGCTGTATAAATGGTTTCAGGTGGCCACATGCGGCCCGCGGGCCATAGTTTGGGGATGCCTGAAAGATGGAGTGTGTGTGTGTGTGGAGGGGTTAGTCGTAGGGATAATAAAAGATTAGCTACAGCCTTTTTCCTACGTATCATTTCCACAAAAGCTTGGAAGCATTGTATGCTTGAGGAACATTTTTTTTTTTTCAGTAAGAAACCTGACCTTGGTTGAGGGCTTTGCTTGGGGATAAAATGTAGACAAGTTTTTATATTCATATTATCATAATAAATGGGAAATTTAGAGACTTTAATCTTATAATTTGCTGAAACCATCCGAATTTGGAATTATACAATAGTGTGAAAATTTGCAAAACCACATTATATAAAACTTTCCTCTCTAAAAGCTAAGCAGAAAATATTATTTACTTATAAAATGGAAATAAAATTACGAGTGTGTGAGAACTAATTATCTAGAGCTTCTTTTGTCTGTTTTACTTTGGCTTCTGAGTTGAAAATTATACAATTAAATGCTCTTGGAGAGCAGTTCCATAGTTTGAAAATGTGCTTGTTCTGAAAACTTCCTGTAACTTCTTGCCTGTATATTAAATTAAATGTCTTGAAAACATTTTAAGGGGAAAAAAACAAACCAAAAACAAGGCTGCATCTAAACCTTGATTCTAATTGGCTCAGTGGTGTCTATGAAGACTTGAGATCAGGGAAGTGGCTGACATTCAATCTGATGCCTAGGAAAGCCTACCATTCCATTTTGGTGACTTGATAGGCTTCTAGCTCTGGATTTGGGAAGAGGGCTTTAAAACTTCTTTGGATAACATTGATTTTTAAGAGTTTCATTTCAGTAGACACAATCAGATAGGTGTCTATAACCTTGGTCCTCTGAGATTGTCTGATTGACTTTTTGTATAAGGCAAATGTTGAGAATATTCCTACCGTCTACATGTAATACATTCTGTTCCCCATTTCTCCCACCCCTCAGTCATGGTCTCTCCTTGGCTCCTCCCTTGCAAAGGTCTTCGAGTTGGTGGGAATGTATAATTTCTCTCAAACAAATATGTGTCCAGCAATCCATGTAATGCCTGAGCACATAATATTTTATGCCACTGCCGCCCCCACTCTGTTCAACGGAATGGGCTTTGGGGCTTTCTTCTGAGTCAATCTGTCCAGGATTTATGACTCAGTTATTTTGATTCAAATCAGGCTGAAAATTCCTGGCACTTACACAATTTTAACTTGATTAAAATCTGGCCTAAATATGTCAGGCTGTTCTCTTGGCACAATACATTACCAAAGCAGGAAAGAAAAGAAAAGTACCTGGAATTTTTCTTGATCTCATTAAGTGGTGAGGTATGTGGTATATACATTTACACTTCAATATGTAGATATTTCCTTCCCATTGAGTCTATACAAATCTGATTGATGTGCTCTTCAAGTGCCATAAAACTCTTCTTTATGACAATTGTTTATTTTGAATTATTTAATTTAATGAATGTAAACCGATACATAAAATATTTACTTGTATGAAAGGTAATTATGTGACTGAAGATCCTGATTAATTGCATTATTCAATTCATGTGAATATTGAATCTAAAATGTGGAACCATTTTATTCCATTTAAATGGGTGGAGGCGGAGAAAGTAGCATTATTTTTTAAAAATGGGAGTTGAAGACAAGGGCCTTTGTTGCTGTGATTATATTTACTATTTTAATTGCTGAGATATTCATATTTGAAAAGTATCTGCTGTCAAAGCAGAGAAGCAGTAAATGTTCATAATGCTTTTTGTACAATGCAATTATATTGACAATTCATTTTGAGAATAACTATAATGGTCCTATTTAGTGTGTGTTCTGTGAAGGACGTTAGGGTCAATATAATGCTTCTGAAAAGTCTGATAGAACAGATTCTTCTATTATGTCATTTCCATTGATGTTATAAAGGAAAAATAGAGACCTGGACCCTGGAAGAATGGAGAAAAGTAACCTTTCATTATGCTACTATTATTACATCTGGAAGGCACTCCCTGAAGAAGCCAAACAGCAGAAACTTTCATATGAATTTGTTAATGTTGTTTTTCTTTAGAAAATGGAAAAGAAAAAAAAGGAACATTGATTATATATATTATATATATATATTTTGATATATATATATATTTTTTTTGACAGAGGTGTTACATCCCGGCGAGATAGGCCACAGCAGACCCAAAGTGAATTTTATAAGTTTTATTGCAGACCTGCACAGGGACTGCAGGCAACCCATGCAAGGGAGCACTGCAGCCCCCCCAAACCTGCGCAGGGACTGCAGGTAACCCACACAGGGGAGCACTGCAGCCCCCCAAACCTGCGCAGGGACTGCAGGCAACCCACGCCTCCGAAGAGACTGGAGCACTGCAGCCAACCAAACCTGCGCAGCCAACAAACTGCGCAGGGACTGCAGCCCCCCAAACCTGCATAAGGACTGCAGCCCCGAGCTTCTAAAATGGCTCCTTTTTATAGGGTGGCTGTCTAGGATGAGCAAGCATCATACAGAAGCTGATGTGGCTGTTAGTCATTGGCTAGGGAGGTCGTGCGCAGTTACGGTGGGGTATTACTCAGTGGAGAATTTCAAACATAAACTTCTGATAAGGGTCTCTGACTCAATGCAGGATGTTGCTGAACTCTTTGTTCTCAGCGTCACAGGGACCTTGTACACTCTTGGCAGCCCCAGCATGTCAGTACTCCTTGAATCTAACAAGAGGCAGTGAGAGAGTTAGAGAGAGAGAGACTGATAGGGACAGATAGACAGGAAGGGAGAGAGATGAGAAGCATCAATTCTTCGTTGCAGCACCTTAGTTGTTCATTGGTTGCTATCTCAGCCAGCGACCTTGGCTCAAGCTGGTGACTTCTGGGTTTTGAACCTGTCCGATGCTCTATCTGCTGTGACACAGCATGGTAAGGCTTTTTTTTTTTCAACATTGGTATTTTAAAATACATTCAAAAACTCTGGCAAATGTTGAGTTGTCAAGGCCAATTGGTGACCACCTCTTTTTTTTTTTTTTTTTACAGAGACAGAGAGTCAGAGAGAGGGATAGATAGGGACAAACAGGAACGGAGAGAGATGAGAAGCATCAATCATTAGTTTTTCACTGCAACATCTTAGTTGTTCATTGATTGCTTTCTCATATGTGCCTTGACCATGGGGCTACAGCAGACCGAGTAACCCCTTGCTCAAGCCAGTGACCTTGGGTCCAAGCTGGTGAGCTTTGCTCAAACCAGATGAGTCCGCGCTCAAGCTGGCGACCTTGGGGTCTCAAACCTGGGTCCTCTGCATCCCAGTCCGATGCTCTATCCACTGCGCCACTGCCTGGTCAGGCTCTAATATTTTTTAAATGAAGTCCTGCTTGAAAACTAGAGGAAGAATAAAATGAACTTTCTGACCCCTTTGGATTCTCAAACAATAAGATAGAGAAGCCTTTTGAGAAGTTAGAACAATGAACATCACTCTTAAAGTAAAAACTGAAACAAAACATTTAAGAAACTTTAATCAATCTGAATTAGTTTGCTCAATTTCAAAGTATTAAATATCTATAATATATATATAGTATTTGTCCTGCTCCTATCAAGAATGCTGGAAAAGGAAGCTTTACAGTGGAGGTCAAAGGAAGCAAGAAAATTTCTGGGCTTCTGCTTCTCCTTTTCAAGGAGGATGGAGTCAACCCTAAGGAAAGGGTGGCATGTATATACCTGTAATGGTTTCCTGCAGCTCACACACAGCCAGGAGTGTCAATTGTTAATTTTCAGGAATTTGAATGAGTTACTTGTTCAAGAAAAGTGTGGCTTGGAAATATATTGATACAGTATCAAACTATATTAAAACAAAAGTAATAAATATTCATACTCATCGCTTTAAATTATTTTTCTGCAGCTTACTATTATCTTGGGATAATTTATATCTATTGTACCTGTATTATAGAAATACTATATATAATATTGTGCTACTGCATGTTTTTCTCAATCCCACATTGATGAGCAGCTTGAAACCTGCTATGATGGGAGTATTTGCAACTGGTTAGGGTGGTAGTATTTATACCACAGATATCAGATCTTGGCAAATGCTATAATAATTTTGAATACATTTAACAGTGTGTCATGGTGATTTAAATGTTGTTCAGAGTTTTCAACAAATGACTCATTGAAGAATATATGCAGATAGCAAATGAGCATGTGAAAAGATGCTCCCTGGAGTATGATATCAGGGAAGTGCAAATTAAAATGAGATATACTAATAAACACCTATTCTAATGGCCCAAATCCAACACACTGACAACATCAAATTCAGACAAGGATGAGGAATTCGCTTACATTGCTGATGGGAATAAAGAATAAAGAACCAGAACACAGTGGAATTCCAGGGATGTTGAAATGCTCTGTATGACGTTATAATGATGGATATATGTCATTATAGAGTGGTTCAAAACCCTTGAATGTACAACACTGAGGGTGAACTCTAACTGTGGTGAACACTGAGGGTGAATCCCATAATCTATGGGTTTCGGAAGATTAGGTATCAATGTAGTTTCACCAATGGTAATAAATGCCTCTCCAGTGGGAGATGTTGACAGGAGGGAGTCTATACATGTGTGGGGTCAGGGGCATACGAGACACCTCCACCTTTCTCTCAATGTTTCTGTGGAACTAAATTTGTTCTAAAAATGGTCTTTAATAAAAAAAAAGTGTGTAGTATCTATTATATTATTTTGGTATCTGAAACTATATACAGTGTAGCAAAGAAATCACTCAGAATGTGAAAAAGGAGTGATGTTCCAGCATGTATCTTTATTGTTTCACTTTTATCTTACTAGTCAACATAACTAAAATAACCTGGAAGTTTATAACCCTTAACCAACATCTCATTTACCTCAACTTGGTAACCATCATTCTGCTCTAAAAGTTTTGCTTTTTAAGTGCCCACATATGAGTGATATTATATAGTGTTTGTCTTTCTCTGTATGACTCATTTCACTTATCATTAACACCCTTGAGACCCACCTATGTTGTCGCAAATTTCCTTTTTACTCACGGTTGAATAGTTTTCCTGTATGTGTGTATGGTGTATATCAATCACATATTCTTTATCCATTCATCCACTGATGAATTGATGGACACATATTGTTTCCTATCTTGGCTGTTATAAATAATGCTGCAATGAACATAGGAATACTGATATCTCTTCAAGATTCTGTTTTCAGTTCCTTTGAATTTATACCCAGAATCAGGACTACTGAATCATATGGTAAGTCTATTTTTGAGGGACTTCTGTACTGTTTTCCATAATGGCTGAGCAAATTTGCTTTCTCACCAACACTGCGTAAGGGTTCCCTTTTTCCACATCCTCACCAACACTTGTTATTTTTTGCCTCCTTGATGATAGCCATTCTTACAGGTGAACAGTGATATCTCATTGTGGTTTTGATTACATTTTTGTTGATTATTAGTGATGTTGAACAGCTTATTATGTACCTTTTGGCCACTTGTATGTTTTCTTTGGGAAAATGCTTATTCAGGTTTACTGTCCATTTTTAAATTATTTGTGTGTGAGGGAGGGGGCTTTTTTGTGGTATTGAGTTGTGTAAGTATATTTTGGATATTAATAGCTATATGATTTGAAAATACTCTCATTTCATAGCTTGCATTTTTATTGTGTTGATTGTTTCTTTTGCTGTGCAGAAGCTTTTTAGATGGCTGTCATTCACTTTTTCTTTTTTCTTTTATTGATTGTGCTTTTTTTGGTCATATGAAAGAAAATCATTGCCAAGATCAGTGTCAAGGAGCTTTTGCCGTATGTTTTTATTAGAAGTTTTATAGTATCGGGTCTTATGTTTAAGTCTTCAATCAATTCAAGTTAATATTGTGTGTGGTACAAATTAGGGTCCAATTTCATCCTTCTTTATGTGGTTATCCAGTTTTCCCAATACCATTTTTAAAGTGACTGTGCTTTCCCCATTGAGTGATCTTGACTTAAAGAGCCCACCCTTTATCTATTATTTCATCCCACTCCTAGAGTCCAGACTTTTAGTTCATGAATTATAGTTTTTCATATTATTTTGTATATCTCCTTTAAGTATAAGTGTTACTTAATATAAGTAAATGGAGACAATGATCTGAATTATTAACTAATAGAAAGAGGTTCCAAGATTGAGGCCTAGGTCACCTAATTTTTAAGGAGTTAAGTGGAACTGAAGATATAAGAAGAGAAGACTACATTTGTTAAGTAGGTCCACAATAGTGCTGTATGCCAAATGATCACAAAAATCTCAGTGGCGTAACAATATCTGTTTAATTTACCAGTCTTAGAATTAGCTGCTTTAGACTGAGCTTAGCTGATCTTTGCTGGACCTGTGCATATGTCTGCAGGCTAGATGGAAGCTTTGTTTTAGGCAGGACTGAACCAGGGCAACTTATCTGCCACAGTTCTGCTCTACATTTCAGGATTTCCATTGGGCAAGTGCAAGAATGTCCTCAGGGCAATGGCTTTTTCAAGCCTTTGCATGGAAAACACTTGCTAATAAACTATTGGCCGAAGCAATCACATGGTTCCAGGCATCCCCAAACTACGGCCCGCGGGCCGCATACGTCCACCCTGAGGCCATTTATCTGGCCCCTGCCGCACTTCGGGAAGGGGCACCTCTTTCATTGGTGGTCAGTGAGAGGAGCACTGTATGTGGCAGCCCTCCAATGGTCTGAAGGACAGTGAACTGGCCCCTGTGTAAAAAGTTTGGGGACCAGGCAAAGGGGAAATAGGCTACATCCACGATGGGTGAGCATTGCAAAGTTTTTGTTGTTGTTGTTTTAGCAAAGATGAGTATCTTGGGAAGGTGAATAATTGATTCTATTAATAAAAGTTACCTCAGAAACTAAGCCTATGTGACCAATGACATCAGAAGAAATCAGAATGTTTCACTGGAAGCCAAGTAAAAACATATGTAAAGGAGAACATGATCTTCTATTTTATGTCAAATGTTGCTAATAAGTCAAATAAGATCACTGAGAACTGAAATTTGGAGGTCGTTAGTGACTCTGAAAGAAAGAATTTCAATACAATGTTGGAGACAAATTCTGACTGGTGAAGATTTAGGAGAGAACAGGAGGAGAGACATTGGAAAGAATATTTATAAACAATACTTTCATGAATTTTGCAACAAAAGAGCATGGAGAAATGGACTGGTGCTTCACTGAGAAATGAGGTTAAAAGAGATCTTAAATTTTTTTTTTATATTTTAATGTGGGATAAATAATAGGTTTGTATACTGATGGGAGTCACACAGTAGACAAGGAGAAATTGATGACTAGTACAAAAGAGAGAGAATTGTTAGCATGATGTCTTTGAGATAGTATGAGACAGGATTTAGTTAATTATTTATAAGGAGCTTGGAGAATTTATCTATAGCAAAAGAAAAAGAAGGTAGCATATATGCTCATATTGGATAACTGTGGTCATAAGAGTTGATAAAAGTTTCCTAAGATACCACAGACTTCCAAACTCTGAAATTTTTTAGTATGAAAGTAAGAGAGTCATCAGCATCAGCATCTACAGATGGACACTTTCACTATTTGTGATAACTCAATTTTATCTTTTATGATTTTCAACTAGGAGATTTTATATATATATGTAATAGAAACATTCCTCCCTCCACTCCAAGTAAAAGATATCACATTTATTTCTCAATGTTGTTTTACACCTCAGTGTTTGAAAGTCTATTTATCCCAACAAAACCAACTACTTGGTTAAAATTGTTCTTGAAGTACCTCGTATAGAATTAAACATCTAAAACATTTAGTGACAAGAATCCAACTGCTTCCTTTTCAGTAATTGGATATAAAGAGGTTTCTTTTTCTGAAACTAGAGCTGGATTGATTTGATAAAGAAGTCCCAAGTGCACTAGTAGCATAAAATAAATAAACAAACAAACAAATAAATAAATAAATAAGAAATGAAAAGAAAAAGGAAGAAAGAAACTAAAAGGATAAAAAAATATTCTATAACATTGTAAGACCCAAGTGGAACTTTCCAAAGATGCTATTCATTCTCTTTGTTATGAGTTTGATACTGAGAAAGTAGTAAATAATGTGTCCCTCTTGAAATACTTGTAGTCTTTCACTAGAACCTCTCCAATATTTATTCAGAGAATTTTTGCTTTTTTTCTCTCTTCTGCCATCAATGAAAGCAACCTCTTACAATATTCTGAAGTGAACTTATTTTTACACCGGCTTGCTTAGTCCAATGTTGGAATAAAAATAGATGAGTCTACAATATAAATTTCTCCTTATAATACAAAGTTGGAGATAATAAAAAGTGGCAGATGGATTCCAAACTAAAGGAATCCATCTTTCATGAGTTTTGGCATTTAAAAACCAGATTCTATGCCAGGGACAAGATGGACATTTGAGATACCTTTGGCCAAGGGTCTTGTCCTCATTCCCATCATTGGGACTAGTCTGGTGATACAAGCTTCTACGCATATGTTGCGTAGTATGACCCCAGCCTGCCTCCTCTGCCCTGCTGTGCAGACTTGCTATGAGAGCTCTCAGTCCTCTTTGTTGCATCATCTTCGTCATCATCATAGTTGTCATTATCATAATCATCATCTGGGTATTTGCTAGGGTGATAACATTGCAAAGTTTTCTAACTCTGTATTGTAGACTGGTGTGCAAAAATTACTTTAAATGACTGCTTTAAAGATGAGCTATCTTTGATGAAATAGTAAAATTTATTTTCTTTACAACAACAACATACCCATTTAAAATAAAAACCAATCTTATAAATGAGCTAAAACCATTTTCTTCTTATTTTAACTAAAAATGTCATCTATTAGACACATTTTTGCAAATCATGTGTAAAGAAAATAAAATAGAGTTTTTCTCAGAAAGGAACTGGACTACTCATGGCAATGTCTAGAGAGGTTTTTGCTTGTCACAATGGGGGCAGGAGTTGCTCCTGGCCTCTGGTTGGTACAACCAGGGATACTGCTAAACATTCTACAATGCGTAGGACAGTCTACTCCCCAACATTCCCCCAAAAAGAATTATCTCACTCAAAATATCCACAGAGCGGTGCTGAGATTGGAATGCCCTCTCAAAGGTAGAAATCATGTCAGAACTTCATACCACTTCCTAGTATATTCAGAAAGGTTAATTTTCCCCTCTAACACTAAAATAGATCTTCAGTGGATTTCCGTTTCTAGTGTAGAATGTAAGAAGACAGAAGATTTTCACATATGGTAACATAAAGCAAACATATAATAGTCACACAAGGCTATGGCCAGGTAGCTCAGTGGATTGAGTGTTATCCCAGTACACCAAGGTTATGGGTTCAATCCTTGGTTAGGGAATATATGAAAAGCAACCAATACATGAACAATTAAATGGAACAACTAAGTAGAACATAGAGTTGATGTTTTTCTCTCTCCCTCTTCTCTTTCCCCCCTAAAGTCAATAACAATTTTTTAAAAATTCAGACATACTTATTTGACAATTTAAGAATGCTATGTGCAAGAAGGCCTTGATGAACTAATTTCCAGAGTGTGGACTCCTGCATAGTTGAGCAGTGAGCTCTAGTAGGTTCTGGGTTGGATGTAGATAGAACACGGAGAAAGCCTGCCAAAGACCTAAAGCTATGAGATTGAGAAGAAGGTGGTCAAGCCGCTAGCAGCAGTAAAAACAGGTGGAATGGATTGGACTCTGAAAAATCTCCAAACACAATAGGTAACACTGTTCCTAGCATATCAAAACTCCCTGCTTCTCCTGTCCTCTGACTTTTATGATCAAAATAAAGTAAAGGTGGAACTGAAAGCAGAACAAAGGGGCAGTCTCAACTCTCCTGAAACTGCTCAACCAAATCATTCAACTTAGAGGAGGAAACTAAGGCTCAGAGAGACTGATGGTTAAGAAATCAGAGAAATATTTACATAGTAATAATATTAAGAGTGTTACTTATTACATTTTCATTATTGTTTATAAAATATAAACCACAGAATGGCAATAAATATATATCTATCGACAATTAGATCTAAAAGACAAAATAAATAAGTGGAACAGAAATGGACTCTTAGACACAGAGAACATTTTATTGGATGACAGATGGGAAAGGGGTTGGGAGGAGGGGTGAAAAAGCTGAAGGGATTAAGGAGTACAAATCGGTTGTTACAGAATAGTCGTGGGGATGTAAAGTACAGCATCGGGAATATGGTCAATAATGAGCTAATAACCACAGTATATGTGGTGTCCGATGAGTATGATAGTTATTGGAATGATCACTTACTAAGTATATAATGTCTAATCACTGGGATGCACACCTGAAACTAATATTACATGTCAACTGTAATTGAAAAATAAAAAAATTACTTAAAAAATTGTTGAATGAATGTATATTTAATAACTCTGCATGAAAATAAAATATTTAAGATTAAAAAAAGGATATAGATAAAAAAGATGGAAAAAGGTCAGAGTATATGTGAGCCATGGGGTAACATCAAATGATCAGTAACACATGCATTAGGATTACCAGAAGGAGAAGAGAGATTTTGCTTGAAAAAAATATGAGGATAAAAGAGTACATACTTGGTTTCCATTTTTCTAAATTTCAGGATTGTTTAAAATTCATTGTATATTAATTTGTAATATAAGAATTTATAATATATTATAAGAAACAATTATAACTCATATACAATAATCTTTGAATAAAATGCACCATTTGCTAAGTTCTGACAAGTGTACAATTGTTCCCCTTTAACTGGGGGGGAATACATTTCAAGATCCCTTTGGATGCCTGAAACTATATATAATACCAAACCCTATATGCACTGTTTTTTCCTATATGTACTTACCTATGATAAAGTTTAATTTATAAATTAGGCACATGAAGAGATTACCAATAATAACTAACAATGAAATATAGAACAATTTCAACAATATGCGTTAATAAAAGTTATATGAATGTGATCTCTCTCTCTCTTTCTCTGGTAACTCATCTGATAAAACAGCCACTAAGTGACAAGTAGTGAGTAACAAAGATATGCTGGATAAAGGGATGAATTGGCCTGGGATGAGCCAAAGGAGGGTAGCATGAGATTTGAACACGCTACTCAGAATAGCATGCAATTTAAAATGTATGCGTTGTTTGTTTCTGGTAGTTTTTCATTTAATATTTTTAGACCACAGCTGATTGCGGGCAAATAAAACCACTGAAAGTAAATCACCGCAATCAAGATAATCAGTTTATCCATGGCCCCACAAAGGTTTCCTCGTGCCCTTTAATAATCTCTCCCTTCCACCCCTCCTCTATGTTCGTATCCTTGGTTGTCTCATAGAGCACAATAAATTTGATTCCTGATACTCCATCTTGGCTGAAAGTGAAAATTGTGTTGTGGTTGGAATTGCATTTCCTTGATAGTAATAGCATTGAATAGTTTTTTATTCTCCAAAGTATGTTTCAGCTTTCTCTTGGATATAAAGAAAAGCATAATGGGAGGCATCTCCGAGATCACCACACAGCTGGAAAGCTGATCATTTCGTTCTATGAGATCGGGGCTCAGCTGTCACCATTCACCTGGCATCATCTTACTCATAGTTTACATACTGAATGCAGCGCTTACAATCTATTGGGCATACAACTATGCCAGTGATCTCATAAGCGATCCTCCATAGATCTCAATAAAGAAACTAAAATTGATTAAACACTAAGGCAATAAATCATAAGTTATAACTTTTGGGAGTATTTGAGGTGGCCAGTGACTAATTAGGATCCTTCTAACCTGCCCTAGTTATGAGAAAATTGGGAAATAAGACAAAGGAGCGAGGGACACAAATGTAAACATATAAACTTTATTAAGCGGATATTGGAGAACATAATTTAAATAGGGAAGGAAGTATTCTTTGCAATTCTACACCCAGACTTGCAGTTTCCTCACTTGGTCCAGTCATCTCTGTGCTGGAGGAGGCTTTCCTCCACATGTTTGCACATGTGGCATGGAAGAGCAAGGGAACACATGCTCCATAGAAACTTACTTCCTGAAAGCAGGCTGCAGAGAGTGTGGGCCATGCATGCTTAGATATTTCTTCTAAACCCAGGAATTTCATGTCGCTCCTTCCTACCCCCAAGAGAGCAGCGATGACAGAGTAAGAGATTTGTCATGGCGGTGGAGCGCAAGGAGCGGATGGAAACTTTGGGGAGTGAAGAATAAGCTTCATTCTTTTAATCCGTTGGCTCCACCATTAAATCTGTGGTCAACTAAGAATGAGACTGTCATCTGTAGGGCTAGTGAACTCATACTCTCAGGAGACTTCAGCAACCATCTTCATGAGACTAAGTCTCCATGAAATGGCACTTCTCTGTTGGCTATTATTCCCTTACTGCTAGATGACAGAATCTTGCCTCTGGGGGTTAAGTGTGGTGTTCAGTTATGATGAACTTAGACTAGGGTGTTCAGAATAAAGGGCTTGATGGATGAGTGGCTATTAAAAGTAAAAAAAAAAAAAGAGAAGAAGTAAAAAAAAATTTTTGCTATTCTAAAATGTAGGAGCTAGGAGGATTTTGGTACAACATACAGAAATGGAAACATTGAGGAAATAAACTGTTTGGGAAAAGAAATATTGATATCCAAATGGTGCTACCATGTAGCAATCTAGGAAAACAGGTTGTAGGGTTAACATAGTTTGGTTCTATATTCTAGATTGCTTCAGAAAGTCCCAGTTTAAGCCTATGTCTGAATATTATTTTTAATATTGCCCCTTTTACTTGTGAAAGTGTCCTATTTGTATGATAAATTATGCAGTTATTCTAACAGGATACCAGTAAGATGTGGAATCCCTGTAGTTTGTTCAGAAACACTAAGTTTAAAGAAATAACGCTACAGCCTGATCAGGTGGTGGTACAGTGGATAAAGTGTCAGCCTGGGACACAGAAGACCCAGGTTTGAAACCCCAAGGTCTCTGGCTTGAGCGTGGGTTCAATAGCTTGAGCATGGGGTCGCTGGCTTGAGCCCAGGGGTCACTGTCTTGAAGCCCAAAGATGCTGGCTGGCTTGAGGAAGGGGTCACTAGCTCATCTATAGTCCATGGGTCAAGACACATATGAAAAAGCAATCAATGAGTAACTAAGGTGCCGCAACAAAGAATTGATGCTCATCTCTCTCCCTTCCTGTCTGTCTGTCCTCTCTCTCTCTCTCTCTCTCTCTCCCCCCATTAAAAAAAAAGAAAAGAAAAATAATGCTAAAAAATTTTGGTAAATACCAACAGGATACAGTGGCATAGGTTGTCTTATCAACAGGCAAACTATACCTCAGAATGTGGAATATCTCTTCCAAGGTCACAGTGAAACAAAATATGCAAGCTAAATTCTTAGTTTTTGTTTTCCAGAGACATGAAAACACCACTCTTTACAAAGTAGATGGTGAGGGGGTGGGGTGGGGGAGATATTTGTTCTCTATGATGGATCGCTGTTTGGGAGAGTTCACTTAACCAGACAGAGACAGGAACTGAAAACAAAGGGTCTAGGAATAGCTTTAATTTATATTATCTTTAACATTGAAACGTAACATCTGTACTATACCTGGACAGAAAATTAGTCTCTACCTGAGTTTGGAAAATCTTGACTGACACAACTTTGAACTTTATTTGAACCTAAAATGTTTAAAATGTATTTAAAACATAGAAATGGATTTCTCCCACCTGGTTGCTGTCTGACTTTGGAACATTATGGGTCAGGCAGGATATTGGAAACAGAAGGAAACTAATTTTAGCTTGACTGATTACAATAGTATATCTTTAAAATTTTTTTTCTCACTTGTACTTTACATATTGCATCTGTTTAGGGATCTTTCTCAATGGAGCAGTATGTAAAACAGATGCAGACTTCAGAGGACTTTAGAAGCACAAAGAAGGTCATATGGACTTAATTCAGCTGAGCACAACATTCAACATCTGGATAAGTCCAATTTTGATCCCCGTTCTGTTATTGACTTGCTATGTCACTAAAGAAAGGATATTACATTCTCTTTGGGCTCCAGTACAGTCTTATTAAGAATGGGAAGCATATCAATTGTATGGATTGAATATAGAACTAACTATATAGTTCATTTCAATATAAGTTGGAAAAACAAAAACAATGTAAACTACAATTAAATTTAGGTCAAGACACACATAATTTATCTTTAGAAATGCCATTGACATTGTGTTATGCTTGATACTATAAATATGCACATTCTGCTCCAGATTTTTTTGTTTTGTTTTACAAATTCTTTAGAGGATAAATTGGGATGATGCTTTTTTTCATTCAATCTCTTTACCTAATTAGTCCTGCTGCTGGGCATAGCCTAATTATTGTCTCTTATACATAAATTAGTACTGTCCCATGACTCTATAAAACCCTGCCTCAGTACTTAAAATTTTATAGTAAAATTCATATATTTTCATTTCAGAAGAGAAAGGTATAAAATTTTAAAATTAAATTACTTGTTATCTCATTATTCAAGGAAACCTCACTTAACCCTGTATTATACTTTATATACTTTGTCTCATTTTTTTAGTATATTTGCACTTGTAAATAATATATAAGTGCATATATATATATATGCAAATGTGATTTTGTATGTGTTCTGCATTTTTGATTAATTCACCTTTTCACTTTCTTAAAAAAAGCTTGATTCAAATCTTCTCCATGTTCTTTAAATTTTTAATACTATAGCTGCCTCTAGGTCTTCAGCAAATGACCTCACGTCTAATATTGAGAAACAAGAGGCCATTAATTGGGAATTATCTCAGCTTCTTGCTACCAGACCTACAAATTTAAATCTTCAGCTATTGTTTCCTTTGCTATCCAGTTACAGCTCTTTTCCATGACAATGGACCCAATTGTGCATATTCTCAGGAATCTCATTCTAACAATTATCCTTTCACCTCTTTCCTCTGTATTTAATGAAAATGTTTAATTCTTCTACATCATTATTTAATGTCTATCTGCTTTTTTCCTATCAATTACTGGGAGAGGAGTATTGGAATGTTCATCTCTTCTTTTAGATTTCTCTATTTCTTCCTTCAGGGTCTATTAGCTTCTGTTTTTCTTTGCAATTCTGTTATTAAATGCATACGTATTTAAGCATTGTTGCATCCTTTTAATAAATTAATCATCTTATAAAAATTTTTTAAACATGATAATGCTCCCTATTCTGAAGTCTTTTGGTTAATATTAATGAAGATACTTCTGTCTATTCTAATTTTTATTTCTATGGTCTATATTTTCTATTTTTTTAAAAATTTGTATCTCTGCATTTTAAGTGGGCTTTTTAATGATAGCATATAGTTAGATCATTTTTGGTTTTGATACTGACAATCTCTGCCTTTTAGTTAAAATATTTAGACCATTATTATTAAAAGTAATGATTGACATTGCTGATTTAAATATTACATATTGTTATTTTTATATCTGTATAGTCTACCTAGTTCTATTTTTTTCTACATTCTTTTATTATTCTATTAATCCATACTATTGACTTGGTATATATCTTTGTTTAATTTTTAGTAGTTTTTCTAGGGTTCATTTATACATGTTTAACTTGCAACAATCCACTTTCATATACTTTTATTTTATTTTACATATATTATAAGAATCTTTTAATACATTTTATTTATTTATTTATTTATTTTGTATTTTTCTGAAGCTGGAAACGGGGAGGCAGTCAGACAGACTCCCGCATGCGCCCGACCGGGATCCACCTGGCACGCCCACCAAGGGGCGATGCTCTGCCCATCCGGGGCATCGCTCTGTCGGGACCAGAGCCACTCTAGCGCCTGGGACAGAGGCCAAGGAGCCATCCCCAGCGCCTGGGCCATCTTTGCTCCAATGAAGCTTCGGCTGCGAGAGGGGAAGAGAGAGACAGAGAGGAAGGAGAGGGGGAGGGGTGGAGAAGCAGATGGGCACCTCTCCTGTGTGCCCTGGCCGGGAATCGAACCCAGGACTTCTGCACACCAGGCCAACGCCCTACCACTGAGACAACCAGCCAGGGCCATACATTTTTTTTAATGAGAAGAGGGGGGGATAGTGAGGCAGACTCTTGCATATACCCCAATGAGATCCACCTAGCAACCCCATCTTGGGCCAGTGCTCAAGTACTGAGCTATTTTCAGTGCCTGAGGATGTTGTGCTCAGACAGAGCTATTCTCAGTGCCTGAGGCCACACTTGAACTAATCAAGCTGTAGGTTGTGGGAGAGTAAGAGGGAGAGAAGAGGGAGAAGGAGTGGGTGAGAAGCAGATGGTCATTTCTCCTGTGTGCCCTAACTGGGAATTGAAACTGGGATGTCTATATGCCAGGCTAACTCTATATCCATTGAGCTACCAGCCAGGGCCAATATAAGAATCTTATGGGAATATATTTCTTTTTCTCTATATTTTGCTATTGTTAAACACTTTACTTTTGCATATGCTATAAATTCAATAATATATTACTACTTTTGCTTTATGACAGTGAACTATATTTTAAAGAGATTGAAAGTGATAAAGTATATAAATTCTATTTTTCCACTTACTAAATGTTTTCTGTACTTTTCATTTATTTGTGCATATCCAAATTTCTATCTATCCTTTTCCTTGAAGGTCTTTCTTTAAAATTTCTTATACTAGCAGTTGTCAGTGATGAAATCTCTCAAATTATGTTTGAAAAAAGTCTTTATCTCACCTTCAAATTTGGAAGGTATTTTCACTGAGTCAAGATTCTCACTTAAAAACAATAATTTTCTTATATAAGATGTATTTCATTTTCTGTTGCCATACATAGCTTCTGATGGAAAGTCTTTTTATTCTTGTCTTTGTTCTTCTGTATGTAATATATCTTCTTTTTCTACATCTGTATGGTTTCCATTTATTAATAATTTTAGTATGATTATAAAATTTCTTAATGTAGTTTTAACTTTCTAGTTGAAATTTATTGAATTCTTTATATATATATATGTATATGGGTGTGCAGTTTTGTCAAATTTGAAAAAATTATTACCAATATCTCTTCGAATATATTTCCATTTTGCCATCTCTCTACTATCCTTCTGGAACTCCAATTACACACATGTTATTTCATTTTATATTGTACCACATATTACTGGTATGTTTTTTATTTTGATCTTTTTCTTTTTTTCTTCATTTTGAGTAGTTTCAGTTGATAGTTGTACAAGGTCACTAATCACTAATTTTCTGTTTTGCAGTGTCTAATTGCCTCTTAACTTCATTCATTGTGTTTTTTTATTTTACACGGTATATTTTTCACCTCTGGAATTTTCATTAGCACCATTTTGTACCTTACATTTCTCTCTTCATTATGATTGTGTTATCTTGCACTTTCTTGCATATACAGAACAATTACAACAGTTGGTTTACCGTCTTTGTCTGCTAGTTCCACTCTTTCTCATTTACGTTTTGATCCTCTTGCTGATTTTCCTCCTGACTACTGGTTACGTTTCTGTGCTCCTTTGCATGACTGATAATTTTTTTTATAGGATGCCAGATGTTGTGTATTTTCCATGTTTGTTTCTTGGAATTCCTTTAAAGGAAATTGGAGTTTGTCCTGGTGTGCAATAAAGTTACTTGGAATTAGCAGGATCTTTCTGAGGCTTCACTTTTAAGCTCTGGTGAGACAGATCCTAAACAGCCTTAATCTAAGTTTCAAGAAATCCCAGTTACTAAGCTGGTGCTTTTCTAAAATGTCTTCATGACGCCCCCTGTATGACAGCAAGGTCTTTCTATTCCAGCTGGTAAGAGTACAGATTATTCCCAGCCGAGGGTGAGCTCTACTCCTTTCTCCTGCACTTCTCTGGGAGCAGTTTCTACCGTATTGGATAATTTCTTCCCCACAATGCACAAATCATATTTAGCTAAAGTACTCCAAGTGTCCTTCTTTAAAGTTTCAGCTTTTTCTTTATATACATATGTCTTTCTCTCTCTCTCTCTCTCTCTCTCTCTCTCACTCTCACTCTCTGTGCAACTTTTTTCTCCAGTACTTTACCCTCTAAATTCTAGATAACTTGGCTTCTCCAAACTCCAGTCTGTACCTCTGGATCTCAGTAAGATTGTTGGATTGCCTTTGGGTTACGCTCACTCTGCTGTGCCCTGATCACTGTGTCTAAGCAGTAAGCTAAGACAATCGTAGGCTTGCCTTTTTATCTTTTTCTTTCAAGAATTACTATCCTGCAGTATTTGATGACTGATGTCTGGAAATCACTATTTCCCATATTTTGTCTGGTTGTCTAGATATTGAAGTCAGAAGAGAAAATCTGGTCCCAGTTACTCCATGTTGGCCGGAATCAGAAGTTTTTATCTGCCATTTTATCAGAACTCTGCCCTCATACTTTACTGTTTCCATTGACATACTTTCATTTTCTCCTTTTCCTTCTCTCATTAGAAAAATACAAATTTTCAGCCTTTTTGACCATTTCAGTCTATTTCATCTACTTTTTTTCTTTTGGCAGTTTGCCTAAGTAATGATGACACAAATTTTTTTATTTTTTTACCCATCAATTTGATAAATGCACCAACATGTATATCTTTGTATCAAACTAGGTAATTACTCTACTAAGTTATCTTTTTCTTCTACTCTTTCCACCTAACTGCCCCTCACCCCTTGACTAATGTTATATGTTATCACCTGGGATATCAGATCTGTGTTGGTGGTAGTGTGTATACATTTTTGGTCTTGTTTGCTTAGATCATAGAAATGTGATATTTCCCACCCTTGCTTCCCATATTTCAGATCATAGCAGTCCCCTGTATGTGTTTTTCTGCTTTCTGAGATATTCTCCCAGCAATACTTTCAAAGAGCGTGAGTGTATGGTGAAGTTTCTGAAGCCTTGTATGACCAAATATGACATTATTTTGCTTTCCTTCTTAAATGAATACTCTTCTGGGTCTAAAATGGTCTTTTATTTTATTTTTTTTACTGCATCATTGTAAATATATTACTTCATGGTTTTCTTTATCCTGCTTTATATCCTTTGTTGTTGTTGTTCTATGGTAGTTTATACTATTATTTTATGAAAATTTATGAATTTTATGCTTGATGTTTTTTTCACTTTATAGTGTGCCCCCAGAAAAGCTTTCAAAAATGTGTTCAGTGTGGCATTCTACCTACCCTTTCATTCTACAATTGTGTACCTTTCTATAAAGATGTTTATATCACTAATTATTTCCTTGAAGAAACGTGAATTAGATATACCGAATCAAAGGTATGTTCTGAAATACTGAAGGGAAAGCAGACACTAATATAGTGGGTTATGCCTGACAAGTTAGAATGATACAGCCTTGGTCTGTGTGGAAAATCTGTTATTCTCATGTGGTTGGTGGAAATTTTGTATAGTGTTATCCTGTTTTTTTCTTTTAAACCTAAGGGCCTGTATTTTAACTTTGCTTAATGAAAATAAATTTCACCTGTGGTCTGGAAGGTTATTGGCTAATAGTCTAATGTCCAGTCCTATTTAAACTTTTAATTTATTCTGGAATTTTATGAGTAGTTTGGTAGTAATGCAGGAGAGGGCAGAATGGGCAGGGCAGCATTTCACCACAAAAATCTTAAACTCTTAAAATACCTTTACTTCAGACTTATGATTCAGTCCCTTCTCGATTATTTTTTTAAAATTCTTTATTGATTTTAGAGAGAGAGGATGAGAAAGAGACAGAGACAGAAATAAGGATCTGATTCTGTAAGTGCCCTGACCAGGGATTGAACTGGCAATGTTTGCATGTTGAGATGCCGCTCTAACCAACCAGCATCCGACCAGGGCTAGATTATTTTTTAAGCACTGCTCTGGACCGCTGCTATGTTTCACACTTTTTTTTTGGGGGGGGGGGACTATTTTTTGTACCTCCCCTATAGTAATGGTCTAAATACATGTGCCTTTCCTGTCTTTAGCCCACCCTACCTCAGCTAGGGCTTAAGCACTGTCTCTGACCAAATCTAGAATAACAAGACTCTCTTCTGGGAATTTGAATCTTGAACAAAGTGATGATGGAATGGGAAAAAAAAGTTGAAGCATTCTGGAGAGGCCTTTGTTTCTGTCTTTCCAAGCTCTGTTGTATAAATTGTCTTTAATCGGTGCATTAATCCTATTCCTCCAATTATTTACTTTGCTTTTGTAAGCCATATGTATTGTGGTTTCCTGGAGAGAAAAATATTTTTAGTGATAATAAGATTTGTATAAGAGTTGGAACAGAAAACACATCCTCAGAGACATGTGCAATATTTGTTGGCTAGAGATGAAATGAAAGACATTAAGAATTTTGCTTATTTTTAGGCAATTCATAATCAGCTAATTATGTTATGGTCTGTCATCATCCAGTACCTCTAGGGTACTGGATACACACTGCCATAACACAATATAATGAGAATGATCAAGAAAAACAATCATGGTGTCGGATAGTTGTTTCTGATATGATTGGATAATTTAAAGTGAAAGAATGACAAGAAACAATGTCAAAATTTTTGCCTGGAGGCAAAGAATGACACTTCAATGTGAAAATATCACATACTTCATATATTTCAGATTTATGGGTTTGCAATTACTGAAAACAAATTCAGCAATTAATATAGACGTGCCACGTTATAAAAGTAGAACTCACAGCTTTGTAAGCTTCTTATGAAAATCAGAGTGAAAAAGAGAAAGAGCACAAGGATAAAAAAACGCAGGAATTTCTTATATACATCATTCAAGTCTAAGTGTTATGGTTTTGAGAATTGGACTATGGTTATGTAAGATATCAGAATTAAAAGCTCTTCCCCTACCCGCCCCCCCCCCAACCCCATTTTGGTGTTTACTGTTATTTTTTCTACCTTTGTATCTGGAACACTATCTGAATAATAAGTCAAGTGAGATTTAAAATCCATGTAACATGCAACTCTACTCAGAAAATTGTTTGTTTTCCTGCCCTTTTGTTTCCTTGTGTATACATAAAACAATGAGCAATAGTGTATTCAATTTGACATAGTTTTTGAGTAATAAATTATTTTTAATTCAATTTATTGGGGTGACATGGGTTCACAAAGTCAGACAGGTGTCAACAAAACATCATCTGCATGCTGTATCATGTGCCCAGTGCCCCAAGCAAAATCTCTTTAGTTTTGAGTACTTATAAAAATCATTTCTAGACTATAATGGAAAAATTCTGAACTGTTCCAATATGATTGATATGGCAGAAAAATATCAGGGCTTTTGCTATGAGTGTTATAGCTCCTGCAAATCGATATCTTGTGATTTAACTGTGTCAACATAGAGTATAGTAGGAAGATAATCACACATAACTGCTATTATAATAGGTGAAGGTATATTTCTAGGTTCAGAAGTGACCATTTTTCAACTATGCATGGGTAGTTTTAGAAAACCATTCTGTTCTCCTAAAAATATCTTCTATTCTTAGGAATGTGAGTGCCAGAAGAATAGATTTTGACCAAACTACCTCTCACCCACCTGGGTGAGGCACAGTGGAGGGCATAATGAAAGTTTCCGTCAAATCTCTTGTAGTTTGCATGGGCTGCCGTAACTGCAGACCACAGACAGCATGGCTTCAAGAACAGAATTTTTTCTTTTAAAATTTTGGAGGCTAGAAGTCCAAGATCAAGGAGTTGACAGGTCTGGTTTCTCCTGAAGCCTTCTTTGTTGGCTTATAGAGGGCTGTCTTCTCTCTGTGTCTTGTTATGAACCTTCCTCTGTGTGTGTGTGTGTGTGTGTGTGTGTGTGTACACACACACACACACACACACATCTCCCTAATATCTTCTTCTTATAAAGACACCAGTCAGATTGGATTAGTGACCAACCCAAGAGCTTTATTTTATCTTAATTATATCTTTAAAGGCCCTACATCTAAATATAGTCCCATTCTTTTTATTATTATTATTATTTTGAGAGATAGGCAGGGAGAAAGAGACAGAGACAGAAATATCAAGCTGTTCCTGTATGTGCCATGTCTGCAGAATCAAAACGGCCACCTCTATGCTCTGGGATGATGCTCCAACAAACCAAGCTGTTCAGCTAGGGCTACAGTCACATTCTGAGTAGATGTTAGGCTTTCAACAAACAAATTTTGAAAGAAGATAATCTAGCCCATAAAAAGTCTAGTTACTTCAAAATAAAGAGTTTTGAAATCTGGGTGTTATTTAATGGGATTAGGTTTTGAGATTGTATCACTAATAAAACAAATTGTCCATAGATAGATTTACCTGTCAGGGACCGAAAAATCAACAGGGTTTTTAGAGTTATTTCTGGGGCACAGAGGTGTGGGGGTCTGGCTGCTGTCCAACCCCCCACCTCGCTTGCAGAAAGCTAAGCCCTTCCCCACACCTCCATGTTAGCTGTGGTGCTTGTGCTGCCTCCGTGTTCTCCAGAAGGACTAGTTTCTTTGTGTATGTTAAGTATTGGTGGGGGTTTGCACTTGGTGGAATTTTTGAGTTGCCTTGGAAACTGTAATCAGAATAGCCATTGATTTGCTAATGGCCCATTTTGCCCTATAATAAAAGAAGGATGTGGTTTCTGGGGGCGGCCATGTTTTCTCTCTGCTAGGGTGGTATTTACTGCTAGTAGTTATTGCAAAGCCCTCCTAAACCCATCTTTTATATTCTTTAATTCTTTAAGTCTATTTTCTTTAATTCTGTACCATTCCTTCTTGGGACCTGAATATACTCATCGTGGCTAGCCCACAACATTTACCGGTATGAATAAATTGGTCAAAGTCCGAACTGAATACTCCAATAGGGATCCATCACTGTATCCTCCTTATTTTTGAGTTGAAAAATGCCAACATGGATCTCATGTTAGTCCATCCAAAATGACCTTTGAGAACCCTTAAAATGTCTCTTTCTTGGCATAATCTATAGGAAAACTTAAAAAAATAATTTCTAGGGGAAGAAATGCTCATTTGATATTTATCCATCCACCATGAACTACACTGGGTCCAAGACCTTCACCTACAGCTTTTTCTGAAGAATAGGTTAGGGAGGAAAAGGAACAGAATATTTTCAATGTGCTTTAGGTAATCGTCTCAATATGCTCTAAATGCAGTTGAGTGGGCGTTCCACTGTTGAGCAGTCTGGGAGAATACACGATGAAATAGTCGAGCTCAAAACACTGCAGAAGCCACGAAGACACAGGAGGTGATGTGCTGTGATCTTAGCTTTGTCTCTCACTGACTTTGTTCATTAGTTCAGAAAGTGCTGGCACATAGGAGTTGTTTAATAAATGCTTGTTGAATAAATTAATAAACTATAATAATAGCTATGTTTTAATATGGGCTTACAATTTCCCAAACATTATCTAAGATCTCTTATAAGTATTAACTTACATAATCATCAAAAATCACTAAGAGCATTGGCATTGTTTATTTCCCATTAGTTCAGATAAAGAACAGTAATTTGCTCACCTACCTAATGGCTGGCACAACTGGGTCTTGAACTTAGTTTAAGACTTCAGAACCAATGCTCCTTAATATGATACTATGAGTATTTGTCCTGGAGTATCTAGGAAAAAAAGCCATGGACTTATCCATTGGGTCTGGAGGGTGAGATAGATGAAGTTAGGATCTGTAAAAAACTCCTATTAAATTGGCTGGAACGTCAGAGATCCAATAAGAGACATATCTGTAGACTGGTGGTAGGGAAGATTTATTTTTGAGGTTTTCCAATGCACTTTTCAGAAGGGACCAAAAGTCTGAAAAGTATCTGTCCCTCGTGAATACTTAACCCAGGTCTCCCTACAGAAGAGACGACTAATAATCCAGTGGACAAAAGGCTCCTACCTTGATCAGGTTCACCTTCAGCAATCATTCCAGTACTTGCTCAGTGCTCCTACGAGGAATTTACTCGTGTGGTCCTAACAATAAGCACAATGACCCAGGTCACAAATGTTCACTTACCAAGGTTGGTTTGGTGATTGCCACTGTTAAGTTCTTAAATTGCCAGCAGCAGTAATCAGCCCTGAAGTTGTAGAATGGTACAAATGCCTGAAAGGGACCAGCCAAGTGCCCAGTGGCAGTTTGATTACACTCGTCCTGTTGTTATAGGAAGGTGGTATAAATTTTATTTCTTTTTAGAATGATAATTTTTCTGTTTAGGATTCTTTTTTTGTTGTTATCTGCCATTTTTCTGGACTTTATACATAATGCATCATAATAATGTAATCAATAGGTCTTCCAAAAAACTGCTATCAAAATGAAGGATGTAAGGTAGGTAGAAGATCCCTCTGAGTTGCAGCACTCACACGCACCCTGACCCACTAGTAGCTGGCCTTATGAAATGGCTCAATGAACCCTTAATTCCAATGCCTGCTGGCAATGCTACTCCACCAAATGAAGGAGCTTTTATATACCCTAAAACAGTAACAACAACAATAAAAAAAGTCAGTGCTATTTATTTTCCCTGCCAAAATATAGATCTAGTAATCCAGGATCACAGATGGGATGGTGTCTTTTATATTTCTACAAAATGACCTGCATTTTAGCAGTTAATCTTCCTCCCATGAATCTGGTATCCGCCAGGTCAGAGTTTTCCTGATCACTGGAATGGAAGTTGAGGCTGCCATTGGGCCATTGTATTCTCATTACAAAAGGGGGTTAAGGCATCGAGAGTGGTGATTGACCTTGACGGTCAAGGAAAAACATGGTTGCTTCCACACATAGGGGATGAGAAGATATGGTTGGAGCTCAGCTATTCTTTATGCTCCCCCTTATACTTTTAATCCCTGAGGACACAATTGTTGGAAGACTAATACAACCTTATATAGGTCGTATCACAAGCACATATGCTTCTGGGGCATAAATGTTTGGGTTGCATCTATCTGCTAATACACCTGATCAAAAAAGTAAAAAATAGTAGCTGCAGCCTTAAGAGCAGTTGACCAAGTAAAAGTCATAGTACTTATTGGTATTTTCCTACTTGCTACATCATTCCATTCTCTTCCTTGTGACTACTACGCTGTCCCATATTTGTGGGTGGTGGTTACATGTATCACGGCATCTGTAAATTGCAGAATAACAAGATGGAACGTTGCTTAAATTAGAAGCGAGGTAAACATCAACCACAGGACTAGATCCTGAAACCTTATGTAAGATCTGAGCAGTCCTGGGCAGCTTTCTCGGGGTATAAGGATGAGCATTTCTTTGCCCGGGATCATTTTCCTTTCTTTTAGTAATGAAATGCTTCATTTATTTTGGGGACTACACTTCCTCTATATCATGAGGTCCTGGTGGGCTTTGCATTCCTCTAACATGTGAACCAAGTGAGGAAAACCAAGTAAAACACAGACACCTAAAAATGTGACTCGAGAGGCCTAATCACAAGGCTGCCAAGAGTTGGAGTCAGTCCTGTGGCCCCTAAAGGAATGCCCCACTGTTTCCTCCCCATTAGATTTGTGGCTCCTTCGCTTTCTCTTCTCTCTGAGGTTTTACAGTTAAACTCTTCCTTGGAATTTATGAGTCAAAAAGTCTTTCAATAAATTCTCTCTGCATAAGTCAGCCCAAGTTTGTTTTTAATAGTTGGGAACTGAATTCTTAACTGGTATGTCTTCTTAATCTATTTCACAAGCTTTTATATGCTGAAAACGCTATGGCATCCCATTCTCTTATACTTTCCTTTTGCTCTTTTAACAAGATTGGAAATAGAAGTTACCACTAAGTAGTTGGACAAAGTAATTAGTTTCTCTAGGATCTTCATATATAAGATAAGGTAATTTTTTTACCCTAGCTAGCTCACAGAATGGTTGTAAAAATTAAATTATGAGTAGTAGGAGAACATATTTAGAGGTACATGAAGTAGAACATATAGACTCATAGGCATAAGCCTAATTAAGACAAGTTTTTATTAGAAGACGATTTCCCTGGATTTACTCTCATGGCACCAGAATAGTGCTGATAATGGTTAGGTATAGTCTGTATAACCCAGGTAGATATTCACTACCAAACCATCTACTATCTGAATATTTCTCAAATGACTGTCTAACTCTTACTTTTCGACAAGTATTTTATTCTGGGTTTTTTTTATGCCTTATATTTTCATAGCATTTTGCACTATCCCTACCATTACTCTACTACACTTATAATTAAATAATTGTATGTCTTTTACATCTTACTGATTAAGCATTCCTTAAGGACAGTCACATCTTGGTTATTAGTTTATACTATTTTTATATGCATTTAGTATTTAATTAATAAAAATTAAAAATAAAGGTTAAGAGAACAACAACAAAAGGCAATAATGGCAATACCTGTAATAACATTCCGCTTTCATGCTTTGATAACTTTGCAGTACCAGTCACGATGTTAATCAATGCTCCACAACTGCTTCACCAGGAGATGGACGGGTAAAGCTCTCCAGGAAGTGTTACTGAGAGTCATGAAAGGGACACTTTCAAAAGGAGGGGTAGTTGGTAGTTTAGTTTGATAGTTTAGTTTTAGGGCAGATATTTTGTTGAAGAATTTGGTAAAAAGACCAACTGTTAATGACATCAGGAGCCATTTCCAGTGCTACGGGGACTACCTCAGTGTCAATGTCCAACAGTGGTCATGCAGACACTCCCAGGATTACCATCAGAACACGGAGATTTATTACTGGAATGAATAATCCCTAAAATTGGCAGGAAGATCTATCTGAGCAAAACGCCAACAATTTATGAACTGGAACAGCTAGTTAGTAGCTTATCTTGGACACTGCCTTCTAAGAGACCAGGGATAATGTGGTGAAACATTATGGAGTATAACACATTTGCTCTGTGTTAATACACCCAACATATAGAGGGTTTTATTGATTCTGTACATGTAATTCTGGTTCGTTGCAACCAGAGCCCTATTAATGGGAAATCAGTGTTATTGAACTGAGCAAATAAATAATAATTTTTTTTAAAAGTGCTAGGTTAACTTTTAAAATAATGTTTATATGAGTTTGTTTGTTTGTTTGTTTGTTTGAGAGAGAGAGTGAGAGAGGAGAGGACAGACAGGGACAGACAGGCAGGAAGGGAGAGAGATGAGAAGCATCAACTCATAGTTGTAGCACCTTAGTTATTAATTGATTGCTTTCTCGTATGTGCCTTGACTGGGGTGGGGAGGGGGGCTTCAGACGAGCCAGTGACCTCTTGCTCAAGCCAGCGACCATGGGGTTATGTCTATAATCCCACACTCAAGCTGGTGAGCCCATGCTCAAACTGGATGAGACCACATTCAAGCTGATGACCTTGGTGTTTCTTTTTCTTTTTTTTTTTTTTAATTTTTTTATTTATTCATTTTAGAGAGGAGAGGGAGAGACAGAGAGGAGACAAAAGGGGGGGAGGAGCTGGAAGCATCAACTCCCATATATGCCTTGACTAGGCAAGCCAAGGGCTTCGAACCGGCGACCTCAGCATTTCCAAGTCGATGCTTTATCCACTGCGCCACCACAGGTCAGGCAAATGACCTTGGTGTTTCAAACCCCGGCCCTGGGTGTCCCAGGTCAATGCTCTATCCACTGGTCCTCCACCTGGTCAGGCTTGTGAAACACTCTTAATAATGGTGATTTTACTCACTGCCGTGGAAGAAAAAAAAATGTTTCCCAATATAAATTAAAATCAAGGCGATTTGATGTAATAAAAAGATAGAATCAGAACAAGAATTACTTCAAATCTAGACTCTGTCAGTTAATAACTGTATTGAGTTTTTTACTTTGCTTGACTAACTCGATTTTGGCATCAACAAACTGAAATATTTTTTGAAGCCTATTAGAATTGTGAAAGGATTAAAGAAGAAAAAGACAAAAGAAAAACTGGCTCATAGTAACAGCTGATTATAGAAATTTATTTTTACTTTTTATGTTATTTTTTAAAGAAACGAATGGAAGGGAAAAAATATCAAAACCAAGTGGGTGGCAGAGAAGCCCTGGCTCCCTGGAAAGGAGAATAAAAACAACGTGGAACCCCGTTAGGGTTTCCTCTATAATGTGGAGCAGGAGTGAGAACGAGAGCCCCTCAAATCACATGTGAAGAGCAAATGACTGCCTGTCAGCCGCACCTTGCTGACTTCCAGGAACCGCCGCTTTGTGCAAGAGCTCTGGTGTTCCATTCAGTGACCGCATGTGTGTTTCCTGACATTTCTTTTATGAAATATGATTTCTATTTAAAAGGTAGAGAATGTGATTAATGTGTTTTCTTTTAGCTTTCATGATTTGAGAAAGAAGCCTTTTTTTCATATAACATTAAGAAAAAGGAATTTCAAAAATTTTAAGGGAGGGAGCATTCTCTATTCTAATCTTTTAATGAATTAGGTTAGTTAAGAGTGGATTTTCTTTCTTTTTTTTTTTTTTCAAATTCACTAAACATCTATTCAGGCAAAATTCTTCTTTTGTTTAATTTATTGTATTATTTTTTTCCCATTCAAACCATATCCTCACAATCTTTGACAGGGATATTAGTTTTATATCGTTGCTATAACAGATTACCACAAACCTGGTGGTTTAAAACAACACAAATCTATTTATCTTAGCGTTTTGTAGGTCACATGTCTGACACAGGTTCACTGGGCAAAAGTAAAGGTTTCTGGAGCTGTGTTACGTTCTGGAGGCTATAATATGTGTCCTTGCCTTTTCCTGGTTCTCCAATCTGTGTTCCTCAGCTCCCGGCACCCTTCCTCCATCTCCAAAGCCGGCAACGGTGAGTGGAGTCCTGCTTACACAGCATCAGGCTGCTTTCTGCGTCTGCCTTCTGGCTGCACTTTTGAGGACCTGTAAGGTTACAATTGGCCCACCCAAGTAAATGAGGATAACCTCCCAATCTC
This sequence comes from Saccopteryx leptura, assembly GCF_036850995.1. Taxonomy (NCBI): domain Eukaryota; kingdom Metazoa; phylum Chordata; class Mammalia; order Chiroptera; family Emballonuridae; genus Saccopteryx; species Saccopteryx leptura. The sequence goes on along the minus strand of NC_089512.1, from coordinate 29,124,221 downwards.
AAAGCATTTTACTTTATCATATATGCAACGTTCCTTTTGCCACGTAAGGCATGAGATTTTATAGGTTCCAGAGATTGGGATGTGAATGTTTTTGAGGGAGATTCTGTGAAATAGCTGTCCTTTGTTTGCGTTCTTTGTTCTCTTTCTCCCTTTTGACATATTTTATATCTTGGTGTATGCTAACTTAACTCATGCCCTCTTAATGCTGTCTTACATTCTTTCTTGTACATCTACCATATTTTATTTATCCATTCCCTACTGATAGACAAGTAGGGTGCCAATTCTTTCTACCACAAACATAGCTATCACAAACATGTTGCCTTATTCATATATATCCCTTTGTAACCTGCATGGAATTTTTCTGAAGTATATGTCCAATTCCACTATTACTGGGTAGATTAGTATAAGCATCTTTAATTTTCATTAAATATTGCCAGTGTTCACTGCAGACAGGTAGCGCAAAATCACACAATTCTCCCCCACCGTTCATGAAGGTTCTCACAAACAACCCCTCTTCTTACTACCACTTACTGTCATCTGATTTTATAACTTTTTCCAGTCTCGTGGATCTCGTGCAGTTTTTAACTTACGTTTTTTAAATACTCTTTATTGCAACATATGTGACAAACATACAGAGCAGGGTACAGATCATAAGTACACAGTTCAGTCAATGATCACAAATTGAACATACTTGTCTAGCTAATACCCCCACAAATAGATGGGTGCCCCCACGTGCCCCCACTGTAGTTACCGTCCTCTCCAGGCGTAGCAATGACTCAGATTTCTATCTCTACAGAATTGTTTTCTAAGTAATCTAAATGGAATCACAGAGTACATTTTTGTTGTTTGTTTGGTTTTGGCTTCTTTCACCCAATTTGGTTTGTGAGATTTATGTCTGGATTTGTGTATAGCAATAGCAATAGTCGTTCATTTTCATTGTCTCGCGCGAATTAGGTGACTCGGGCAATGTCTAGCAGGGGTCCCCAAACTTTTTACACAGGGGGCCAGTTCACTGTCCCTCAGACCGTTGGAGGGCCGCCACATACAGTGCTCCTCTCACTGACCACCAGTGAAAGAGGTGCCCCTTCCGGAAGTGCGGCGGGGGCCGGATAAATGGCCTCAAGGGGCCACATACGGCCCGCGGGCCGTAGTTTGGGGACGCCTGGTAGGGTATGGTGAGCACTTGGTATGTGGCAGCTGTTGTTTCTAAGCTTATGTGTTTCCCATCCCTGTCTCTCCTAGCTCCTAGATATACAGCCCCTGAAATGGGGCTCTCATTGTAAAGTTCAAACTGTTGGCCCCTCAGCCAAGCCCCTGCCTGCCTCAATTTTCATCTTCCATAACTCTGCATCCACATCTGTTGCATGAACTGTTGTCCCCATTGCCTGAAATAACTTGTCTGCAACAGTTAACTACTACAAATTTATTGCATGATGTATTTATCTGTACTACTGTAATCCTTACTGTGGATGTCCATTTGCATTACTTTAGCATATTCTGAATAGTTCAAATAAAAATACTGACTGATAATTTTGGTGAATATATGTTTTTATCTTTAATGGACCATACCTGGTGGCGGAATGGATGAGTGATATTAGGTATGTTAATTTTTTTTGTAAATATTACCAAAGAGTTTTTCTAAAGTGGTTGTATCAGTTTCTACTCACACCGCTAATGTGAACCCCAGCTGCTCTGCATCTTTGTCAGTAGTGTGGTTGACTTTTCTATTTTTCGTTCTGGTGAATGTGTAGAAGTATCTTATTGGGGTTTTTTTTTAATGTCCATTCCGCTGATGACTAAAAAAAAGCTGAGAACTTTCTATATGTTTAATGGATATTTGGATACTAGCTTTTGTGAAGTTGCGGCTAAAGTATTTGTCTCCTGTTTATTGGGTTGTTTGCCTTTTTCTTACTGATTTGTCATAGTTATTTAAATATCAGAAATATGAATCATTTGTTGGATATATATGTAACAAATATTACTTCTAACACTGTGACTTGATTTTTCACTTTCTAAAATGATAACTTTTGATGAAAGGAATTACTCTTTTAATGTAGTCATACTTTTTGTTTTTTCTAAAGCCAGTTTTAAGAGTCCTGTTTAAAAAACTTTTGCTTTGCCTGACCAGGTGGTGGCGCAGTGGATAGAGCATCGGACTGGGATGCGGAAGGACCCAGGTTCGAGACCCCGAGGTCGCCAGCTTGAGCGCGGGCTCATCTGGCTTGAGCAAAGAGCTCACCAGCTTAGACCCAAGGTCGCTGGCTCCAGCAGGGGGTTACTCGGTCTGCTGAAGGCCCCCGGTCAAGGCACATGTGAGAAAGCAATCAATGAACAACTAAGAAGTCGCAACGCACAACAAGAAACTGATGATTGATGCTTCTCATCTCTCTCCGTTCCTGTCTGTCTGTCCCTGTCTATCTCCACCTCTGTAAAAAAAAAAAACAAAAAACTTTTGCTTTTGAAGTATTATTGTGAGACCTTTCCCACTGATACCTACTATCAATCCAGAATTGATTGTTGTGTTTACTCTAAGGTTGGGGGCAAGTGCTGCCATGGACCTAGCACTATTTATTGAAAAGGTCCTACTTAAGCCATGCATTATAGTATCACCTTGGCAATAAATCAGGTAGTTCTGTTTCTGGATTTTATTCCTTTGCCTTGATCTCTTTGTCACTTAAAAAGTAAGTCATATTTTTAATACCTGTAGTTGTATAATATAGTCTGTTCTGTGGGGATGTAAGTCCTCTACTTTTTTTCTCTAAAATTGTCTTAAATATCCTTGGTAACTTTCACTTTTGTATTAGTTTATTTGGGCTGTTACAAAAGGATATCATAGACCAAATGGTTTAGAAACAAAAGAAATTTATTTCTTACAGTTCAAGATAGAGGCCAGGAAGTCCAAGATCAAGGCACCAGCATATTCAGTGTCTAATGAGGACCCACTGTCTGGATAGCCAACTTCTGTCTGTGTCCTCACATGATAGACTGAGCAAGGGAGTCCTCTGGGCTCCCTTTATAAGGGCACTAATCCCATTTGTGAAAGTTTTACCCTCTTGACCTTCATTTTCCAAAGACCCCACCACTGAATATCATCACATTGGCCATAAGGTTTTAGAATATAATTTTTTTTTTACAGAGACAGAGTCAGAGAGAGGGATAGATAAAGACAGACAGGAACAGAGAGAAATGAGAAGCATCAATTATCAGTTTTTCGTTGTAACCAAGACCTTAGTTGTTCATTGATTGCTTTCTCATATGTGCCTTGACCGTGGGGCTACAGCAGACCGAGTAACCCCTTGCTTGAGCCAGTGACGTTGGGTCCAAGCTGGTAAGCTTTGCTCAAACTAGATGAGCCCGCGCTCAAGCTGGCGACCTTGGGGTCTCAAACCTGGGTCCTCCGCATCCCAGTCCGATGCTCCATCCACTGCGCCACCACCTGGTCAGGAAGTATATAAATTTTGGATGGCCACAAACATTCAGTCTATAATCTTCCATATGGATTTGAGAATTAGCTAGTAACTATCTGCAAAAACATTGCTGACATTTTGTTTGGGATTACAGTGAATTTGAAAATAGGTTTCTGAAGCTATGCAGCTTCATAATTATCGTCTTTCAATATATGAATATAGTGTTCCTTTATTTATTTATGTTGGTTTCCTTAATTTCTTTTTAAAATGTTTTGGTGTCAACAATAAAAACAACCCAATTAAAATAGCCAAAGGACTTGAATAGATATTTCTCCAAGGAATATATTCAAATGGCCAATGGCACATGAAAATATGCTCAACACTACTAATCATTAGGGAAATTCAAATCAAAATCAGAGCAAGATACCATCTTATAACCATTAAGATGGCTACTATCAAAAAAACAGAAAATAACAAGTGTTAACAAAGATGCCAAGTAATTGAAGCACTTATTCACTGTTGGTAGAAATGAAAATGGTGCAGCCTCTGTGGAAAACAGTATGCTCATTGCGCAAAAAAATTAAAAGTAGAATTACCTTTTGATATAGTAATCCCTCTTCTGGGTATACATCCAAAATAATTGAAAGCAGGGTCTTGAAGAGATATTTGTAAACCCATATTCATAGCATTATATTATTCACAATAGCCAAAAGATAGTAGTAACCCAAGTGTATATCAGTGAATGGATGCATAAACCAAACGCGTTATATACATACAATGGAATATTATTCGGCCTTATAAAGAAGGAACTTTTGACTCATGCTATGACATGAGTTTCTACTCACACTGTTAGTATTGTGAGTCACAGTTGCTCTACATTTTTTTGCTAAGTGAAATAAGCCAGTCACAAAAAAATAAGTACTATATGATGATTTCACTTATATAAGTTACCTAGAATTGACAAGACAGAAAGTATAACGGTGGTTGTTAGGACCTGGCATAAAAAAAGCATGGAGAGTTGTTTAATGGGCATAGAGTTTCAATTTAGCAAGATGGAAAGAGTTTTACAGATTGGACTATTTCCAGCCGTACTGCAATAACTATTTCCATCTAGCCATTTGGTAAACATGTAGATAAATTTGGGGTCAGTCAATCCTATAAGTAGAATTGATGTGTCCTAGAATTTGCATATATATGTACATCTCTCGTTTGTAATGCTAGAGAATGTTGCAAGTGGTTGTACCTGTTCACACTCTCATCAACAGTGCATGCGAGTTCTGGTTGTTCTGCTTTGCTCAAAATAGCGGTTATTTTCTGACTCTTTCAATTTAGCCATTGTGGTACTTATATAGTGCTTTCACGTTGAGGCTTTAATTTGAATTTCTAGGAAAGCTTAACACCAATTTATATGTATGGATATTGTCTTTTGTGATGTGTCTGGTTATGTCATTGGCCCATTTTCAACTGTTTTGTCAGACTTTGTCTTCTTGACTTATAAGAGTCCTTTGTTCTGAGTCTTTTGTTAAATAGAAGAACAGTAAATATATTATTCCATTTCATGTGTTGCCTTTTCATTCTACTAATGGTGTCTTGATAACTCTAAGTTCTTTTATAAGGTAGCCCTTTATCTTTTTTTTCTATCTGGATAGCACTTTTGGTGACTTGTTAAGAAATCTTTGCCCACAAACTGGGAATAAATATTTTCTTCAAATAGTTTATTGTTCTGCATCTTATATTTAATATATAACACAGGGAAACAATTTTTTTTTTGTTTTCTGTTGCCTGAGGTTTTAGAACTGTTTCTATATATTTCTGCATCTCTGATTCCAAATATGAAATCTGTTTTTTGGTGCATGCTCTAGTTTTTATGCAATTTTAATTTCTTTTTGTTACAGTAATGGCATGCATTGGTTTTTAAATTGGAATTAAAGGGCAATGACTCTTGGATTGAATATAACCACAAGGCAATTAATGTTTTATAAACATCACTTTTACATAATTGTAGTTGTTTTAAAATGTAAAAAATTATTATCTGATAAAAACACCCTCCTATTTTGTTTTAAGATTGAATCATGGCTTCTTTGAATAGGCGTAAATGTAAGAATAGTCTTGACACCTTCTGTTATATATGTGGCTGTTACACACTTCAACATCAAAGGTGCAATATTTCATCATTTGTGACACATGCATATATTGCCTATTTTCAAGTTCCCCTTGGCGATCAAGACAAGAATCGGGCTCCTCATATTGTGTGTCATAATTGTGAGGAAATACTTTATGATTGGACAAAAGGAAAACGCAAAGGCATGCTTTTTGGTATTCCCATGGTTTGGCGTGAACCTAAGGACCACAGCAGTGACTGTTATTTCTGTCTGATCCATACAAAGGGCATTGGCAAGAAAAAACAGCATATGATCACATATCCTAATATTCCTTCAGCAATACGACCTATCCCACACTCTGAGACACTCCCGGTTCCAGTTTTCAATGGTTTTATTTCTTCTAAGGACGAAGAAGGTGAACATGGTGATCAAGTGTATTTTGATAAGATGCTTAAGGAAGTGGTTGTAGAATCTGAAGGATCTTCTTCTGATGCCAAGCAGTCATTAACCCCTCAGCAGTTTAGCTAACCCAAATTGAATGCCTTAGTAAGAATGACCTAAAAATTGTCCTCAACTTTCTGAAGTATGAGCAGCATAACTGGATCATTTGTATGGATCTTAAAATGGTAAATTTCCTGCTAGGACAACAGAGAGGTTTCACAAAGTATCCTTGCTTTCTGTGTTTATGGGACAGCTGAGCTCCAGAGAAACACTGGACACAGAAGGAGTGGCCAAAACATGAAGCTCTGGAAGTAGGGATGCAAAATATTGTGAATGAACCTGTAGTTAATCGAGACAGGATCATTTTTTTCCCCACTTCATATCAAACTTGGCTTAATGAAGCAGTTTTTTCAGACTTTGAATAGAGAAAGTAAATGCTTTCAACATATTATTTCTGCTTTTCCTGCCTTGTCTTTCGAGAAGATAAAAGCATATGTATTTGATGGACCTCAAATTTGAACCCTCATATGTGACGAAGAAATTTCTAGGAAGATGAATAAGGAGGAGAAAGCAGCATGGCAGTCTTTTGTGGCAGTTACAAAGAACTTCCTTGGCAACAAAAAAGCAGAAAACTATGAACTTCTGGTTCAAAGGATGCTGTTGGCTTTCTGAGACATTGGATGTAACATGAGCATTAAGATTCACTTCCTGAACAGTCAGCTTGATAAGTTTCCTGAAAATCTTGGAGCTGTTAGTGATGAGCAGACTACTGCTGGAGCATCAAATGAGATTGTCCTCAAAAAGTACAGAAACACAAGAGCTACAAATGCAAATTTTTGCCTGAATAGAATTTAAATAAGTTTTGTGTGAATTTAATGATTAAAATAAATGTTTTAATATGTTCTATTTTGAAATTGTAGACAAATTCTGATGCAATCATATCTTTTAGTGTATTAGTGAATTTACTGCATTATATAAATTACTATAGTTTCACAAATGTGATGCCCAAGAAGACATTCTACTTCATTATGTTAAACTAAATGTTGAAAATTTTACAATAAGATGAAAACCTAAAATCTTGAATTGCAAAAAAACTGTAGCATCCAGAGAAAAACTAATGTCAGATTTGAGATCAGCACAATCTTGTTAGGTAAGATCAAGTGTTTTTGTGGATGCAACAAAAATTTTGTCCCCAGTGTAATCCATTCAAAATTGGGTATTTTGTTTTGTAATGGTGTGAGATGACTCATAATACATATTTTCATATGACTATTCACTGCTTTAAAATATCATTCTTTGTAAAAAATACAGGTGACCCAGGCCGGGTATTTTAGTGAATAAAGCATTGTCCCAGTGTATGGCCAGTAGCTGCCTCCATCACCGCCATTCACTTGCAGGTTCACATTAGATTCGGGCAGACCATAAAGAAACGGTGGAGCCAAAAAATGGTGGGCCATTCCTTCATTAAAGTTTCTTACCGGCCGATGGACAAACAAACACACAGGGCTCACAAAACCGCTGACACATTCTCTGGTTCCACAACCAGGAGAATCTTCTCCGGTTTTTCCTAGAATCAAAGGCCCCACCAGTCTCAGTGGAGCTCGCAAAAGCCCCTCACCTCTGTTCCCCATCTCCTTCTCTCTGTACTAACTCTGCAAAAATATGGCTTCCTTTTCTTTTTCTGCCATTTTGGCTTCTTTCCCCTTTAGCACTCTGCCATCTCTTTGCTCTCACTCTGCAAAAATGGCTTCCTTCTCCCTCCTTCTCCTTCTCCTCCTCTTTTAAAACTTTTTGGGTGAAAACCTCTCCTTCAACAACATTAGCATAACAATGGCTCTTCCCAAGCAGGAAGATAATTAGCAATTTCACAGATCACATACCTGGTGCTGCTCATTACCGTTTTTTAACACTAAAAGTGAGTAAACTAAAAAAATACACATTTTAAAAATTAATTTGCTCAACACCCAGTGAAACAGAGGTGGTGGGTTCAACTCCCCAGTCAGGGCAATAACAAGAAGCAATCAATGAGTACACAACAAAATGGAACAACTAAGTGAAATGAGTTGATGCCTCTATCTTTCTTTCTCTCTCTCCTTCCCTAACCCTTCCTTACTGTCTCTCTTTCAAATTAATGGAAAAAACAAAACAGGTGACCACAGATGAGGTGGGGCTAAGGTAGATTTATAGTTGTGAATATGTGAAATACAGAATTTATTCTTGTGTTATTATTTATTAATTATTGTATATATATTATTTTTCATATGAACAATTATAAACCTACTTTTGCCCTACACTGTATGTGTAGGTCTATCTATGTGTTCTGTACTCTGTTTCATTGGTTAGTTTGTATTTCTTTACACTCGCATAGAACTCTTAATTATTATATCTCTAAAATTGATTTTGATATCTTCTAGTATATGCCTTTGTTATTACATTTTTAAAATAGCTTTGTGTAAAGCCAGTATCCAAGGCCAGGGCCACTATCACAGCAGCCAGGCTCATGCAGGTTCGCATTGGATTCGGACAGTCGGTAAAGAAACAGCGGAGCCAAAAACTGGTGGGCCATAGTCTTTAATCTAGCTTGCACCCGGCGGGCAAGTAAAAATACACACTGGGCTCCAAAACCCAGTCACATTCAGTGCTCACAAAGCTACTGATTTATCCGAGTTTCCTAGAATCAAAGGTTTCTAGCTCACCAGCCTTATTTCCCTCAGTTTCCCATCTTCTTCCTTATCCCAGATACAAACTCTGTACACACTGGCATCTCACTCAGCACTCCGCCATCTTGGCTGCTTCTCCTGGCCTCCTCCACGTGGCCTCCTTTAGCTGCTGGCTCTACTCTCTCCGCTCTCTCATGCTAACCTCAGGAACCAAGAGGGCAAACTCCGGTTTTGCCCCCACTTTATACTGTAGCTTCACAACCTCTAATCCAATATACAAAGTAGGGAAGTCTCTAATACAAAGTCACCTCTGAGGCATGATTGGATTGTACCACCCTACATCAAAAAGGGTAGGAAAGGCTTAATCCCAAAACCCAGCTCCAGGCTACAAGGATTCTGCCTGCCTTTAGCCCACCCCAACACACATTAATACCACCTGGGCAACTGCCTCTTTAACAAAGTGAGCATAATACATTTTATCTGCCCAACAATCCACCCCTATGCTCACTTTACTACCCACAATTTACATTACCAGCATTCCTGTGCAAGGAAATTAGAACATTACACAGATTACAACAGCAAAAATCATACAGTTTCAACAATTACAAAGGTACATTTCACCAGTCTCTGAGCACTTAGCCCAAAGCGCAAAATGTCCTGGGCCTTCTTTCTAGCCACGGGAAAAGCTTCCCGGGGTAGGGGAGTGCTTCCAGCAAAGCCACCCCCCACCCCCATCAGGGTATTTCACATTGTCCAAAATCCATAATCCGTAAGTCCATCCAACAAAGGAGCCAATGCCCACTCCGGTCGCAGTCCAGGAAATCAGTCCACGCACATGGGGCATCAGCCACCCCCCTCATCCCTGCCGTCCTCGCAGGTCTTACACTGTCCCAAAGAGGAGCACGTGGCAATGGCAGTCAGCATTTCCATCTCTGCTCCGAAAAGCATGTCCAGGCCTATGTCCCAAAATCGCAGACCTACCGGGGCCGCAGTAGGTGCTCCTTCCAGCTGGGCTTCCATCTTCTGGAGACTGCAGATCACAACTCCAGTCTGATTCTCCTCATCCTCCAAAGAGGAACTGAAAACACCAGCTCCCGCTGCCGGTCTCGAGCCCCGGGCTGCCGCAGCCTTCTGCTCCGCAGACCTTGCAGCTCCGGGCCCGGCCTCAGCTTCAGCCTCAGCCTCAGCCCTGGCCTCCTGCCGCTGCTGGCTCTCCGCAACATCCAGGGCAAGCTGCAACTCACGAACCTCTGAATCCTCCTCCAGTGTTTGCTCCATTTCCAGGTGAATCTCGAACACCTGGTTGGCCTCCTCCTCCAACATTTCCTCCAGCTCCAGGGTCAGCATCGGTTTCTCCTGCATTTGCTCCAGCTCCTTCCACTGCTTGGTAGGCAGGTCCTGGGCAGCCTCTTTCACAGAGCTCTCAGTTTCCTCATGCATGGCTGTAAAAGTCAGCCAGCCTACAATCCCCAAAAGGACAGCCATGGGGAACCCTAACACTAGCCAGTCCTCTACTCCACTGCTCAAAGGCTCCTTGCCGATCTGTATCGAATCCTGCCACAGACTACGCCAAATGTAAAGCCAGTATCCAAGGCCAGGGCCACTATCACAGCAGCCCGGCCCTTGCAGGTTCGCATTGGATTCGGACAGTCGGTAAAGAAACAGCAGAGCCAAAAACTGGTGGGCCATAGTCTTTAATCTAGCTTGCACCCGGCGGGCAAGTAAAAATACACACTGGGCTCCAAAACCCAGTCACATTCAGTGCTCACAAAGCTACTGATTTATCCGAGTTTCCTAGAATCAAAGGTTTCTAGCTCACCAGCCTTATTTCCCTCAGTTTCCCATCTTCTTCCTTATCCCAGATACAAACTCTGTACACACTGGCATCTCACTCAGCACTCCGCCATCTTGGCTGCTTCTCCTGGCCTCCTCCACGTGGCCTCCTTTAGCTGCTGGCTCTACTCTCTCCGCTCTCTCATGCTAACCTCAGGAACCAAGAGGGCAAACTCTGGTTTTGCCCCCACTTTATACTGTAGCTTCACAACCTCTAATCCAATATACAAAGTAGGGTAGTCTCTAATACAAAGTCACCTCTGAGGCATGATTGGATTGTACCACCCTACATCAAAAAGGGTAGGAAAGGCTTAATCCCAAAACCCAGCTCCAGGCTACAAGGATTCTGCCTGCCTTTAGCCCTCCCCAACACACATTAATACCACCTGGGCAACTGCCTCTTTAACAAAGTGAGCATAATACATTTTATCTGCCCAACACTTTGACTACTTTTTGCCAACCTGATTAGTGAGAAGTGGTATCACATTCTTTTATTTAAATTTTTTTTTATTATTTTGAGGTTGATTTCTTATATCAACAGAAAATTCAATATGATGTTTTCTTTACTTATGCACATTATCATTTTTTCTGTTATATATTGATACAAGGAAAACATTTATAATTTCTAGATATAATCCTTTGTCATTTAAAAAGTTTGTATATACATTTCCAAGCGTGTGCCTTGTCTATTCACCCTTTGAGCTACAAAAAAAATTACACATTTCAATATAGTCAAATGTATCAGTTATTTTCTTTTATAGTCTATGCTTTTGTATTTGTTTTATCTTTAAGAATACTATATTTGCTGTTGGGCAGATAAAGTATATTATGCTCACTTTGTTAAATATGACGCTGCCCATGAGGAGGCCGTTGCCCAGGTGATATTAATGTGTATTGGGGGTGGGCTAAAGGCAGGCAGAATCCTTGTAGCCTGGGGCTTGGTTTTGGTATTAGGCCTTTCCCACCCGTTTTGATGTGGGGCGGCACAATCCAATCATGCCTCAGAGAAGTGTCTTTGTATTAGAGACTTCCGTATTTTGTATATTGGATTAAAGGTTGTGAAGCTACACTATAAAATGGGGGCAGAACGAGAGCTTGCTCTCTTGGTTCCTGGGATGATTAGCATGAGAGAGCAGAGGGAGCAGGGCAGAGAGCAGAAAGAGGCCATGTGGCCAGGAGAAGCAGCCAAGATGGCAGAGTATTGAGTGAGAGGCCAATTTGTGCAGTTTGGAGCTGGAGAAGGAAGGAGATGGGGAACTGAGGTGAATAAGTCTGGTGGGCTAGAAACCTTTTGATTCTCGGAAACTCGGATAAGTCAGTAGCTTTGTGAGCACTGAATGTGAGTGGGTTTTGGAGCCCAGTGTGTATTTTTACTTGCCTGCCGAGTGCAAGCTAGGATTAAAGACTATGGCCCACCAGTTTGTGGCTCCGTTGTTTCTTTACCTTCTGTCCGAATCCTATGCGAACCTGCATGGGTCGGACGGCTGTGATGGTGGCCCTGGCCGTGCCTCCTGGCTTTACAATTTGCCTCTAAATTTTATTAGAGCTTGTTTTACACATGTACGTCTTGAATTCGCCTGAGATTAGGTTTTCTTTATGATACAGAATAAGGCTCCAATTTTACAATATTTCATATGTGTTGGGCAGATAAAATATATTATGCTCACTTTGTTAAAAATGGCGCTGCCCACGTGGAGGCCGTCGCCCAGGTGATATCAATGTGTTGGGGGCGGGCTGTAGGCAGGCAGAATCCTTGTAGCCTTGGTTTTGGGATTAAGCCTGTCCCACCCTTTTTGGTGTGAGGTGGTACAATCCTATCATGCCTCAGAGAAGTGACTTTGTATTAGAGACTTCCCTATTATGTATATTGGATTAAGGGTTTGGATTTCTACACTATAAAATGGGGGCAGAACGAGAGCTTGCTCTCTTGGTTCCTGAGGTTAGCATGAGAGAGCAGAGAGAGTAGAGCCAGCAGCGGAAGGAGGCCACGTGGAGGAGGCCAGGAAAAGCAGCCAAGATGGCGGAGTGCTGAGTGAGATGCCAGTTTGTGCAGTTTGAAGCTGGAGAAGGAAGGAGATGGGGAACTGAGGAGAATAAGTCTGGTGAGCTAGAAACCTTTGATTCTAGGAAACTCGGATAAATCAGTAGCTTTGTGAGCACTGAATGTGATTGGGTTTTGGAGCCCAGTGTGTGTTTTTACTTGCCCGCCGGGTGCAAGCTAGATTAAAGACTATGGCCCACCAGTTTTTGGCTCCGTTGTTTCTTTACCGACTGTCCGAATCCAATGCGAACCTGCATGAGCCAGGCGGCTGCCGTGATGGTGGCCCTGGCTCTGCCTGCTGGCTTTACAATATGGTTAGTCAATTGTCACAGTTATTAATTAATTAATTCTTCATTTCTTTCTCTGCAAATGTATCTCAATTATACTTTACTCTTTGTGTATATTTGGGTCTATTTAATTTCAATAGTCTTTTTAAAAACATTTTATCATTATTTCTTATGTTTTATAGTTCCTTAATTCCTAAATCATTAAAAATATGGTTTTGTTCTCTGCTAGGGCAAGTACCTTCATGAAGTAATTTTAGTTATAAGGTCTTCATGGAAAAAAAAGATTTTTCATTATTGTTTTGTGAGAACTTGAATCACAAATAGGTGTTGAAATTTGTCCAATGCTTTTACTTTAAATCCTTTATTTTACAAATAAAGACCCAGAGGCCAAAAGATATTAAATGTTTTATAAAGCAATGGTTTCTGATTCTCAACACACTTCCTTTATTATATAAAACATGTAGTTATGGAAAAATTATATTGCATTGATTCTCTTAGAAGAATCAGAATTACCGTGCATTTTTGTTTTGTTTTGGTTTTTGACAGCAAAACATTGTCTAAGAAACTATTTCATTTTCGAGTGTAATTAGAATCTAGAAAAAGAACACTGATTTGCTATTAGTAAAAGTGGATTTTAACAACAGGTGTACCAATTACCAGTATGCAATTAAAAACAGGTTTTTTCATTTGTCAACTTGGTGGATTTGTCTGGTGATGTTTAGATTACAACTGATTTTTCTCTACATAATTTTATACTTTCATATTGAAAACTAATAAATATTGTTCATAGTAGCAGAAAGAGGAAACATTTTTTTGTCATGAACAATTTGTAAATAATTACAAAGAGTTATTTTAAAAGTAAGATCAAGATCATGAATTAATATTAAACAAGAACAAATAAAATATAAATTTATATGAAAAATATCAGATAGAATCCTTGTATGGGATAGTTGCTTATACTACTTAATACCTATATTTAAATTAATGAAAAACAATGCTGATTTACTCTTTTAATTTCATGAATTGTTATTATTTTTTGTTGATAATAATAATATGAGAAACTTAAGACAAAATATTTTTTATCTGTATTACTTCATGAAGTAAATAGTAAATTTCTTTAGAAATAAAATTTGGCTGAATTGTAAATATCTATCTTTATAGGTTTTTATTCTTTTTACTATAGGTATCTTGCAATGATACATTTTATCAATATTTAAGACCATGAGATGTATCATAAGAGATGAGATTGATGGAAAGGAATATTGAATTTTATTAGGATAATATACTAATTAAAAATATAGTCTTATACTAAATAATTAAATGGTTTGTGTCTCATTTATACTTTAGGACCAATAAGATTTATCTGGAAGAAAAGCTAAGAGTTCTTTTTCTTTTTTTATAATTTTAATTTTTTTAAATTTTTAATTCATTTTAGAGAAGAGAGAGAGAGAGAAAGAGAAAGAGAGAGGGGGAAGGAGCAGGAAGCATCAACTCCCATATGTGCCTTGACAGGGTAAGCCCAGGGTTTTTGAACCAGCAACCTCAGCATTCCAGGCTGACGCTTTATCCACTGCGCTACCACAGGTCAGGACTTTTTTTTTGTGGCAGAGACAGAGAGAGTCAGAGAGAGGGTCAGACATACAGGAAGGGAGAGAGATGAGAAACATCAATTCTTCGTTGCGGCTCCTTAGTTGTTCATTGATTGATTTCTCATATGTGCGTTGGGGGGGGGGGGGAGTGCTAGAGCAGATGGAGTGACCCCTTGCTCAAGCCAGCCACCTTGGGCTCAAGCTGGTGAGCCTTGCTCAAACCAAACGAGCCCATGCTGAAGCTGGTGACCTTGGGGTCTCAAACCTGGGTCCTCCACATCTCAGTCCAACACTCTATCCACTCCGCTACCACCTGGTCAGGCGAAAAGCTAAGAGTTCTTATAGTATTTTTGAGAAGAATTAGTCCTGCATTCTTAGGCTCTGGATTAATCTAAGACAGTTATCAGTCAGATGTCAGGTGTTCTTAAATATAGGTACCAGGAGGTCTGGTAATATCTAGTGGTCTGGATAATGGGTGTTAGGTGGATTTCAGGCAACTGATTATATGAGTCTTTCAGAGAGTAAACAGAGGGTTATCTGAAAGTTCAGCATCTATGTCCCAACAATGATGCAGGACTGGAGAGTTCAAAAGCTTAATTTCCCAGGTTAGTTAAAACAATAATAGAATAATTTTTTCCTACCTCAATCTAAACTGATTTTATTAAATTAGCAACTTAGCTATAGTAACTCCATTTTATTTATTCATTCTATTTCTCAAGATCCTACTTTTTGACCACTTTACAAAAGCAGAGAACCAGAAAACTCTTCTGATCCAACCCTTACTTCTTAAAATTTAGGTGAATTAAAATTACATAAAATTTAAAAATAAAAAATATTGTGCTTGAATCTCACACAAAGATATTACAAAAAAAAAAAGTGGTGGGGAAGAAACCACATAAAGCTATACTATAATTAAGTAGAATGCCAAACAGATAAATTATAGCCCACTATTTTAACACGGGCTTGGTCACTAAGATAATAGTAGAGGACATGAAGATATAGAAGAACAACAGAAATTACAATTAGAAAAAAATCAGAAGTAAAATTACATAAATCAAGAAAATTAGAATAAAAATGTTTCAGAAATTAATATTAAACTAGAAAAAGCATAAATAGAAATTAAAGCAACACTTAATTTCTCAAGATATGTTAAAGTTGAAAAGAAAAAAAATATTAAAAGTGAAAGAGAAATAACACATCTCAGCTGGAAGTTGAAAGTAAATTATAAAAGTAGAAGATCTTCGAAGAAGATCCAACATAATGTATAGTAGGAATTTACAAAGGAGAAAAATCAGACACAACTGCAACTGCTATTGATAAAAATTTAAGAAATTTAAAAGGCACTAGATTGATCAACACGGGGACTTATAGTTGAATATAGTACAAAAATAAACTTTACAAATACTTTTTAAACATTCAAACAATAGGATCAAATTACTTATAATGAACAGATTATAATAATATCATTAGACCTTTTTTATTAGACTTTTTTAATAGCAACCCTTTATGTCACATGACAATGATTATAGAAAGAAATATATTCACGAAACAAATATATGAATCAAGTGTGTTGTATCTCACTAAACTAATTTTTTAAATAAAAGCAGAATTAAGTTATTCAAATGCAAAATCTCAAAGAATTTTATTCCCATGAAATCTTTGTAAGGAATCTGCTATAGAGTGAGCTTTAGATTACCAAAATAATTGGAAAAATATAGATGTTTATAGGGGTGAAATATATCATAATTATATACCTAGACAAAAATATATTTAATTATTTAAAAAATAAGATGACACTAAGAAGAGGATTTCAAAATACATAATACCAGTTACTGTGTGGTGGCAAAATAATATTACTTCAAATTTTATCCTTTGGAAGTGCTTGGAGTAGAGGAATAAGTGTTTATTTGCTAGTTTCAGTCTTCTTCTTAATAAAGCACCAACAAAAATAATTCTTAAAGGGATATCATAAAACTATATTAAGATTAGAATAAATATAGGAACAAAAATGAAGACCTCCTTAAAAAAAACCCGTATGTTAAAATTTGATAAACTATGCTCTATTTTAGTGATTATAATATTGTATAGGTTTTTTTCTTTCTAAAATATTATAGAAGTATAAAGCATTAATAATTAAAAATAATTACTTTAAAATTAATTAATTCATTGACCTGCAAGAGAGGGAAGGAATATAGTAGAGAGAATAGGAGTAGGATTTATACTTTTTTTAAGTGTGACTTATTTTATATATATGGCTTAAAAATATGAAAATATTTTGTGTATAAATGTAACAATACCAAACATTTTTTAAATTTCTAAAATGAAAATATGATTAACTTAATAAAGTACATTAGCATGTATTGGAGGCATAGAAAGGAATTATTCTAAGGCATTTGGAACACATTAATTTGATAATACTCACGAATGTGCTACATTAAATTACAAGAAGAACTGCACAATAAAATTTTATACACTTTTTAGTAATGCTATTATTAATGGTAGTTGTCAGTATTATAATTTTCTTTCACTGTGTGTAATGTGGGATAAAATTAATAAGTAATTATATAATATTTTAATTCTAGCATCTCTAGTGTTCTTGAAACTGAAATTTTTTACCATTGAAGAGAGTAGATAAAAAGTAAGAGTAATATTTTGATTTTAAAGTATCCATATGATTTCATTACTTACTAGATTATGAAATTATTTCTTGATCTATTCAAGGAAAAAAACTAAAAACAACAACTCAGAAGTGCTGAGTACACTTCTTTCCCAGATTGTAGTCACATCACAAAAAAAAACTATGGCATTTGGAAAAATTGCCAATCTCAACTCTGTGGCAGTGAGTGTATAAGTCTGGAACAGCATCATAGACCCTATAGCAGTGAAGTTATCAATGACCACCAGAGTTGTGTCAAAAGAATTCAAAAGAAATTTGAAGAGGCTCTCACAGCCAACACTGAAACAATTTGTAAACCAATAAAGGTTTACAAAGGTTCAGATCTTCAAGTATATTTAACCCACAATTGGAAAATTATTAAAATTATTTTAAAAATTGATTACCATTGGAGAATGGTAATTAACTCATTTTAAAAGACTTAATCAAGGGAAAAATAATGTATTCTTTTTTTTTAATATGAACTGTACCATGCAATTAAACAAACACTTGAAAAAGAGTGTCTTTTTAAAGAAGTAAGCCAGCTAATAAATGTGAAAAAATAGTAGTTATAGGATATTGCAATTTTGCAATGTATATGCCATTGCATATATGGCTGCTAATATCACAAAATGAGACAACTGGCCACTCATATCCCCGATGAAAGAACTCAGTATTATCTATGAGATAGCAGCACTAAAACTCAAGGCAAGACCAAAGCAATCATCCATTTGCTCAAGATTCTAAATCCAGCTATCATGTTGTAGGACATGCATAGCACAGAGGACCATGGTAAACACCATGTGGTTAGACACAATGAGATTAAACACTATGTCAACAAAACTAAATCATAACAATTCTATAGGACCACATGACTGAGCAAATGTATTCCGAGAAAAGAGAAAGAGAAAGATAGATGAGGGTGAGAGGGTAAAGACAATAAGAATCTTAGAAACATCAAACATCTGTATTATGTGGACATTAAATTCTTGTTCACACAAATGGAAACATAAAAGACCTTTCACATTTATGAAATAACAAAAAATGTGTACTGTCTGCATA
Source organism: Saccopteryx leptura (assembly GCF_036850995.1). NCBI lineage: Eukaryota > Metazoa > Chordata > Mammalia > Chiroptera > Emballonuridae > Saccopteryx > Saccopteryx leptura. The sequence continues at coordinate 29,106,146 of NC_089512.1, read as the reverse complement.
TTTGATGATACCAAAAGGCTATTATTCATTTTTAGATTTTATCATGATGATGTGACTTGTTTTAAAAAAGGAGCTCTCATATTTTAGAGATATATAGCAATTTTTACAGATAAGATTATATGATGTTTGATATTTGAGTAAAATATAGGGAATGTGGAGCATGGGTGGGAATTAGAATCAAACAAGTTTGGCCATTAATTGATAATGTCTGGGTTTTGGTGCAGGAGGGTTCATTTTAATCTTGTGTTTCTATTACACATGCTTGAAGTAATCCATAATTATGTTAATATAGAATAAGAGTGAGTGTATATGCTGATCTTAGGGACAGCAGAGTGCATTAATGGCATGCAAGAAAAACAATCTATTTCCTCTTTCTCCTTGGGCTTTCACTGGGGGTATTTTTAGTTTTTTCTTATTTTTTTATATGCTATATTTTCTCAGAGCTGCTCAACCTATTCTTATGAGGCATCAGTCTTAGCATCTCATTCATTGTTTGTTTTTTATTTTTATTTTTTTTTTTGCCTTTCATTCATAAAGCTTGTCAGCTTCTCATTGTGTTTATTATACTCTGTTCCTCCTATCCTGAGATCATCTGGAGTTCTATTCCTTGGTAACATTTCTTTCTTTCTTTTTTTTTTTTTTTTTGTAACATTTCTTTTAACACCTACTATCCCAGGAGTGGTTGTGAGCATACTTCTATGCTAAAATAGACATCTATTTCAGGACCAAGTTCTGTTCAATTTATTTATTTCAATATGGTGAGATCAATTTGTTATGGGCTTTTGGTTAGATCATTGTATTTTAATTGGCACTAGACAAGGACTGGGTTTTACATATACCTTTGACATCTCTAATTGCATTACTGCATATTTCCCTGTTCTGGTATACACTGGCTTTAGAGTAGTCATCCCATCCTAACTTCAGACACGTCTGCCACGTATCTGGTAGACAGCACCAGTCACTGGGCTAGAAATGTCAGTCATTTAAAATCCTGTGTAATCATGGAGCCTTTCAGGATTTAAAAGGGAAATTGACTTGTTCAGCAATGACTTGAAACCATGAAGTAGTATGTTTTCAATATGAGCTCAGTTCTATAAGGCTAAGTAGACTGATGAACAAGAAAATAATTAACTTCTAAAAAATAGAACAATGCCAGAATTTATTAGCTTTTTAAACAAAGGCAGTGGTATGTTTTTCCTTAGGTTTTAGAAGCAATTTGATTATTTAACATCAAGGATTTTATTAAATTTTGCTGTATTAAAAATATTTTTTTGCCAAGATGACTCAACTTTAGGATCCAAACAAATTGAAAAATTTGTTTTCCAGTTACATCAAATTATGAACTTAATCATTGTTCTCTAACTTTCATTTCCTAGCAATTGATCCTTTTAATAATTTTACCACATGTTCTTCTTCTCTAATGACCTTGGAAATTTTGATCAAAGGTCATCAAATTTTACATAAAGTTGCTAAGTCGAAAAGGGCAACCTTATAATTCAGAGGTCGGGAACCTTTCTGGCTGAGAGAGCCATGAATGCCACATATTTTAAAATGTAATTCCATGAGAGCCATACAACGACCCGTGTATGTTATGCATTATCCAATAAAAATTTGGTGTTGTCCCGGAGGACGGCTGTGATTGGCTCCAGCCACCCACAACCATGAACATGAGTGGTAGGAAATGAATGGATTGTAATACATGAGAATGTTTTATATTTTTAACGTTATTATTTTTTTATTAAAGATTTGTCTGCGAGCCAGATGCAGCCATCAAAAGAGCCACATCTGGCTTGCGAACCATAGGTTCCTGACCCCTGTTATAATGCATCGCTGGAATATAGATAATATCATATGAATAGTGCTCCCTGGAGTTGTTCAAAGAGGTGGCACTAATATTGAAAATGTATAGAAGCAAGTAACTTCCGCACTAGTTTGAATATTTTTGTCCCCCTAATATTCAGGGCCAGAGATCAGGCCCTCATCAGACACCAAATTTTCTTACACTTTGATCTTGAACTTCAAAACTGTGAAAAATATAGTTCTGTTGCTTGTAAGCCACCTAGTATATTCAATATTCTGTAAGAGCCTTCCAGATAGACTAAGACGTTTACCCTAAAATGGAAGTAGTTATTGTTTCAAGTCCCACAAAATCTCTAGGAAGCATTCTGAAACACATCACCTTCTCCAACGGTGAATCCTTTTTGAACTTCACAGCACACTTTCTCTCTAATTGAAAACATGGATTTTTGAAATAAATGTAATTAAAATGTTTCAATAACCAAATAAGAGACTGTGATATTTAAACTATAAAGATTCCTATTTATAAGTTATTGTTGATTTGTTTCTGAGGCTATGGGGGGAATAAAGTAGACATTTAAACGGCCGGCTTGAGGGAAAAGGTCAAATGTTGCCACAGGCAAATGGAACATGACGTTTAGAAGCTTCCCTGCTACACTGAACTCCAAAGCTGTTCTTTTTAAGAGTTTTCTAAAGTTGCCAAATTAAAATTCTCCCATCTTTAAATAAAAAAACAATGAATTTAATGTAATACTCATAAAAAGTAAATATACTCAAGCGGATGTCTTGGCTATGTTGGAGCTGGATAATCTGATTACAAACCCCAGGAAGGAAGAAAGGAAAATACATTTGGGAAATGTTTTTGAAAGTGAGGACTTGGCTCTCCTCACACATATTTCCTTTAGCTTAAACATATTTCCTTTAGCAAAAAAAAACTACAGCTAATTCAGATATTTCCAAGAAATTTTCTTCGTTTTGGCCCGTGAATTTTCCCTTTTCCCACACATGTTTATATGTGAATCTTCTGTTGGGTGAATCTCAACTTTATGGTTTTCTGTTGTTGGCTAAACCTTATAAAACAAAAGTATCTTTAAAACATATTGTCTGATATGATGAATCTGACAGGTCTGCCATGCAAAACTCTGAAAAGGGGACAAAAGACACATTTTAAAAATATCACGAGGATCATCAGAACTTCTGCTTGCTGGTCAAGTTCAAGAGACAATTTCTGACTATCTATTATTCTAACAAATGATGCCTGTCTATTAATTAAGACAGAAAACTCAGCAACCCTTAACACATCAGTCATGCTATTAAATAACTGTTCACTCACGCTCTCTGTAAAGTTTGCTTTCAAGAATACAACCAAATGTAAGAATCTAAACAGCTGTGAGAGAGTAAAAAAAAAGCTCATGATTGTCCTTTCACATGGAATAAAAAGGACTTTTACAATTTGGATCTAGTTTTTTAAATTCAGGTCTCTTAAATTACAGGATAACAATTTTCAGCCTAATAAGCCAGATAATTTTCTACAGCATTATCCAAAGATGGAAAGGGTTCCCTTCTTAGGCTCACTCTTAGTGGATAGCCATTTGGCTGTGCTATTTCAGATGTGATGGGTGTGCAAGTGGAAAGCCAGCGTAGTAGTTAATGCACGTTCAGGCTTCCCAGGTTGAAGTCACAACCTCTCCACTCACTAGCTTTAGCACTTAGGCACGTTACTTCTGTGTGTTTATCACCATCATACCTTATAAAATTGTGTGAAGACGAAATAAAATGCCTGACATAAATGGAATAATTATAGAACTTATCATCCTTTTTGAGGTACTTTTGAGATTGAAATGAAGGTCATTAACAATTATGTCAAGACAATAGGTGTTTTGTCCTGGGAATTCTATATACAGAGCAATTTTTAAAGTGCTTGGTACAAACAAGTGAGGAATAGATGTTAGCTCTTATAGTTGTTGTGATATTACTATTGTTTTTCATTTGTTTGTTTGTTGGGGTGGGATTTTTTTGATCTTGACAGAGGTGACCTTTAAAGGTTCTTTCCAACCTTAAGACTCTTTAAGACTTGCCAATAAATAGCTGTTAATTGCCAGCCCTTATGAGTTCATTACTAAGTGATAGGTGGGAGCGGAGAGAGGGAGAGGTGGATGGAAAATGCGAGGAAATATGATTATTTCTGGAATCAATGTGTTTTGTCTTCAGCGCACCAGCTAAACATAGAATGGAGAATACTTCATTCAAATACGGGAAGGACACCACTTTATCACTTTGGCAACTTTCTTTCTTCCTATCAACTTTGTGTTATAAAAAATAAGTTAATTGTGTTGATATTCTCTGTTATGGCATGCACTGACATGACTGATAGGAAGCAATCCTCACGTTGCATAAGAGAAGAAAGTAATGATACCTTGAAACCAATGGAGGATATCAGGCACAGAGAATCCCTGAGTCTGTGCAGAGACTCACACACATTTGTGTTCTTATTTCTCCTCAAGCTAACAAGGGATAAAAAACAACATTTTTACAAGATTTGATGTAGGGCAGAGAATATGCTAATGCTTTTTATTGCTATGGTGTTGTTAAAGGACAACTTTTCCAAAAGATAATATAATGACTCTCAGATAGGTATACATTGTACACATGATAAAGGTTTTATTTAATTCATTATTGAAATAACGAGACCAGAAGATGTCAAACCAGTTCAAAGGAGAATTCAAAGATAGGTATCAGTCGAAACTACTGAAATGAATGTGCACATAGGGATAAAACTGGCTTCAGTGTAAAAGGAAAGTCAATTGAACCCCCGCCAAACAGAATTTACTTGTCTATGGACACCCAACTATTTTTCATCATTATCAGTTATCTAAAATTAACAGTGCAGGTTGTAGGACAGCTCCCATAGAGTCAGAATCAGGTAACTCAAAGATGAACTCTAGTCTAGATGGTACTATAACTGAGGGTACGTCATCTGTTTTTATAAATCAAGTTTTATTGGAACAGAACTGTGCCCATTTGTTTATATATTGCTTATCATGCTAAATCACAATGTGAATGGATGCAATCTTATGTTCTGTAATCTTAACATAGTTACTTTTGGGCCCTTTAAGAAAAAGTTTGCTGGCCTTTGCTATAGTTACTGCATAGATTTCTAGTGAAGCACAAATTTCCCCCTATATTGTGTAGTGGTAAATAAAGGATTTGGGAACTAGATAAATCTGGATTCAAGTCTCAATTTTATTACTTAATAAGTGTATCATTATAGGCAATTCACATAAGATCTCAGATATTCAGCTATTAAATAAGTATAAAACATTATTATTTATTAAATAAGTATGACACTACCTCTCTTGTATGGTTATCACCAGGGTGAACTAAAAATAGTAGATATAAAAAGCCTAGAAGAATTTTTAGATAAAAAAACGGTAAGGGATTCAAAAAATTTGTGAATTTCTATTTCATCATCTTCTGTGAGAATTCATCCTAGGGCCAAAACAGCCTGTAAGTTAATAGCCTTAAATTACTGGGCTCCTCACCAAAGAGTTGGCCATTCATGCTGCCTGCAGTGGAACCTGGCCACCGTGCTATTCTTTCGGACAATGAAGAGCAGCCTCTTGTATCAGCCAGCACGGTGAACTGGGGATTATGAGATTAGAGATCCCGCCTGGTGAATTAAGAAAGCTCTCAAATGTCTCTGGCTGTCAATGATTTTATCTGTAAAGCGAAATGCTAAGCCAAAGGCAGGGAACTGCTGGGGTCTGTCAGGGATCTGGAATTCTGTGGAATGATGCCACCCTAGCCTCTTTCTCCTATCATTTTACAGCTGAAAGAGTAAACTTCTGGGTAAAGAGAAAGATGACAGAAAACTGTAACCATATAAAGGGCAATTTTTTTTTTTGGGGGGGGGACATAACACTCTCACTTGCTTCTTATATTTTATAAGAGGTATTCCTTTGGGCAGAATACACTCTCTGATATGTTCTTTGTTATCTATCCCTTCTGCTTCTTATAGAAGGAATACAGTTCTGCACATGATAGCACTTAATTAATACCCAATAAAGATGGAAATCATCCTTTAATGATTATTGCCATTTACTGTTTCTTATAGCGTCCCTGGGAAGCAATGTCAGTATAATTGTCTTAGTTTTACAGGTGAGAAATCTGAAGCCCAGAGGGCGGGACCACGCGGCTAATGTCGCAATGTTAGTCATTAACCGAGCTGGGAATAGAATTCAGCGTTCCTAAATCCTGGGATTTTATTCAAACAAAATTAATACCACAGCCTGCCAAGGGACTAGGAGCCTTGGGGAAAGACATTCCCTTGAAAAGACCAAAGGCTTTATATTGTCCTCCAGAGCACTGAGCAGAGTGGGCTCCTGGGAAGGCATCTACTTCTCATACCTTAATATATTATTTCAGTCCTTATGATGATCCCGGGCTCTGGGGATGGCTCTATGGCCTCTGCCTCAGGCGCTAGAATGGCTCTGGTTGTAACAGAGCGACGCCCCAGATGGGTAGAGCATCGCCCCCTGGTGGGTGTGCCGGGTGGATCCCAGTCGGGCGCATGCGGGAGTCTGTCTGACTGCCTCCCCGTTTCCAGCTTCAGAAAAATACAATAAATAAATAAATAAATAAATAAATAAATAAATAAATAAATAAATAAAATAAAAGGAAAATGTCCTTGTGATTCTAGGTGCCTTGTTGCTATGACTTTCTAATTATTGGGTGAAATGTCTAAGTTTAAAGGGATACCCTAGCAATGAGGTGAGTTGAAAGTACTGATAAGAAAGTAGGTGGCACAGGTAGCATGACTTATTTTATTCAATTATCCAGCAAATATGTACTGAATTGCCTACTACCTGCGAGGCACTGATCTAGAGATTGGGAACACAGCCAAGAACCAAAATTCTTCTCCTGATGGACCTGATAGCATGGTGGGCTACATTAAAGAAGCAAGTGAATATAGGCAGAATTTAAGGAGCTTGCTATTTTTATATACGATTGTCACAAAGGGCCTTTCTAAGGAGGTGACATTTGAGAAGAAGCCTAAATAAAGTTAGGAGGTGATGCTGGAAGTAAAGTAGCTGGAGAAGTCAGTGGGCCTCGAGTTCTCCAAATATCTCATGCTCTGGGTGTTCGTGGACTAGCAGACATGTCAGTGTGGACGGAGCATGGTGAGTGCAGAGGAAGATGTCAGAAAATCGTGCTGGGGAGGGGGAAAGCTGAGCAGGCTCAGAGGCCATGGTGATGACTTGTCTTCGAAGTCAGAGGAGAAAGCCATGGAAGGTTTGGGGCAGAAAGAAACATGCTCTAATTTATATGTTACCTTGCCATGTGAAGGGGGCTATGAAGAATTAACCACAGCGTAGGGTGAGATGAGAGAAGTCAGGGGCACTGTAGTAGCCGAGGTGAGAAATTATGGAGTGATTGTTGTGGAATTGATGGATGACGTTTGTAGATGGATATATTCTGAAGATAAAAATCAATGGATTGGATGTAGAGTGGGAACAAAAGTGAAGGGGCACGGGATTCCAAGGTTTTTGGCCTAAACACCTAAATAACTAGGGATAGAATTGATTAAGGTAGAGAGAACAGATACAAAATTGCAGTTTTGGACAAGTGAAATTTGAGATGTGTATTTAAAACATCTCATGCAATATTTCATAGGTAGTAGGATTTGTGAGTATGTAGTTCAGAAGGGAAGTTGGGACTAAATGCATTTTTGAAGTAATTAATATTATGAACAAGGAATTTAAAGCCATAGAACTGGTCAAGACCACATCAAGGAAGTAAGTAAAGATTGAGCCCTGGGGTGCTGGATAGTGGAGGAAGATCCATATAGTAAACAGAAGTAGGAAAAGCCAGGTGAGTATGGGCTCCCAAAGGGCAGATGAAAACTATGTCAAAAGAAGGCAAGATCGTCCATGTCAAATGCTATTGAGAAACTGAATTAGAAGAAGACTTATAAGTGACTGTTGAATATGGTAATGTGGATGTTAATAATAAGGTCCTAATATCTTGACAAAAAATGATTTTTATGAAGAGGCAGGAATGAAAACTTTCTCAGAGGGCATTCAAGAATTGAAGGAGAGCTATGGGAAAAGGACAATATTTAAAAATCTTATTTTGAGATTTCCTAAAGAAAGGATCAGAGAAGTGGTGATGTCGGGTAAAGAAACAATTTATTGCTTAGTGTATGAGATTGTATATAATGTTGGAATGCTGACAGGAATAGTATGATAAAGAAGAGCTTGTCAGGAAAAGACACTGAGAGGCATGAAAATTTTGTCTCCCTGCATGTTACACTTGTTAATTGATTGGTCCTAAAAGGATGGTGTTAGTTCAGTTTACTAATTTCACCATTAATACTCAAAATATAAGTGTCTAAAAATATATATATAAATATAATATAATTCCCCTAGTAAAGGTTATAATTTCTCTATCCATTGCATTCTGCAATGGAAATGAATACAGAAGTTATAACTGCTGGAGTAAAAGCTGTGTGAAAGCTACAGGGAACAGGTGGATGGATGGACTTGAGGATTCTAGACACAGTTCATTCATTCTACTGTCTATTGGACATTCATTAAGGAGTATCTGAAGACAAACAGAAGCAAGTTGATACACTTGGAAGAAGCATGAGGACATGGAAGGTCTGTCCTGATTGCAATTTTCTGTGAAATAAGAAGCAGAAGCTGGAAAGAATAGAAAGTGAATTGAGCGGGAAAATGAAGAATTGCTAGGTACCTCTGAGGGCCCACTTGAGATTTGTGGTCATAAATTTAAAGTTAGACCAGCCAACACATTTTTGTGTAGTACTATATTAGAGTTTTCTGTTGAAATACTTTTTTTATTGAATTCCAACTCTATCTTTTCTTATTTACTGCCATCCAACATAATATCTTCAGGCAATGAGGGAAGGATTTTATTTACATGAAAATTGGATGATAAAATTAGCCAGCCCACATCCACTCTTCTTTCTAGATATAAATAGATGTACTCAAGCCAATTTTTTTTTTTCCGCTTAAGTTGAAGAGCTTTTCAGATACATTGCTTCTTCTGGAGATATGAGTGTTAACAGACTTTCATTTTATGTTAAGTGTCAGTTAAAAATCTAAGGACATAAAAATCATCAGTGTTTCTATCAACCAGTGAAAATCTCTAGTAATGTTTTAGTATATTTCTTTCTAGGAATATCTAGAAATTAGAAATGTTTATTAGTAGATTTTTTTTCTCTCCCAATGGGGCCATCGTTTAAAGAGTTTCATTCATTCATTCATTCATTCATTCATTCAGTGAGAGGAGAGGAGGAAGAGACAGACTCCTGCATGCACCCCAACCAGTATCCATCCAGCAAGCCCAGTAGGGGACAATGCTCTGCTATCTGGGGTGTTGCTCTGTTGCTCAGCAAATGAGCTTTTTCTAGCATCTGAGGCAGAGGCCATGGAGCCATCTTCAATGCCTAGGGCCAACTCACTCAAATCGAGTCATGGCTGCAGGATGAGAAAAGAGAGAGAGAGAGAGAGAGAGAAGCAAGAGGGGAAGGGGTAGAGAAGCAGATGGGCACTTCTCCTGTGTGCCTTGAAGGGGAATCAAACCTGGGACATCCACATGCTGGGTTGATGCTCTACCACTGAGCTTACCGGCCAGGGCCTACGAAGTTTTATTATCTTATTTTTTTTTTTATGTAATGACATATATTTTAAATATCTTTCAGTGTCATTCCTCTAGCATGTCTTAATAATAAAATTATTTCTGTGATATTCCCAATCAGTTGTATACAGCTTCTTGACGGAACTGACAAACTGATTCTGAAGATCAAACGGAAGAGACATAGTGTAAGAATACCCAAGAACATTTAAAAAAAAAAGAATAATAAAACCAAAACATGCATATCCTTTAATTTACCAATGCCATTTTTAAGATATGTTTGATAGTAATTTGCAAAATGACATTGGTATAGGGAAACTTACTGAAGCATTTCTTCTGATAATTCAAACTTAGAAATCACTCAAATGTTTTTAGTAAGTGAACAGGTAAGTGATGATATATTCAATTTAAAGGACAGGGTTTCCAAGACATATTTTTCAGTGAAAAAAAAGTCATCTAATAATAGAAATGGTATTTATATAAATATTCAATTTAAAAACAAAGAGAAAAAACTTTGTATATTTAAATGCATATATAATAAACTCTACACAGCTATATGCCACATAGTGTTTTTTAATTTTTTTTAATTTACTTAAAAAAAATTTTTTTTTTACAGAGACAGAGAGAGTCAGAGAAAGGGATAGATAGGGAGAGACAGACAGGAATGGAAAGAGATGAGAAGCATCAATCATCAGTTTTTCGTTGCGACACCTTAGTTGTTCATTGATTGCTTTCTCATATGTGCCTTGACCGGGGCCTTCAGCAGACCAAGTAACCCCTTGCTCGAGCCAGCGACCTTGGGTCCAAGCTGGTGAGCTTTGCTTAAACCAGATGAGCCTGTGCTCAAACTGGTGATCTTGGAGTCTCGAACCTGGGTCCTCTGCATCCCAGTCCAATGCTCTATTCACCGCACCACTGCCTGATCAGGCACCACATAGTGTTTTTATTTCTGGAGCCACAAGTGGGATTTGGAAAGGGACAAATGGAGAAATTATGTGGAAAATCTTTGCATTTTTACTCGGTATATATATGATTAGTTTACTTTTTATATTAAAAATGTGTTTATGCATTATTTATCAATTATTATTTATGCATATATTTTAAAAATAGTACATAATACATTTTATAAAACACCAAAATAAGAGAATTTATAAAAACAACATTTATTGGTAAAATTGTGGAATTTGTAGTCATAGCTAATTTTACCTGGAACATATGAATTTAAGGATGGGGGCAGTTGCAGTCTCATTGAATAAGTGAATTCTAAGTTAAGGTGCAAAGAATTAACATGTGTTAGGCAAAAAATACCAGAGACATAGGAAACAATATGTGTGAGACCTCAGAGGTAAGAAAAGTGTGTCATATTTGAGAAACTGAACTAAAATATGGCTAGAGTATCAAGATCAATGGGGAGAAGAACATAGAATAAAGGATGGTGAGATTAACATCATGAATGGCCTTCTAATCCATACTAAGGTTTGGAGATGACAGTCAAGAGAAGCAATTAAAATATTTTTAAGTTTAGGAATAGCATGATCAGATTCACATGAAACACACTCAGGTGTTTGAGTGGAGACTGAATTGGAGGAGGACATCTATGGAAAAGGAAGGACCCGTGTCATGGTCCAGGTGAGACAAGACGTTAAGGTGGAAAAGAATGGTAGCAATGCATAAGGGAACAAGTGGAATGTTCAAGGAACACTTATGAAAGGAAACTGGCAGGATTTGCTGGTAGGTTGGATATGAAAGTAAAGACAAAAATGTCAAGTTTTATGGCTTTAAGGAAGAGGCACAAGAATAACTCAAATACAGAAAGGTTGAAAAAATGAAAAGGTATATACAACAGGCAAGTGCTAACTTAGCACTCAAATATTGAAGAATTTCTCCAAATTGTTAGGAGAAAAAAACAACTATTTGTACAGCTATATTGAGATATTTTTGACATGTAACATGTGTAATTGTAAGATCTACAAGGTGATGATTTGATACATGTATATATTATAAAATAATTACCACAATAAAGTTAGTTAAAACCTCTATCCCCTCATAATTACAATATTTTTTGTGGTAATAACACGTAAGATTTACTCTCTTAAGTTTCAATTAATTATATGCATCATGCTGTACATTAAATCCTCAGAACTTAGACATCTCATATCTGCAAGTTTGTGCCCTTTGACCAGCATCTCTCCATTTCCTCCACACTCCATCCCTTGACAACCACTATTCTACTTGGCTTTTCTATGAATTAGATTTCTGGTGCTTAGCATTTATGGTGTCAATTATAGTACCGTCTGTTTCATTTCAGATTTTTTTTTTAGTCTTTTCTCTTTTTTCCTAATTAGTCTAGCTGAAAGTGTTTCAGTTTTATTACTCTTTTCAAAAGAAAGAAAAACCATAGTTTTATTAGTCTTTTCTATTTTTTTGGTCCCTGTTTTATTTATTTGTTTTTTTGTTATTTTCTTCTTTCTGGTAATTTTGAGCTTAGTTAGTTTTTCATTTTCTAGTTCTTTGATGCCTAAAGTTAGGTTGTTTATAGGAGATTTTTCTTTTCTCTCTCTTTTTTTTTTCTTTCTGAAGCTGGAAACGGAGAGGCAGTCAGACAGACTCCCGCATGCGACCGACCGGGATCCACCTGGCACGCTCACCAGGGGGCGATGCTCCACCCATCTGGGGCGTTGGTCTGCTGCGACCAGAGCTACTCTAGCGCCTGAGGTAGAGGCCATGGAGCCATCCCCAGTGCCCAGGCCATCTTTGCTCCAATGGAGCCTTGGCTGCGGGAGGGGAAGAGAGAGACAGAGAGGAAGGAGAGGGGGAGGGGTGGAGAAGCAGATGGGCGCCTCTTCTGTGTGCCCTGGCCGGGAATCGAACCCGGGACCTCTGCACGCCAGGCCGACACTCTACCACTGAGCCAACCGGCCAGGGCGATTTTTCTTTTTTCTTAATATAGGAGTCATTGTGATAAACTTCCCTCTTAAGACTAGCTTCATTTTCTGCATCCCATAAGTTTTGTTATGTTTTGTTTCTTTTTAATTTGTCCCAATATTTTTTTTTCCTATTTTCATTTTAATATTTTGTCCTTATTGGTGGTTCAGTAGCATGTTGTTTAATCTCCATATATTTGTGAATTTTCTGTTTTTACTCCTATTATTAATTTCTAGTTTCATACCATTGTGGTCAGAAAAAAAAAAAAAAAAAACTTGGTATGATTTTAATCCTTTTACATTGTGTTTTTTGACCTAACATATGATCTTTCCCTGAGGATGCTTCAGGTGTGCTTGAGAAAAATGTGCATTCTGATACTTTGGGATAGAATGTTCTGTATTGGTCTATTAGATTCATTTGGCCTAAGGTATGCTTCAAGTCCACTGTTTCCTTATTGATTTTCTGGCTAGATGATCTATGCATTGTTTAAAGTGGGTATTGAACTTCCCTACTGTTGTATTGTCTGTTCTTCCCTTCAGACCTTTGAGTGTTTGCTTATTATATTTGGATGCTCTGATATTAAGTACTTATATACTTGAAATAATTATATCTTCTTAATGAATTGACCCAGTACATAAGAACCTTCTTTGTCTCTTGTTAGTCTTTGACTTTCATTTTGTCTGATGTAAGTATAACCACTGCTATTTTCTGCTGTTTGTTTTCATTTTCATTTGCACAGAATATATTTTTCTATCCCTCTACTTTAAGTCTGTGTATGTACTTAACACTGAAGAGAGTCTCTTGTAGACAACATATAATTAGTTCTTGGTTTGTTTTTTTTAAATTAATTCAGTCACTCTATGACTTTTGACTTACATTTAAAGTAATTATTGGAAATTAAGGGCTTACTAATGCCATCTTATTGTTTTTTGGTTCTTAAGTAGTTTCACTATTTCTTTCTTCCTCTTTTGCTATCTTTCTTTGTGAATGATGCTTTTCCATGGTGGTTTCTTTGATTCTCTTCTTTGTAACTTTGCACATCTATTGTAGGATTTTGCTTTGTGCTTACCATTCTCTTAAAATCTATCCCATAGATATAACATTCTATTTTAAACTGATCACAACCAGCTGGAGTGGGTCAAAAGCCTGGGTCCACAGTAGTAGGACTGGCAGTGGGCCCAGATAGAAACCTGGGTTCACAAGGATTGATATGAGCCTGGTGCTACAGGAGCCATCCAAGGCTATAGTAGCTGGCTGGTGCCAGGGTGAACCACATGCTTGGGTTCATGGTGGCTCACTGGGAGCCTGGTATTGCATAAAGTCGCAGGAGCCAGCTGGGGCCCCTGGAGTTGTCAGGCAGTTGAGTGATTCAAGGGCCTGGGTTCACTAAAGTCCACTGGGAGCCACCTAGGGCCACAGGAGTTGGCATGGTGCTGGGACACTCATTGTGGGGGAGGTCTATTGTGAAGTTGGGTGCTCACTTCACTTTCTCCAATGAGGAGAGTTCATCTCCATGCTGGGCTTCTCTGGTTTGGTGGACAGGTAATAGGGACAATCTGAATCTATATTTTCTCCATCCTCAATGTGTCTTTTCTTATTTCTGTACTTCAGTCAAGTGCTATAATCTCTAAACTGGAATCCTTAGCTCTTGTGATTATGTTTTCATGCACGGATAGTTGTTCAGATTGATGAGTTTGTAAGGGAATGGGCACTAGAAATTCTCATGCTGCCATTTTGCAGTTTTGCTTTCTCTTAAAAGTCCAATTTAAAAATGAGAAGGGGTGAATACATATTCAGAATGTGGGTAATGAACAGAATGTTATTCATAGGATCCAAGAGCTCATCTGGTTTTATAGAAGCCAGGTGCCTGAGAGAGTCAGCTGGAAAGCCTGGACCCAAAAAGCTTCCTATAGGTTCAGTAGCTCCCTACTCCACCTGGAAACGGATTTTTTCTTTTCAAACTCAGCCCTTCCAGAGAAGAGGAACAACTCTCTAATGCTTTTACTGATACAGGCTTGGGTCCAGTAGGGGAAGCAGTAAGAGCAAAAAGTAGTTCATTATCACCCCTTCTTATAAAATAATAATTGTATCAAGAGATAAAACAACCCTCCCAAAACCCCAGTGGTTTAATCAATGTTAACTGAATGGTGATGCAGACAAGATTCTGACATTAGGTTATATGGAAGTTTTATTTTTCAGTGGACCAAAAGTTTTTATTTTTACTTATGTTCTCATTGAAATCAATTTTTTTTAGTTTAAATAAATTTAAAAAATAAAATTGGAGTTTTGCTGCATGACTTATTGGTAAGATTCTACGTTTTACTTTCATTCTTACTTGAAGGATAAAATATAAAGATCTCTTAGTGCAAGCAAGATACATTTCTCCATTGCTAGGAATAACAAAAGGGAGCAATGTGGCTTAAATGCAGTAAGGACATTTTGACCAGGCCTTATAAAGACTGTTTAAGTGGTCTTAGACATAAAACATTGACACAGGCTACTGAAAGTGATTGTCTTAGTTGAATCTTAAGAAATCTTGAGAAGGAAAAAGATAAAGTGATACAATATCACACAATGTCAAGGAGGACAAACCCCATGAACATATAGCCAAGAAAAGGAGAGAGGGCACTTTTCCTGAGTTCTTTGAAGGTGTTAAATTGACTTATTTCAGGCCTTTCTAGAAGAGGGTTATTTCTCAGGTGGAAATAATTCTAAGCATGTCATCCTGCTATGTCCTCCAAATGGTCTCCAAACTCTAATCCCTCTCATCATCAAAAGGAAAGCTCCAAATCTTAGTAACATGGTCCGATGTAAATTGTTGATTTGATTTGACTAACCCATCAGTAATCTTCTTTAGGGCTAAAGTGAATGAGAAAATCAAGTTTTCATTCTGCTCTACCTATACATTTTTAGCAGTAGCTTCTATTTTGTCATTCATAAAATAGTTATGAGAATGTTTGTAGAATTGATTGAGGAGTTCACTGAGGATGGGGTGGGGGTAATTCAAGTGGGGTTTCATGCTTCTTTCAACTCCTTCTCTTCTTTCTTTCTTGTTTTAAATTAAATTTTATTGGGATGACACTAGTTAACATGATTATACAGGTTTCAGGTGCCCAATTCTACAACACATCTCTGTACATTGTGTTGTGTGTTCACCGCCCAAATCAAGTCTTTGTCCACCACCATTGGGGATAAAAGGCACTGCCTTTTTTTTTATAACAGCTTTATTGAGATATAGGTCACATACAATCCAAGTCACCATTTAAACCATACAATCCCATGGCTTATATGATCTTATAGTCATGAATAGGTACAACCTTTTACCTTGGTCAATTTTAGAATATTTTTATCACTTCAGAAAGGAAACCCTGTGTTCTGTAGGTGTGACATATCACACCCCACCTGCTTCAGCAGATTCAGGCATCTGATCATCTATTTTGTGTCTTTCTAGATTTTCCTTTTGTGGAAATTTTATATGAAGGGAATCACGCGATATGGGATATTTTGTGACTGGCTTCTTTCACTTAGCGTCATGTTTTACATGTTGTAACATGTAGCTGTATAGCATTTCTTTTTATGGCTGAAGATTATTCCATTATAAGTGGCTTTTTAGAAAAAAATGTAGTTACAGAAATTTTTAAAATTTGAGATAAAATAAATCATATAAAATATAAAGAAATATATTCATTCTATACTAAAAATATTAATTTGAATAATAGTAATGTAAAGGTCTCTATGCCACTGAAAATGTGATATTCTGTGAGTTTATAATTCATCTTTTCTGTATCCAGAGATCCCATTGAATATTCCCGGTGAGCAACTAATCCTAACTCCCTTTACTCTAAAGGAAAGTTAAATTTGTACATAATCTCCTTTGGAAGTATTTTTATATTAAAATGACTGTGACCAATAAAGTATCTCTCTTTAATAAAATATAGAGTCTCGAATCTTCCCTGATAGGCCAAGTATCTTAAAAGTGATCAAGGCATGTTAGTAATCAAGTCTGTGTTTTTTCTAGAGTTCATCGATTGGATGAATCCTGGTTCCGTTACATTGTACTTTTGAGACCTTGAACAAAATATTTATCTTAAGTGTCATTTTTTTAATCTGGGAAATAGGGTGATAACTATACCTCTCTCCATCACAGGACTTACTTAAAGAGACAACTTAACGAGAAATTGTACATGAATTTGAGTCATTGTTTCTGGCAGACTGAATTCTAGTAAGCATTTAATATTTATGGGTTGCCATTATTCAGATTATCATTGTTATCTTTCTTACTGTTATTCACACGTGAACCCCAATATATAGCACAGTGTTTATTACATATTAATTGCTCCCAACTATTTGTTTAATGAAGGAATAGATGATTAAGGGGCCTCTCAGGACAAGGGGCTCTATTTTATGTTTTTAACCTTTTTAACCCTGGACTTCACAACCAGTTTATCCATTTTATAAAATTATTTTTATTTATTTATTCATTTTAGAGAGGAGAGGCAGAGAGAGAGAAGGGGAGGGAGGAGCAGGAAGCATCAACTCCCATATGTGTCTGGACTGGGCAAGCCCAGGGTTTTGAACTGGCGACCTCATCATTCCAGGTCGACGCTCTACCCACTGTGCCACCACAGGTCTGGCCCCATTTTATCCATTTTGTATGAGTTATTTGAGCAAGTCACTGGGGGACTTTCTTCTCAACAAAAAAGTTACTACTAATGGGGAAGTGTGTCCATTTCTGTCTTGAACCTTTTTGTCATCTCAGGGAAAAGAGCATATATCATAACGTTTTATTTCTATGTCGATAAACAGTGATGATATGACATCCCTGGCTCTCCATCCCATGATGAGATGACAACATCAGAATCCTTGAAAGCATTTCCTATAGAAGCAGCACCCGGCATTGATTTTTTTTATTTTTTTCTTTCAAGGCTGGCCTTCCTGAAAACTCAGCAAATTCACAAAGTGAAAAGAGCAATGATTTTCTGGCCAAGAATCTGCTGAAGTAAAGCCACATATACTTTTATACACACGGGTAGCACAGAGCCAGCCTGACAAAATGCCGACCCTCTCCTGTTGGAAACTTAATTTCTGAACAGTGAAGAGCCTTGGGTTTTATCTCTGCGTTTTTGTTGTTCTTAGGTTCCTGTGGGTGTTCCGTTTGATTTTCAAAGTTGCCAAGCTCCTGGATTTCAGACAGGGTAAGTTCAAAGTTGTCTTTTAGGAATAAATGACAATTGAACAAAAACTTGCTTTTTTTTCTCTGCAAATTACTTAGATACTTAATAAAACATAACATGGGGCCTTTTCAAAACATGATATGATAACAATGACACAGTTCTGGCCTGTCCTCTGAACTCCTGAAACTATGCATTTTGGAAGGTCAGGTGGATAATTTTTTGTTTTGTTCTGTTTTTTTTGAGCAAACAAGTTAGTGAAACTGAAAATTTATAGAAAGAATGAATGGAAAGAGAATGACTTTAGGAGGGAAGTCTCAGCTGATCACCGCTGTCTCATTCTGTCTCTTTGGTGTCTGTCTTCTGTGACCACCAGATCTCCTTGTGGGACTGACATGCTCTCCGCTCTGCCTCTTCTTTCTGCTCACGACTGCCCCTGGGCAGAATGGGGACAAATTCTTTTTATGTTCAGTCAAGATAAAGTTGTAGTTTTTCAAAAGGAATATTTTAGAGAAAAGAAAAAGAAGGAAGCTAAAACAAAACCCCAAAAAACTAATCTCTCCCCTAAAAACATAAGAAAAAAAATATTGATATAAAAACATGAAGGAAATAGAAGCCATAGAGATAGACTCATTGTTCTCAATGCAGCCATAGATTGGCTTGATGGTCATGCCTGAGCAGGGATACAGTCCTCTGTTTACCTGAAATATCAGCCCTTCTCTCAAATCTGTGTTTGCTCTGGGCTTTATAAGGATCCTCTATAAGCTATTTACCTAATTCAGTTCCTTTTGAAGACATATGACCTGAATAGTAAGTGTTATCATCCCGGGAGCCTCTATGCTATATGTGATACTTCTTAGCTGGCATTGATCACATCCTGGATTCACTACAGTCTAATTGTGTGGTCTTCCTAGGTCATAATAATTCTGGTAAGTAAAATAGACTGATATTCTAAAACCTACCTTGGAGGGCTGCTGTAAGCATTGTTTATATCACATACATATATAGTTATTAGTGGGGAGTCTGGCTCCATGTGCAAGCTCAGGAAAATGGTAAGTATATGTTATTACCATGGCTAATTGGAAACATCTATCTCTTTCTATGGCTGAGATTTCACACCTATCGGAATGTTTAAGTTTTCATCTCCTACTTTTCAGAGTGACTGACAAATTATTACGAATCACTTCTATATCATTTTATTGATTGTATATCATTTCTGATTTTAATACTTCTCCTTGAGAGGAGGCCTATGAAGTTCCTTGTGCAGAGGTGCACAGTAAGCATTTAATCTGCTCCCTCGTTGACAGAAATCCTTAGTGTTTCTCATCATGGCGATACTGGAGAAGCAGTTGCTTTTGTGAGGACTTGGCTGCTTCTCAGAGCTGGAAAGGGACACGAACAAGCGGGTCAGGAGTCCAAGTACAGGGAAGCGCTGCTGTCCTCTCTCCAGGCTTACTTGTCTCACAGTGGATTGTCTAATCCGCAGTCAGATTTCACTTGTCTGTACTGCATTGGCATTGACTTAAATACTGAGTAATGCAATAAGCCACGTGCCACACACTGTTATTTTTAGTTGACCATTGGCCACTCTAGGCTTGAGCAGCAGCAAACAAGACAAGAAGATGAAACCCAGAAGATTTGCAATTTCCAGAACAAAACCATAAGGTGGAAGGCAAACCCTAAGTACAGAACCATGTGACAGATTGAGGACAGTAATGAGCAGAGCAAGATGTCATAGTGGGGCAGGGGTCAAGAGAGCAGACGCAGTCACCAGAGAAGAGAAGACATTCACAGAAACACAGAGCATAGAAAACACAGAGGGATGATGGATGAAGAGACCGGGAGTCTCGGGCTTAGATCAGCATTTAGTCTTTTCCATTTCCTCGGTTTAGGATTATAAGCAAGTCACTTCTCCCCTGTAAATTGCATTTTCCTCACCTGTGAAATGGCAATAGTATTTATCTTACCTACCTTTTGGGACTCTAGTGATCTAAACCATAGTAAAGCACTGCATAAACAACTGAGCATTGCGTGTGTTATAAAGTAAAAGTAGCCTGCAGGTTGAATGGTAGATACAGACATATTTTATTTGCTCAACATGTGGCATCCAACCCACATGCTACAGACAATATAGATTTCCTTGAAACACGAAGATCGGGAGCCTCTGGGCCTGTGTTGCTGTACAATCATAAGCTGGGCGTTTGAGTTTGTAACCTGTAATAAGAGTCAGGTCTCCCTTCTGCCCGGGATCCAGACCTGACAGCTCAGAATATGATTAATCAGGGCGCAGGGCTCAGGAAGCAGCTCTCCACACCTGGCAGAGCCTGACAAAACCTTTGCAATCAGATTAACAGAGCACTGATACAGCGGGTGTCCTGTCCGTCGGGGCACGGGCTTATTACATCATTATGTGGAACAATTCATGATCATAACTGACCTTGCACTGGACTTTTGATTGCATATCAGCGTGGCACCCTCGCTAAGGATGCCTGAATAAATGCTGTGGCTAAGGCACCCTGACAGCAACTGGTAGCATCTAGAAAGCTAGCTCTTTGCACTCCAAACTCAGCTTGAAGACAAATGCTGTTCTGAGGAGAGCATCTGTTTTGCTACTTCTGAGTCTTGTCACTTCTGCTCCAGCAAGGTACAGTGGCTTCTTTTCTTTTTACCTAAATGACGTGTCTGGTTCTCCTTCCATTCTTCTTCTACCTGGTGGTTAGGAGATCACTGGGATGGGATAATGATGGGATTGGCAGTTTTTTAAATTATTTTTTTCAACATATCAATTCTTCTTCTCTTCTCTCTTTTCAGTAGTCTAGAATATACCTGCCTCCTCCGGGTTCTCCCTTCTCTCAGCCAGTTCTCACTCAATAGGTCTGTGATGTCATTCACAGATGGCACCAGAAGGGATCACTTTCTGGTACCTACGTTAGGCACTTCCCCCCTGGGGAAGTATCTTTGTACTGTTTTCTGAAATACTCAGGGAGACTGTTAGTCATACAGAGCTTCAGTCATGCTCTATATCTGCTGTGTAATAAAAGAGGAGGCCCTTGCATAATTTAGTTAACTCTTCTAAGTTTTAGTTTTTTCTTTCTTAAAATGGTAGTTATAGGACAGGGGTCAGGAACCTATGGCTCACAAGCCAGATGTGGCTCTTTTAATGGCTGCATCTGGCTCACAGACAAATCTTTAATAAAAAAAATAATAACCTTAAAAATATAAAACATTCTCATGTATTACAATCCATTCATTTCCTACTGCTCATATTCATGGTTGTAGGTGGCTGGAGCCAATCACAGCTGTCCTCCAGGACAACACCACATTTTTATAGGATAATGAGTAACGTACATGGGTCGTTGTATGGCTCTCATGGAATTACATTTTAAAATATGTGGCGTTCATGGCTCTCTCAGCCAAAAAGTTTCCCAGCCCTGTTATAGGACGAAGGAACAATAAAACCTGTTAACATCTGGCTACCTTCACAGCATTAAAATGCCATGGAATTCTGAGTGCACATTGAGACTGTGACCAACCAGACATCCAGGTTTTAGGGTACTTTTCAGATCTGGTGACCTTAGATTTGGGAGGGAGAAGGATACAAGGGGTCCCCTAGTGTAAGATACATTCTTTTTTTATATAAATAAATTTTTATTTTAATGAGGTGACATCAATAAATCAGGGTACATATATTCAAAGAAAACATTTCCAGGTTATCTTGTCATTTAGTTCTGTTGCATACCCATCACCCAAAGAGAGATCGTCCTCCGTCACCCTCTATCCAGTTTTCTTTGTACCCCTCCCCCGTCCCCCTCCCCTCTCCCTCCTTCCCTCCCCCCACCCCCCGTAATCACCACACTCCTGTCCATGTCTCTTAGTCTCGCAAGATACATTCTTCAAACCCCACTGATCAGAGGGTTCTTGAGTGCACAGCTCCTGTGTAGGAGGTAATTGCAATAGTAGGGGAGTAACAGCAAGTTTTATCCATATACCAAAACTACACCCCAACTAGTACAATATTTGCAAAGCATGCTCATTTTCTTCAAAGAAAAGATGTTCGTGTCACAGGTCTGGTTCTCCAGGGAGTATGCTATGCAGCAGAGGTCTGTGTGTGGTGAGTTTATTAGGAAATTCCCTTGAGGGCCGTACAGCCGGACTAGAGAGGAAGGATGCACAATTGGGCAGAAGAAAAGCTGCAGCTATGGTGCAGTCTCAGCACAATTTTTCATCGATTGTATTGATAAAAATGGCTGAGATAGCGGTTCTGTTTTCCTACACGCCGGGAGTGAGGGTCAGACCTTTATACCTCACAGTGAACAGTCATTGGTTGGGAGCTGCATCGAAGAAGAGAGTTTAACCTTCAAAGAGGTGACTCTACCTGGGCCAGAGCAATTTGGGGTGAGGGCATGTGGCAGAAAAGCTGGATGAATGATAGATTTTATGCTCTTTCCTAGCATAGACATTTCCCCTTTCAAATCCCTTAGATCTGTACAGGTAACAGCCTCTTCCTTCAGCATAAAGCTTTACGTTTCACTGATGTTATCACATACGTCCCCTCCCCTATGACATTTTTTTGAAGCTGGTGAAACAGATAATATCCTCATTTTAAAGAAAGAGAAACAGAAATCTTCAGAACCTTCACTAACACTCCTTTCTTAAGTAGTCTTCAACAAATTGTCGTTCACGTGGGCTTTAGCTTCCTTTTCAACAAAATGGGGGTGAAAATAACTTACCATCCTAATGTTTCCTCCCAGCCTCAGGGTCGGTGATTGTGTACCTTGCACAGATTTGTGTGTTTGCTAAGTGGAGGAACCAACCACAGCATGGATGTCCAGTGGACTCCTGCCCAGGGTTCGTCCTACTGTCCCACACTGCCCTGACAGGACAGAGGTCGATGACAGAACTGAGCTCTGGGCTTGCAGGGACAACAAACAGCGTGTGAAAGGCCGGCAATGCAATCTGAGGAAACATCCTCAGCCCCCAGCTGTCCTTGGAGTGTTTGGAATTATATGCACAAGTAATGTTTCTGTGTTACATGTGTCCTGAGATATATATATATTTTTCCCCTTCCAGATCGAATGACTTGTGCTCCTAAAGTGAAGTCACATGAAGCAGACTTGGCAGGATTCCATATGACCCTTGTGCCTGCATTTTTTTTTAAAGCCGGTTGTTGGTTGGCGCACGCATTTTCTGAGGTACGCTTGTTCTTCTTTAAATCAAGCTTACTTTATTAGTGAAAGACAAAAGCCAGGCATCTGACTCAAGCGTTTGTTATTCTTGTATTACATCCCTATCCTCTGGATGCTCCAGTTACATTGCTTATATATAGGTTGGCCAAACCACTCGATACCTGTGGGTAACATCTTTTCTCCCTATCCACGGGGGGTGATGTTTAGCCTACCAATTTTCTTGCAATTTCAGCCAACGTTTATTGCCCAAACAGATTACTTGAAAATGATGGGCTGGAGCTGACCCAAGTCAGACCTCAGCAGCATTCAGCAGTACAGGTACAAGGTGAGTGAGAGAAAAGGCCAGGTTCTGATCAAAGAAAACCAGGGAAGCAGAAAAATAAAGATATCTCCAGATTTTTTTTTTTGGCCCCAATTTCTGGTTCCTTACAAGCTGTTTGTTACAACAATGCGAGTCTTCCTGATCAACCTAAGTGTGCCTTTTCTGATATTAAAGTTCTGACATCTTGGGAAACCTGGCTGTGTTGTATGCAAACTTTGGTTTTAGAGAAAGGAATCAAACCTATGTATAGGGTCATCAATTTAAAGGAGAGAATGCTTCTGGCTCCCTGACGTGAAAGAAATGGCATAAGGCAGGAAGGAAGAGGAAGTAGTTTTGCTGCGCCGTTGTCCTTGACAACTGTTCTTGGGAGCTTAGGCTATGAACCACCCTCCTGGCTCCATTTGAACTGTTTTGTATATCGCCTGTTGCATGTCCATTCCTTGTCTTTAGTACCCTTTTTTTTTTTTTTTTTTTTTACAGAGTCAGAGAGAGGGATAAATAGGGACACAGACAGGAACGGAGAGAGATGAGAAGCATCAATCATAAGTTTTTCATTGTGACACCTTAGTTGTTCATTGATTGCTTTCTAATATGTTCCTTGACTGTGGGCCTTTAGCAGACCAAGTAACCCCTTGCTCGAGCCAGCCACCTTGGGTCCAAGCTAGTAAACTTTGCTCAAATCAGATGAGCCCACGCTCAAGCTGGCAACCTTGGGGTCTCGAACCTGGGTCCTCCACATCCCAGACCGATGTTCTATCCACTCTGTCACCGCCTGGTCAGGCTCCTTAGTACTTCTTTATTCAAATCTTCACTTTTGACTTTTAACTCTCTTTAAGGAAATTTCTTAACACATGATATTAGTGTAAATTACATTCTTTAGTACATTGATTTATGTATTTGTAACCACAAATATTACTGAACAATGCACTTCCCATCCTTGAAAGAATCTAAAGTGTTCTAGTCACAGTTAATACTAAGTCTCACTTTTGCATCCTCCCTGATGTGCTAGTTATATGGCTTTAAACATAATTTCTTTGCTTATATTTCCTCACAGTAGATTTCTAGCTAAGACCCAACCCCTCAACCCTATATTTGTATATATAACTGCATATTGAATATCTTCACTTGATGTCTAAATACATATTTTAAGTTCATCATGGCCAAATAAATTCACCCTCATCCATAGCGTTGCTCATATCAGTTAATGACAATTCAATTGTTTTTTATTTTTTATAGCTTTTTTTAAATTAATTTTTTTTTCTTTTTTACAGAGACAGAGAGTCAGAGAGAGGGATAGATAGGAACAAACAGACAGGAACAAAGAGAGATGAGAATCATCGATTATTAGTTTTTTGTTGCGACACCTTAGTTGTTCATTGATTGCTTTCTCATATGTGCCTTGACGTGGGGCTACAGCAGACCAAGTAACCTATTGCTTGAGCCAGCGACCTTGGGTCCAAGCTGGTGAGCTTTGCTCAAACCAGATGAGCTCACGCTCAAGCTGGTGGCCTCGGGGTCTCAAACCTGGGTCCTCCACATCCCAGTCCGATGCTCTATCCACTATGCCACCACCTGGTCAGGCTCAATTGTTTTTTTAAAATATTATTTTTATTGAGATATAATTGACAAATAACATTGTGTAGGTTTAAGGTGGACAACTTTTTGACTTGATATATTTATATAATGCAATATGATTATCTAATGTTAGCATTAGCTAACATTTCTGTCATGTCACATGATTATTATTTCTTTTTGTGGTGAGATCACTTAAGATCTAGCCTCTCAGAGACTTTGAAGTTTATAATACAGTATTGTTTTCTATAATCACTATGCAGTGCATTCATTCTCCAGGACATATTTATCTACTAGTTCCAAGTCTGGCCCCCTAAAGAACATCTCTCAAAGCTGCCCCCCCCCACTTAGCCTCTGGTAACCACCACTCTATTCTCTGTTTTAAATGAGTTCATCTTTTCCAGAGTCACGTATAACTGATATCATACAGTATCTGTCTTACTATGTCTGGGTTCTCTCATTTCATTATCTACCCATATTGTTTCAAATGGCATGATTTTTTTCCTTTTCATGGCAGAATGATATTTTATATATATATCAAATATCATATTTGATATATATATATCTCTCATTTATTTGTTAATGGATTCAGTTTATTGGCTATTATAAATAATGCTGTGATATACATAGAAATGCAGATATCTCTTTAATAGTTTTTATTTCTTTTGAATATATACATGGAGGTGGGATTGCTGGATCATAAGATAGTCCTATTTTGTACATTTTTTTGAAGACCCTTCATACTGTTTTCCACAGCGTGGTACCAATTTACATTCCTACCAACAATGTACAAGGGTTCTCTCATCTTCACATCCTCCCTGGTACATAGTGCTTGTTTTCTGGTTTTTTTTGTTTGTTTGTTTGTTTGTTTTCCTGAAGCTGGAAATGGGGAGAGACAGACAGACTCCCGCATGCGCCCGACCGGGATCCACCTGGCACGCCCACCAGAGGCAACGCTCTGCCCATCAGGGAGTGATGCTCTGCCCCTCCGGGGGGTCGCTCTGCCACGACCAGAGCCACTCTAGCGCCTGGGGCAGAGGCCGAGGAGCCATTCCCCGCACCCGGGCCATCTTTGCTCCAATGGAGCCTTGGCTGCGGGAGGGGAAGAGAGAGACAGAGAGGAAGGAGGGGGGGGGGTGGAGAAGCAAATGGGCGCTTCTCCTGTGTGCCCTGGCCGGGAATCGAACCCGGGTCCTCCGCACGCCAGGCTGATGCTCTACCACTGAGCCAACCGGCCAGGGCCGCTTGTTTTCTGGATGATAGCCATTCTACCAGGTATGAGGTTACATTTCATTATGAATTTGATATGCATTTCCCTGATTATTAGTGATGCTAAATATCTTCTCATGTACCTGTTGACTATTTGGATGTCTTCTCTGGAAAAATGTCTAGTGCCTCTGTCCACTTCTTAGTTAGATTTTTGTTTTGGTTGTTGAGTTGTTCTTCATCTACTTTAAACATCCAATAAAAAAAAGAGTCTTTTCAACAACTGGTGTTGAGAAACTGAATAGCTACAGGCAGAAAAATTAAATTGGACCCTTATCTTATATTGCTCACAAAAATTAACACAAAGTGATTTAAAGACTTAAACATAAGACCAGATACCATAATAATCCTAAAGAAAATATCGGAAGAAGCTCCCTGACATTGGTGTGGTCAATGATATGTTTTGGATATGATATTAAAGTCACAAGGAACAAAGGCAAAAATCAACAAGTTAAACTACATCAAGCTAAAAAGCTTCTGCACAGAAAAAAAGTAACAATGAAAAAAAAAAAGGCAACCTATAGACTAAGAGAAAATATTTGCAAACCATCTATCATATAAGGAATTAATATACAAAATATATTTTAAAATTCATACAACTTAATAATAAATAACAAAACAATTGGATTCAAGAATGATAGAAAGACTAAATCGTTTTTCCAAAGAAGACATCCAAATGGCCAACCAGTACATGAAAAGATGCTCAGTTGTGAGATAATTCAGCCTGATGCCAAATCCCCACAGGGATGGATGGGGGAGGCTTCTCAATACGTATTTGTGAAATGAACAAATGAATGGCTTTATTTCTCTCCCTCTGCCTTTCACTCTATTACTATTCCTTTCTCCTTCCTAAGTAGACAATTCAGACTATATATATTTCTGTCTTTTAAACAATACCACCAGAGTGTCCTAATGGAATTTCAGACTCAGTTTACTCAAAATTTAATTCATTATTTTTCTACTAAACTCACAGCTCCTCCAGTGAGTGACCATATTTTATACCTGATTATGCAAGCTAAAAACTTATGTTATCTATGACACTCCCTTCCTCATGCTCTATCATACCTAAAATTTGCCTCTCTGAATAAGTGGACTCTTCATTTTTCTCCGCCTACACTCTCAACATCCTCGCCCACACTTCTATCATTTTTAAGCTGGCAGATGGCCTTAGCTTATCTTTTTATTTTATCTTCTCTCCTCTCTCGTATTTATTTTCCCCCCTGCAATGAAGCTGAAACACAAAAATATAATTGTTACCTCATGAATACACACACTCCGCTAAAACATTTAAATAGTTTTCACTCTCTAAATCCTAGACGTGGAGGTCAGCATATGTTCTTTAAAAGCTTTATGCCCTGTCTGGCTTTCCTTCTGTCTGAAATGGTCTCCTTTTCTATGTTTTCATAATTACTATCTTCTTCAGAGCTCAGCTCAAATATTGAATTTTTTAGAAAATCTTTTATGACTCTTCAAACCTGGTCAGGGTCACTAGATAGGCCCTCATAAAATCATGCGTTCCTCTGTACCATTCTTTTAAAAAGGTAATTTGAATAATTAGGTGATTGCTTTTTTAAGTATTTATCTTCCTACTAAAATATCAGTTACATGAAGGAAGAAACAGTATTTTCCTTTTCCCTGCCGTTTCTCAAGCATTTAAAGAGTTTGTCTTAGACTGTTTGGGCTGCTCTGACAAAATATCACAGAATGGGTAACTTATGAACAACAGGGGTTTACTTCTCACAGTTTCTGAGGGTGGGAGTCCAAGATCAAATGGCAGCAAGTATGTTTTGGGAGAGGCCCTCTTCCAGATTGCAGCCTACCGACTTGTAGCTGAGCCTTCACACACATAGGGGTTGGGGAGCTCCTGGATTCTCTTTTATAAGAGCACTAATCCTTTTTAATGAGGGCTCCATCTTCCTGACCTCAGCACCCTCCAAAAGTCACATCTTTACTATCACAGTGAGCATTAGGATTTCAGCATGGGAATTTGGGTGGACACAAGCATTGAATCATAGCACAATTCTTTGCATGTTTTAGCCATTCACTAATATTTATCAATAAATGAATGGATGGATGAATGAGTAAAGTGAGTGAAGATGAAATTCTGGTTGGAAGCTCCCTGGTTTTGCTCTTCCTCTCTTTTCTTTCTCCTTATAGGCTAATGATCCAAGTCCTCCGAACTTCATGATAGTTTAATTTTTGAGCCCCACATTGTTAGCAGCCTCTTTCAATATTAATAAAGAATTACTTTTCTTCCTTTAGTAAGTAGAGCTGTAAGTTAATCAGTATTTCATTTTCAAATGTTCAGATGTGTAATATGTATAAAAGAATAAGCCCTTGCATGCTATCACCTCTCAGTGTGATGGGCAGAGATAAAGTAGAATATCAGGGAACTAAAAGCCTGGGAGAGCCTCTTATCCAAGAGGCTGTAGGTGAGGGAAAGTGTCGTAAGGTGGAATTAGAGTGATTATAGAGTGTTTCAATGGAGGACACCAAGTGCTGATTGGGCTATTTATCAGAATTACAAGCATAGATAAAAGCAAATATTATTAAAGTGGATTACACAGCAGAAAATTTCTGCTCAGGGAAGAAATTGGGCAAATTAAAAATTCTCTTGGGCAGAGCCTGGCAGATTATTTTGTAACAGCTTCAGTCACCTGTCCGCTTACCTTGCCAGCCATATTAAGATAAATACCTTATTTCTGATCATCTACTCCCCCCTCCAAATTGTATTCTTAACAAAAATGTACCAATTCGATTTATGAAACTCCCAGAAAGCTTGTGGAAATATATATCAGGAAACAAAAATGTTGCACTTGTCTCTGAAATGCAAAGATGTTAGCAGCATGACAGGATTAAGTTGAGCCCTTCTAACAGAGAATCAAAATAATAATGGCTTAAACAATAAAACAAATTTTAAAAAGCATAGAAATATATTCATAAGTGCCTCAGAACTGGATTTGATTTTTCACGGTGCTGGGACCCAGAGATAATTCTTGCTCCTTTATCTCCAGGATGCTGTTCTAATCCATATGACAGCCTTTGAGAGGAGCACATGCGGGGGTGGGGGCATGTCATTGAAGGTGCACACATCGCTTTTGCTCACATCTCGTTGGTCAGAACTTGGTGATATCCATAGCTAGCTCCAAGAGTTAAGAAATTCACTCATTATCATGAAAGGTCACGTGCCTGCTTAAACCTAAGGATATTGTTACTATGAGAGACAGAGAACATACATATTTTGTGTAAAAACAAATATGTCTATTATAGTAAGTAAATCTAATTTCATTCATTTTTTAAAATTAACAACTTCTCACTCAGATATGTTTTGGAATACTTTTTGCCTATGGTTAAAGAAAGCAACAGTAAGTATAAATATTGGTAACTAAGCTCAACATGAGAATAAGTAGAAATTTTTAAATAAAAATAAAGCTAGCTAGAAATAGGTAACAAAACTCAACAGAGTTTCTGTGTTTTTCTTCATTATTTTTAAGTGAGAAGAAGGGAGATAGAAACACAGACTCCCACATGCACTCTGACTGAGATCCACCCAGCTACCCCGTCTGGGGCCAATGTACAAATCAATGGAGCTATTTTTAGTACCTGAGGCTGATGCTGGGACCAATTGAGCCACTGGCTGCAGAAGGGAAAAGGGAGAGAAGGGTTAGAGGGAGGGGGAGAGAAGCAGATGGTCACTTCTCCTGTGTGTCCAGACCAAAAATCCAACCCAGGATGTCCATACTCCAGGCCAATGCTCTATCCACTGAGCCACCTGTCCAGGGCCCGTGTTTTTCTTGATGCAAACAAAATCTGTGAACACAAACTACGTGTGCTGAAGGCTCCATGTGCTTTTGGTTTTCTTTATGCTTCCTCAGTGACTTTTGTTTTTCCTAGTTAATTCTGACTCTGTCCATGGCATCCACTGACTTAGTGGGGGACCAGCTTCTCTCTCACTTAGGTACCTCATTTACACATTGCTAAAGCTCAGATACAGAACACAATCAGTCTTCTTTGATGTCTCTCAAAGACATGACTCACACAAAGCTTTAATATATGCGTTAGAATATACTGCAGATTTTTTGTAACACTGTGTGTGTGCACGTTAAGCATTATATCAAAAACAAGGTATTTTTTATTAGTTTGGTTGTTTCTTAAAGTGTCTCTTTAAAATTTCTGCCAACTTAATCTCAAGCTTCCCCTCTCCCATTTTTCTTATCCCTTCTCTAAATTCTTATTTATTTATCATCTAGAATAATTTAGCTTCTTTCATTTCTTATTTTTCATTCATCTCTGTTCATAAGAAACTATTATTTTATTTATTTATTTTTTTAAAATTTTTTTTTTTTTTATTTATTCATTTTAGAGAGGAGAGGGAGAGACAGAGAGAGAAGAGACAGAGAGAGAGAAGGGGGAGGAGCTGGAAGCATCAACTCCCATATGTGCCTTGACCAGGCAAGCCCAGGGTTTCAAACCGGCGACCTCAGCATTTCCAGGTCGACGCTTTATCCACTGCGCCACCACAGGTCGGCCAAGAAACTATTATTTTAAATACAGATGGTCTTAACTAATTTGGGGGATGAGATTTAAATATCAGTTGTTCCATACAGTAGAAATATAATGTGAGCTATGTATTTAACACTTTCTAATATGCACATTAACAAAGTAAAAATAAACATATGTAATTAATATTACAGGTATATTTTATTTAAACCAAATAAGTCTAAACTATTATAATTTCAAGATATGATCAATGTACAATGATTGAGACATTTAATCTTTTTTGTACTAAATCTTTCAAACCTAGTGTGTATTTTAAACCACTAGCACTTTTCAATTCTGATGCTAAATTTTTTATTAAATACGCCTGACCTCTATTTAAATTTCATAACATTTGTAGATGAAAGATTAAATCACATATTCAAGTTTCAATATAAATAAAAACCTAATAATTAAATTGATTGCCAAAAAGTGATTTACCTTTAATATCACATCTACATTGATAAGAATTGTTTATCTTTTATAGAAGTGTTGTTTTGACTTTGAAACAAAAGCAATATAATTTTAAAACCACATCTGTCCAAGTGAAGTAAATTTATAACTCTTGTGGAAGTTTGGTATTACTAACATTGAATTCAAAGAGGCACTCCATAAACTGAAGGGATATTTTAAATCTGACAATATAAACTGTGGGTGGAGCACAGAGTGCATTCCTAGCAGCTGTGGCTGATGCAATGCTGTGAGAATACTCCAGCTCCCAGAACCCTCCTGGGCATACCCAGGAAGGAAGCTCGCCCGCTATAAGGAAGTGACTTAGCCCTAACCACACAGCTCCCTGATCTTTTCAGCCATTGGCTATGAAGGACACGCTGTATCACCCTCTGAAAACATGTATATAAGCTAGCTTACTTCCTAAATAAAGTGGATCTGCGTCACTGAACCTGGTCCCTGGAGTCGGGTCTTTGCGTCTCCGTCTTCCTCATCCCCGGCAGGATTTGTCCACAATGAACCAAGCCTTTAAAATTTTTTCTTATGATTTTGCAGCTAATTTACATAGCACAGTATATTGTGTGTGTGTGTGTGTGTGTGTGTGTGTGTGTATTTTTCTTTTTTTTCCCCTCTTCCCTGAAGTTAGAAGCAGGAAGGCAGTCAGACAGACTCATGCATGTGCCCGACTAGGATCCACCTGGCATGCCCACCAGGGAGCGATGCTCTGCCCATCTGGGGTGTTGCTCCATTGCGGCTGGAGCCATTCTAGTGCCTGAGGTGGAGACCATGGAGCCGTGCTCAACCCCCAGGCCAACTTTGTTCCAATGGAGCCTTGGCTGCAGGAGGGGAAGAGAGAGAGAAAGAGAAAGGAGAGGGGAAAGGGTGGAGAAACAGATGGGTGCTTTCTCTGTGTGCCCTGACCCAGAATCGAACCTGGGACTTCTACACACCAGACTGACACTCTACCACTGAGCCAACTGGCCAGGGCCCATTCTGTATATTGATTCATGGTAGAATAACCTGAAAAATCAATATTGTTGATTTATAATTTAAAGTCTTAATTTCAAAATAAACTCTTGTAGCTTTCTAGCCAATTCACAAATAAACTCTCCCTTTCTTTGAGGCTTTCAATTTAGTTTGTTCAAATGTGGTTCAAATACCTTCTAATTCATATTGCTATGTTTGTCTTTGCTTACTGAATATTTTGGCAAGCAGTTCTGTTTTGAGAAAATTTTAAATTTGAGTTCACAGTACAGTAAATCTTTTTAAAACTCTTCCATGGCTCAACCAATGTCCATTGGCAAAGAACTTAACATCATTAAATATATTATTTTCTATTTCTTTCAAAAGTTCCCAGAACTGCCTCTAATTTCTGTATTTATAACACTTTTTCACATTCTACTTCAAAAACCTAAGCATAAATATTTTCAACCTGTATCATACAGTGGAATTAGCAATAAGAGAACTATCAATCTCTTGCTTTAAAATCTCAATAAATCTGGGTTTTTAACCTAATGCACAGAATGTTTTATAGTAATTTTAAAAAGTTTTCTTCATATCTAGCAAAAATCTTCTTTGAAATATGTAAAATATTCAAAAGTATGTATGCCCCGAGGTTAATATTTTAGACTGGAAGTTGACAATGTTTTCTTATAAATTTGAAAGCCTATTGAGACAAATCAAGCCTAAATAAATCATTTATTTTACCATTTCTTGATCTAAAAATGGCATTTGGTGTATGAGCAACAAACAATCCAAGCTGTTTTATAGCTGGCCAATGTCATAGTCTTAGATCCTATTAAATAATGGTTTATAAATTTGTTGAGACATTTAATTGTTTTAGATGATTAGCTTCTTTAATTTTTTTTTTTTTGGTTTTAGATATTTTCAAATTGATTATGTTCACTTAACATTTTTAAATTATCCCTGAGATTGTTTTTGCAAATCGTGCAACTTTTATATTTTTCTTTGGTACAGCTAACTTTAATTGCCACATTTTAATTAAAAACAATTTATATATGTTAGAATTAACATAATAATAATTTCTTTGTCCATTACAATGTACAGGGGTGCCACTGTAACTCTTGCTATCTACATAAAATATTCCCATAAACACATTACAATGTTGCATTAATACGTTAAAAAAAGAGTCATTCAAATGGAAACACATAGACAGCAAGTGGACTGACTGATGACAGGTTTGTGTGTAACACTAGCAATGATGAATGTTCCCAGTATGTGCACTGTAATAAAACAACATCTCATATGATGCAACAGTTCAAGTGAAATGCAGCTCTACCAAAATAATAATAACGTTCTGTGACACAAAAATATATTTTACTGATTGTCTTTAAATATAAATAAATTAAAGTTAAGTTAAAAGTTAACTTCTTTAGTTTCACAAGCCACATTCAGATGTTTTAATAGCCACATGTAGCTAAGTGTTGGATAGGACATCTCTAGGTGATACATTGCCATCTCTTCTTTAACACTGATTTCTTACATTTCTCAATTGCAATAACTTTTTAAAAACCTGTTGCTCTGAATTGTATGCTTTGTCATAACTTGTGTCTCCTATGGAGTCTTCCTAACTAGTGTATTACCTAGGCCTCAGTGAATATTATATGAATGATTAAATAAACAAACCAATACTTTGCCACCGATTTATATTCTTACTAGTATTAAACTTTTCCATTACATTTAGACCAACTATTTGAAGAAAGAAGAGTAACCCACTCAATTATATATTATCTCTTACTTATTATTTGTATGTTTCAGATCATTTTACTTGAGTCTTTCTTAAAATCTCTTAGTATGAACATTTCGATCACAAAGGTAGAGAAAAAATTATGTTGTCTGACACGGCTAACTAGATAGCTTACATTTCCTTCTTTGGATTTCCTTTCTCTGCCACCTGCTACGTGTTCCCCAAGTATCAGCCTAGTCCTTCTATTCATCTCACTCCAGGCTCCTTCTCTATGTTTTCTCTTAGACAGGCATGACTGTGACTACTGTATTTATACTTCTGACTACTTATATATGGATCTTTTACACAAAGCTTCAGACTCACGTTTTCAACTTCTTCCTGTGTACCTTCAGAGTTCACTCTGGCCCCTAAAGCTTACTGTGTTTGACCACTGGTTCCCCACCATCCATCACAATCTACTCTTTGTCTTTTACTCACTATCTTGGATCATAGAATCACTACCCACAACTTGTCCAAGACAGACTTATTGTTCATCTTCCTGTATCATTCAATCCGTCTCCAAGTCCTATGTGGCTCAATTCAAAGAACTTCAAACCCAGTTACCCTTTTATGTTTAAGGCTACTGTCTGATCAAGGTTCCTATTTTTCCTTTCCTCATAGCAGCATTCTCCTAATGATCTTCCCACCACCATTCCTTCCCATTTTAGTCTACCTCCCCTATTCTCGTAGAGGATTATCTTTTTAAAAATCACATGTGTCTGTGTATCTCCCATGAATAAAACCTTTCTGGGCTCCAGTTATCTACACACAGAAGGACCTCACAGCCTATCTTTCTAAACTCAGCTCACTTCTCCTCCCTTTCACCCAAACTCTTTCCTATTCCTTCTGTAGTCAGCAACGGTGGGCTTTCTATTAATAAACCCAGTGGAATGATGTTTATCTATCCTTGAGCCTCTGACCTCCTGTAATGTCTTTCTGTATATTTCTTAGGAAAAAAAAACATATAATTTATTCTGCCTGCAATGGCTTTGTGCCTCATCTCCACCTAAGGAAACATTCAATAGCCCTTTCAAGTGGATATTCAGAGCATATCTGCAGGTTCTCATGTAGAAACAAGATATAAAGCTATCATTATTTGAAAACAGTCTTCCTTTATTTGAGAAAGTTATTCTCTTCTGCGAAGCCTCTAGCTTCCGGAGGACACACGCGTGGGAGGAAGGGGACCGGGCTGAACCATACAGGATCAAACAAGCCAGTCCTGCTAATTGGTCTGGCCAGGCTCACACCCAGCTTAGAGGCAGCTCGAGTCGTGTTTCTGCTCTGCTGCTTTCTCGTGGGCAGCCAGCCACTGGCTGTGTTTCCTCAGCACTCCGTTCCTGGTTCCACTGCAGCCCATGTCGGTATATAGTTTTCTAGTTGTTTGTCCATATGCCTACTGAAATGTGATTTTTTTATGGGCAGGTTCAATTCATCTTTATATCCCTGGATATAGAGTTTACTCTAAACTCATTTATTTTATTTTGAATGAATACATTTTGAAGAAAAACAAAGTGACAGGCATGTGGAAGACCTATGAATGGAAAATACTTTTTTGATAGCACGCAGGTTTCTCGGCTTCCCTATTTTCAGAGGGTTTGCTGTGCCTGCCATGGCAAACAGTTTTAATAAAGGCTTCCTTTTAAAATGTTTTTAATTATCAGTTTCTTATGTCTGTGGGTTGAGATTTCAGCTTATCTGGCACAGAACTTGTTTAGGAGCCTTTAAACAGTATGGACATGAGCTCTTTTTTAAAAAAAGTTAAGAGGCCTGACCTGTGGTGGCGCAGTGGATAAAGTGTTGACCTGGAAATGCTGAGGTCACAGGTTCGAAACCCTGGGCTTGCCTGGTCAAGGCACATATGGGAGTTGATGCTTCCTGCTCCTCCGCCTTCTCTCTCTCTGTTTCTCTCTCTCTCCCTGTCTCTCTCCTTTCTAAAATGAATAAATAAAATAAAAAAAAATAAATAAAGTTAAGAGAAGGGGTGATAGTGAGACAAACTCCTGCATGTACCCCGAATGGGATCCACCCAGCAACCCCAGTCTGGGGCCGATCTTCAAATGAACTGAGCTATTTTTAGCACCTGAGGCCAACACTCAGGCCAACCAAGATATCCTCAGCACCTGTAGCCAAGCACTCCAACCAATCGAGCCACTGGCTGCGGGAGGGGAAGAGAGAGAGAAAAGATAGAGGAAGGGGGCCCTGGCCGGTTGGCTCAGCAGTAGAGCGTCAGCCTGGCGTGCGGGGAACCCGGGTTCGATTCCCGGCCTGGGCACATGGGAGAGGCGCCCATTTGCTTCTACACCCCCCCCCCCCCTTCCTCTCTGTCTCTCTCTTCCCTTCCCGCAGCCAAGGCTCCATTGGAGCAAAGATGGCCCGGGCGCTGGGGATGGCTCCTTGGCCTCTGCCCCAGGTGCTAGAGTGGCTCTGGTCGCGGCAGAGCTACGCCCCGGAGGGGCAGAGCGTCGCCCCTGGTGGGCATGCCGGGTGGATCCTGGTTGGGCGCATGCCGGAGTCTGTCTGACTGTCTCCCCATTTCCAGCTTCAGATAAGTAAGAAAAAAAAGAAAAAGATAGAGGAAGGGGAAGAGAAGCAAACGGTCACTTCTCCTGTGTTCCCTGACTGGGGATTTTACCCAGGAGGTCCATACACCAGGCCAATGCTCTATCCATTGAACCATCCACCAGCGCTGAAGAGTAGCTCTTGATGGACACTGTGGTGGCATGAGCAAGGCCACTACTATGACCCCTGGCAAGCAAAAATTCTGACCAGAAAGGAGGAGGACTTTGCCCAAGTGTCTCAGGGTGTATTTGGAAGCAAATGGGTAATACTTTCTTCTCTCATTCAATATAAAAAATTATATCTTTTTAAATTTAAAATTAGTGCCTTGGCAGGCACTATGTAAATAACATTTTAATCATTAGGTCATTTATTAAAGGTATGAGATGGACCCCAGTGCTAGTCTCTCCCCTCTCAAAAGATATTGTTCAGCCCTGGCCGATTGGTTCAGCGGTAGAGCGTCGGCCTGGTGTGCAGGAGTCCCAGGTTCGATTCTCGGCCAGGGCACACAGGAGAAGTGCCCATCTCCTTCTCCACCCCTCCCCCTCTCCTTCCTCTCTGTCTCTCTTCCCCTCCCGCAGCCAAGGCTCCACTGGAGCAAAGATGGCCCGGGCACTGAGGATGGCTCTGTGGCCTCTGCCTCAGGTGCTAGAATGGCTCTGGGTGCAACAGAGCGACGCCCCAGAGGGGCAGAGCATCGCCCCCTGGTGGGCATGCCGGGTGGATCCCAGTCGGGCACATGCGGGAGTCTGTCTGCCTCCCCATTTCCAGCTTCGGAAAAATGAAGGAAAAAAAAAAAGTATTGTTTAAGAACGTGAGAGCTATCAAGAACATTTTAAATTTGTGTTTGGCTTAGATTACAGAGCTCCAGTCAAGACTGGTAGAGGTGGCTCTGGCTAAGTGGCTCAGTTGATTGGAGTGTGGATACTCAAAGATTGCAGTTTCTATCCCCAGTCAGGGCACATATAAGAATCAGCCAATGGGTCCTGGCTAGCTGGTTCAGTGGATAAAGAATCATCCCTGTGTGCAGAGGTCATGGGTTCAATCCTCAGTCATGTAGGAGAAGCAATTAATGAGTACAAAACTAAGTGGAAGAGTGAGTTGATGCTTCTCTCTCTCTCCTTCTCTCTCAAATCAATAAAAAAATTTTTTTTTAAAGAATCAAATAATGAATGCATAAGTAGGTAGAACAACAAGTTGATGTTTCTCTTTCTAAAATCAATAACTAACAACTTTAAAAAGATTGGTAGACGCATGTTTAATAATGTTTTAATAACATTTCTGGAATAACATCACCTTTGGAGGACAGGAAATCTAAGCTTGAGTAACTGAATTACTAAGATCAGGGTCAAAGAAATTTACTTTGAAGAATACTAGCTATATATGTTAATGTGGACTAAAACGGCTATAATTTGAAGCCGACAAGTGGCACCACATAAGAAGTTTTGTAGGCATATGGACCTGGCAGTATTCCTGTGGATGAGATTCCAAAGAACTGTGTAGGATTCTACTACATCTATAACAGCAACAGTACTTCCACCAGTCTCCAGATTCTCCCATACTTAATGTCAGACAAAGCTGACTTACCTTTGAACTGGGTAAGCCCCTGGGATTCCTGGAGAATTAAAGGGGAGGGAAAAATACGTCTCAGTGGGAACGGATAAGAATTCTGCTAATAAGTCAAGAGGCATTTGAATAATTAATTAAAGAATAAAGAGATGTCCTATTCTCTGCAGTTATGGCGAGGCTCATCGTAGTTAACAGAGGACTTTGTTAAAGTAGAGTTGTATGTTTTGAATAAGTCAAATGTGTGACATCTTTTAGTGAAATCATATAGTTAAGAACACCGAATAAGGAAAAGATGCTATACATGTATATATGTGAAAGACACTTTATATAATATTAGTATGAATTTAGAATTCACATAAAAAGAATGTCTATGAAAATATATTAGAGTAGCAGAGATTTCTTTAAGTTTTTGAACCAAAAATACTCACAGTCTTCATTGCAGACATCTGTGTGTATATTGAGATGTGCTTTTAACACTCAGGCAGGTAGTTTACAACTCGTTTTAGCCTTTTCTTCCTGTTGTCAATACCTTAAGTAGGTGAGAGGTGAGCATCTGGGGCTTTTTTAGGTCTTTTCTGAGCCAGTATACACCTGTGCTGAGCCCTCAGATGTGCATGGCTTTGTAGATTCTCACGAATAGATTTCTAGATTCTTTTGCAAACTCCTATAGACATCTTAGTTCTCAGCTTTTATTTTTAAGCTTTTGATCAGTCCTTTTTTCTTTTTTGCCCCAACTTGCTCTCCATCTCAGGTAGCCATCATGTTAAAACATCTGACCTGCCCTAGCCAGTTTGCTTAGTTGGTTAAAGCGTCCTCCAAAAAATGACAATGTTGTGAGTTCAATCACTGGTCAGGGCACACATGAGAAGCAAGCAAAAAATACACAGCTGAATGGAACAACAAATGAATGCTTCCCTTCCCCCTCCCTTTTCTCTCCCTGCCTCTCTCTGTCTCTCTAAAAATCAATTAGTAAGTAAAAAACTAAGCCCTGGACAGATAGCTCGGTGGCTTGGAGCATTGTCCCGTAGTGCAGAGGTTGCTGGTTTGATCCTAGGTCAGGGCACATACAGGAACAGCTCGGTGTTCCTGTCTCTCTGTCACTCTCTCCCAGCCTCTCTATAAATAAAAATAAAAACAAAAATTAATTAATAATAAAATAAAAATCATCTGACGAAGAACCCCTACCCCCTTACCCTCCCTACCGGAGAGAGATGTTTAGCACTAGGTGAGTTTTAGTGAGGTCAAATAAAGATGTGCCTTTTGAGTGGAGTCTTCCAAGTTACCATCAAACAGATCAAATAGTCAAGGTTCTTTAGGAATGAGATCCATTCTTCTCCCTATAGTATGGGCAACACAGGTTATTTCTAAATCTACGACTGATCCGGGGAATGGGAAATGACCTAGAATATCACAAAGCTTGCTGTTCTTACTGATAGCCATTTTTCTTGATTAAATGCTCCCTGGATTGATTCAAGCCTTTGGTTAATTGCCAGAGTTTTTAAAAAGTTCATTCTGACTATTTTTTTTTTCATTTTAATTCTGTTGATTTTATAAAAGGACAGACTTTCAAAGGTCCTTAATCCATCATTTGTAGTGAAGTCACCATAAATTATTTTAGAAAATATAGTAATGTTGAGCTCAGTTAGACATGTAAAAGGAGATTTTAATAACTCAATTTCCAATTTAAAATAATTATATCTTTATTGGACACGTGTGATGTGTTATCAGATTTCATCTTTTTAATACCTTAAATTGGTTGGCACTATTACTTCCTCCCATTTGAGAGATAAAAAATTGAGAGAGAGATAGAGATAATTAATTAACCTAGGAACCAATCCTAGCAGGCTAACTCAAGTTCTATTACTTCTTAACAAGGTAAATAGCATAACTCCCAGTTTGGTTGATGTTGTGAGCATTTTTGCATTATATAAACCAGTGTTTTTCAACTGTCAGTTTGTGGATTGGTCTGCCAGAAATTTCATGCAATTCTGCAAAAGAGTTAACCACTCTGTTGTAGTAAGATTATAGAGCCAATGATCTTAGACAAATTTGCTTATGCTCAGGGCAATTTCTACCTTAGCAGTCCCTAAAATAATTCCCCTATTTTCACCAGTTGTAAAAAAGCTTGAAAACCATTTTTTTTTTTTTTTTTGTATTTTTCTGAAGTTGGAAACGGGGAGGCAGTTAGACAGACTCCCTCATGCGCCCGACCGGGATCCACCCGGCATGCCCACCAGGGGATGATGCTCTGCCCTTCTGGGGTGTTGCTCTGTCACAACCAGAGCCATTCTAGCACCTGAGGCAGAGGCCATGGAGCCATCCTCAGCACCCAGGCCAACTTTGCTCCAATGGAGCCTCAGCTGTGGGAGGGGAAGAGAGAGACAGAGAGGAAGGAAAGGGGGAGGGGTGCAGAAGCAGATGGGCGCCTCTCCTGTGTGCCCTGGCCGGGAATCGAACCCAGGACTCCTGCACTCCAGGCTGACGCTCTACCACTGAGCCAACCAACCAGGGCCTGAAAACCATTGATATGAACTGTAGGTTCAGGAGATCTGGAGAATTTACTGAACAAAACATTTTACTTATAGTGCCACATTAGACCTCAAAGCAACTTTATAAGATACTCTACTATTCTTTTAAGTGGGAAAAGTAACACTTAAATAGTTTAAATATCTGCTCCAAAATCAGTGCAAAAGGTAAAATTTAATATGGAACTGACAAACCAAAACATCTCATTCCCTTCACCTCAGATCATTGGCCTTAGTGATGTATTTGGGAGCCAAAACAACAACAACATCAAAAACACCAGATTATTCTCTAACATAGTAACCCATTGATTTCCAGAAAACAATTGAGGAAAATTAACATCTAAAATTTTTAATCTTATGTTAATATTAACTGACATGTGTTTAGCATCTCCTGCATTCTACAATACATTCTTGCCATGCATTCTCTCTAACCCTCATATCAATACAGGAAGGTGGGTATCTTGACTTCCTTTTCTATAAAAACTAAAGGTCAGAAAGTATAAGTATTGCCTAAAGTGACACAGTAAGTGGCTGAGCTGAAAATCAATTGCAGACTTATCTTTTCCCAGAGCTCCAGCCTCTTCCATTGTGCACAGCTGCTTAGTGCTTTGTAGACAAAGCATTGGGAGCTAGTGCAGGTGATAAATGCACGCTAAGAAGCACACAATGGGAAGGCACCATATTCATGCTAAGACTTAATTGAATGATCATCCTATTTTTTAAAGAATAATTGCTTTTCTATTTTAGAAGCTCAAAATGGAGAATTTCAAACTTAAAACAAATGGAAACTTAGATCCCACTAAGAACACTTTTTCACGGACACTAGAAAGTACTCAGATATAACCCAAAATACACTAATCAATTCTTGCCTTTTAAAACCTAAAGAAAAGCAGAATGGAAAATGCAAACAAGTGCTGGCAGTCTGTTCGCTGTAGGTATGACTCGTATCTATTTTGTTTATTTTTGTTCAGGGGGGAGGCGGTTTGGTGGCTGGGTGAAAGAGAGGCAGGGATTAAGCAAAAAGTAAACAAAGAAACGAACAACAAAAATCTCACAGACACAGACAACAGTATGTTGATCACTAGAAGGAAAAGGGAGTGGGAGGAGGTAGAAGAAGATATAGCGGGAAAAATGGTGATGGAAGGAGACCTGACTTGGGGTGGTGAACACACCATACATTATACATTATAGAATTGTATACCTGAAAACTATATAATTTTACTAGCCAACATCAGCCCGATAAATTCAATAAAAATAATTAAAATAAAATAAAGTGAAACAGCAACAACAAACGTTTTCTTCTCTGATCAGCTAGTTTAATGTCAAACCTTAAAACTACAGCTGGTTCTCCACAATCTGTATTATTATAATGCCTGTCCCCTAATAATCCACTAGCTTTCTTGGGATACAGAGGAGAGAGCTAAATTTCTGACCTCAAGGAGTTCTCATTATTTATCTAACGCGTAGAGTATTGCAACATTTCTGTAAATTAGAGTCATATAGTCTGCATATAGAAACAGGATGGAGACCACAAGAGGAAAAGGGGGATGGGGAGAGGTGGGGGAAGGTATAGGGAAGTTAAATGGTGATGAAAGGAGACTTGATCTGCGGCATAGATGACCTATTATGGAACTGTACACCTGAAATCTATATATTTTTATTAACCAATATCATCCTGATAAATCCAATTACTGTATTTTTTCGCTCCATAAGATGCACTCGACCATAAGACACACCTAGGGTTTTAAG
The DNA here is from genome assembly GCF_036850995.1 of Saccopteryx leptura. Classification (NCBI taxonomy): domain Eukaryota; kingdom Metazoa; phylum Chordata; class Mammalia; order Chiroptera; family Emballonuridae; genus Saccopteryx; species Saccopteryx leptura. The sequence goes on along the minus strand of NC_089512.1, from coordinate 29,064,120 downwards.
GAGGAAAATAAGAAAAAAACATTTTTGAACCAAATGGTGTGTTAAAATATTTAATAAAATACCATATTTTTCACTCTATAAGATGCACAGGCATTTTCCCCTCCACTCTTGGGGAGAAAATAGTGCGTCTTATGGAGCGAAAAATAGGGTAATAATAGTAATAATAACAATAATGATAATGATATAAAAGGAAAGGTGAGTAGCCTTTCTTTCTTTTTCTCCAATGTTTCACAGCCCATGACTTTAAATCTTAGTTTGGCCATGCAACAGAATGAAGGGATGGAAAATTAATCCTGGATTTCCTGAGCTTTCAATGTCTTATCATGACGATAGCTATCATTGATGAGTAACTATTATGTTTAAGACACTGTACTAGTTTTACTTGAATCACCACCTCCTGGTATCAGCATTACTCTTGCTTTTAAGATTAGAAAATTAAAGCCAGAATGAGTTAAGTAACATGTGGACATTAGAGATGGAATTTGAACTCAAAAATTTTAGTACCTGAACCCTCTTTGTACCTCTGCATTATAAAGTCTGATATATAAAGCCAATGTGGGGAAATATGTACTATTCAATCTAATAATAGTGTGTTAAACACCAGCAAAGTATAATTTCAATATGATTAAGAACATAATTAAAGTAAGTTATAAAATGGGACATGTTTGGAAAACTATTTGAAACCTATATGTTAGAATATAATTGATACCTTTCACATAAAAGTTATTTAAAGTCATAATAAGATGACTTTACATCTTGAATCTTCAGAGGGGAGGAAGGTCATTTTCAGGATGGTAAGAAAAACAGATTTTTAGTGATTATGTTTGTCCTGTCCTATAGATAGGTCATAAAACGTTAACTCCAGTAATAATTCTTCTTATGGGCAAGGCCCCAAATTTAAATTCTTTGAGGGAGAGGTAGAAGTTTCTCATAAGCCTGCAGAGTCTCACTTGCCTTCAGCTAAAAATAATTCACATGCCAAAGCAGCATATTTGGGGAGGTCTGTTCTGAATCTCTTCATAAATATAGTAATACATTTTATAGGTTTTTAAATATCAGACTTACAGCAATTGTAAGTGACCTGGCTTCTAAAATTGGCTCTACATTAGACTTTTTAGTTATATAGTGAGTTTAAGAGACATAGAACAAATTTGAGTCTAAAAAGTGTATGTTGTCACATATTTTAAAGTGTTGTTTAATGATAGAAGCAGTCATTACATTGCTATTGTAAGATGAAAGTTTAATTAAATGCTTAATACAATTTAGAATAAAAATAAACTTCTAAAATGTCCATTAAATCTTTCTATAGGATCAAACATTATTTAGAAAGAGCATAATGTTTTTTCTGTTCAGATATTAAATCCTAATTTGCAGGTAGATCCGTTCTTATAGTAGCAGAGCACTTACATACTTTTTTTAAAAAAAATGCTTTAATGCATGTTTTCCCATTTGATTGTCATCAGTATGTAAAGAAAGCCAATATAATCACTTCTATTTTAAATACTAGGAAACTGAGGTGTAGTGACTTCAAATGCTGTAAGTAAAGCTCACAAAATGTTGGTGACAGAGTCTCACAAAGTGTTGGTTTGGTTTATTTTATTTTATTATATTGTATCTGATTGTTTTTTGTTTGTCATTTTGTATACTTTTCTTCAAGGGTCACTGAAGCATACGTTGGGGAAGATGCTATTCTTTATTCATTTGTACATTCATTTAATGAATAACATGCTTCAAATTCTATTGAACCAAATTCACCTCTTTTTCTTTCATACTTTCTTGTCAAGGTTGCTTCTTTGAATAAGGGTTTCTCATCACATATCTTCCCACAACCCTGAATTTGAAGGAACAAATGAAACATGGTATATATCTCTTAGCACAGCATTTTTCAATAGACTGTAATGTGAGTGCCCTATGTAATTTAAATTTTCTAGTAGCCACATTTGAAAATTTTAAAAGAGGTGAAATCAGAGTTTTCTCCTCTGTATCCCATGAAAGCTAGTGGATTATTAGGGGACAGGCATTATTATATAAATTATTTAACCCACTATGTTCAAGACATAATTTTAACTTATAATCAAGATAAAAATTATTAATGAAATATTTTAATTCATTTTCTATACTAAGTCTTTAATATTAATGTATAGTTTAGACTTACAGAACATCTCAATTTGAACTAGCCACATTTCAGGTTCCTAATAACTAAATGATTGGACGGTACAGTCTGAGAGCAACTGGGACCTCTGATTGTCTACTTTGAGTCTTAGTTAAATACAATTTTAAATATTTCCAGGCTTTAAATGGACTCTGGGGAATATGTCTGCTTACAGAGTTACCGTTGAAAGTCTGCTAGTTAACCTTTGTTCTCATAATCTGTGCATAATTAATTCATTGAAATGTGAACTTTTCAAACTAACTCTTTGTGCTTTCATAGCCTCTCATTTTATTCTGACCTTCTTCTTTCTCCCTTCAGTTAGATCATTCCCATCCTCACAAGGACAGGAGCGCTGAATCACATGTCCTCAGAGTAAAGAAAGTTTCCTCTTCCATAAGAATCCCATTTCCCTATTGATGCCCATTTTCCACAGAAGTTATTTTAGTTCCTTTTATTTATTATTTGATTAATCTACTAGATTAATAGATATCGATAATAGACAAACTCTAAAATTTCAGTTGCTAAATCCAAAATTTAGTTCTTTCAAGACAATACGTCAAATACAGGCTCCTTTTTTTTTTTCTCAAGGGCCCTGGTGAAGGGGTGATGGTACTCCGTTTCACAAAGACATTCAGATGCCAAGCAGATTAAAGCCTTACCCTCTTGAACATATAGTTTCCAAGATAGTTCTTCCATACATTGACATTCAAAAGACAAAGAAGGATAGAGAAGGCAATACATTCCCTTACTATATAAATCTATAAGTAACACACATTATTTTTACTTATGTTCCACTGGCAAGGGCTAGCCACATTCTCAGACTAAATACAAAGGATAATGGGAAGTGCTCTGTATTTCTTAGCACCAGCTCTTGTAAGTGGAAATAGGGCATGCATCTTTGGTGGACACCAAGGCTTCTCTGCCACAAATGCTGATCTCTTTTAACCAAAAATCTTCTTGTGGGAGTTTCACCTACACTAAGAAATCAGCTGTGATAAACGAGAGATGCAGAGACCTGGATGCAGCTTCAGATTTCAGTATAAGCAAATTATTCAGCTTCCTAGAATCTAGTTTTTCCAATATTTGTCAATAGGGTTGGGAATTTAGGCAGAAGTGAAAATGATTTTTTCAATATTATCATCCTCCTTTTATTCATAAAATCAATCCAGTTTTTATGGTGTGGGCAATTTCTCTAGCTGAAACCTATGTTTCTCAGTTAGGGTTAAACATAGAATTCATTTTTGGCCAACCAATGACAAAATGGGTCCTTCATTATTTTTTACTTTAGGTAATATTGACTGATGCTTCCCCTTGACAATATAAAATGTTTCAGAGGTTCAGTTTCTTTCTTAGAAGCAGAATAGGTAAATGCATACAGTATTTATGAGGGATCAAAACATTTGTGTACATGGTAGGCTAGACTATGTTGTACTGTTTTGACAAACAATTCCAAATTTCAATGGCTCAACCGAACAAAAAATTCTTTATGACTCACATAAATTCTGCTGCAAATCTAGGTAATTATCTATGACAACTATTCTCCATGCACTAGACCAGCAGCAGGAGCTAAAGATGTATTTCCCACCCCCCCCTCATATACAGAGATATTCACAGAGGCCTGCAAAAAGGTGACCTGTGTCTAAAGTATGCAAACATTAGAATCTCACTAAGGCAGTGAAGAATATATACATTTGTGAATATATCTCTAGTATCTCCAATTTGGTGTAGTTCTCCCCAATTTCTTAATATGTGTGAGATCTAAAACAATCTCCTTTTAGAAGTCTTAAATAATTGTTAAGAAGTAGCTTTTATTTCAAGATACATTTGTACAACTAATCTGCTTCATCACCAATTTGGTGTTAACTAAATATGATTTTCACTTAAAGGTCTCTCTTTAAAAGCTGTCTCCAAATCACTGTTTTCTGAAAGCCACCAGTGAAAGAGTGACATCTTGCCAAGGTAGACTAATGGAAGTCAAATCCCATTGTAAAAGCAGAACTGAAATTATGCTTCATGCACATCTGGCAACACAGCTAGTTGTACATGAGAAAGTTGTGAATATGATTATGTCCCAAATAAATTATCCACTGATTAGGACAATTAACTAGCTGTCATAGGTATTCAGTTATCTAATTATCTGCCAAAATTGTGTGCCATGTGTTCCCTGCATCCAAATTTTTATTATGTATGTTACATTTTATTAACAAATCTGCTTCATTTTTGAGGAACCTTCTTACTTAAAATACCTGGATTTCATCAAACTATTTTCTTTCTTTTCATTCAAATTTAAAAACCCAAATTGACAAAGGAAGCCCTCTGAATAATGCATGAAGAATTTGTATAGACTCAAACTCATTTGTCCACATCACAGCAACTGTTTGTACTGGCCCCACTGCTTACTAGGCATGCAGATGTTAAATTGTGCATCCTCCATCATCTGTTCATAATGCAAAATTTCAGGTTGACTTGATTTTGTCTAGCAGAAATGACTCAGAAATCTACATTAACAAATTTGACCCAGAAGGTTTTATAAAATGTTTTGCAGTGGAACCTGTGGGTGACTTAAAATTCACTTTCTTATTTCTGTGTATGAGTGTGTATATGTGTGTGTTCGTTGCATATAGGGTTTAAAAATATATATTAGAGATTTTTCTTCTTAAACTCCAAAGAGTAGCAATTTTCCCTGTGGATCAAAAGAGTGTAAATAACACTGTTTTTCCCTTTTGGCTTTACCTCCTACTATAAAATAGCTGTGAGCAATATGCTTAGGACTACATGTACCTACTTTAGCAAATGTAAATAAGTTCTTTGAAACTGCATTTTTATTTATACAGAAATTCATGTAGGATTTTACAAAGACTTGTTGGTCTCTACCCTTTTAGTGGTAGTGAATAAACTCCCACTGAAACCAGGAAGGAATAAGCCTGTTTCTACAAAACAAGTGACTTTAAAGGCCTTTGATTGCATTGTCCAATGTTGTATCGAAAAGCACCCATACGCTGACACCTATTGATGAACATACAACAAAAATATCTATATATAACTGCTAAGAACACAGAGAAAGAAAGCATAAAAAGACACTGTTTTCTAAATACATGGTTCTGGTATTTGATAGAGTCAGAGTTTACCATAATTCTTTTCCGTTTACCATAATTCTTTTTCAATTGTCCCTTTCTACTTCAAAATCTGAGTACCTAGACATTTCCCAAACCTACTGGTCTTTCTGTTTCCTATGCAATGGTCCCAGCCCTCAACTATTTACTTGTCCTTGTAACTTCTAAATAGTGCTTCAAGAGAAAATCTTGCCCTGGCCAGTTGGCTCAGGGGTAGAGTGTCGGACGCCTGGCATATGGAAGTCCCAGGTTCGATTCTCGGCCAGGGCACACAGGAGAAGTGCCCATCTGCTTCTCCACCCTTCCCCCTCTCCTTGCTCTCTGTTTTCTCTTCCCCTCCCACAACCAAGGCTCCATTGGAACAAAGTTGGCCCAGGCACTGAGAATGGCTCCATGGTCTCCGTCTCAGGTGCAAGAATCGCTGGGATTGCAGTGAAGCAATGTCCCAGAGGGGCCAAGCATCGCCCCCTGGTGGGAAAGCCAGGTGGATCTCTGTGGGCGCATACGGGAGTCTGTCTGCCTGCCTCCTCCCCCCCCCCCCCCGGCTTCTCACTATGGAAAAAAAAACCTTGAAGAGCCTGATTATCATCTTACGCTATTTCTCCATGTGGCTTATGTGGGTTTGGGGTTAAGAACATTCTTTGTAAAGCTCATATGGAGAACTAAGTCTAAGTCATTCACTTAGCTGTTGTAAATTCTCTACTATGGAGCTACTAACTGGTTCTCTGACCTTACTCTTTGCCATATTCCATTCTTGTTCTTTTTTCTATACATCTCCAACACCTCAATAACACTTATTTGAAAATTAGTCTCCCAATTAACATATATTGCTCCACTTAAGAGTACTTGTTAATATATATGTACTAAATAAAATATATATATATGTGTCCCTGGCTGGTTGTCTCAGAGCACAGAATATTGGCCCAGTGTACAGATGTCCTGGGTTCATTCCTCAGTCAGGGCACACATGAGTAGTGACCATCTACTTCTCTTCCCCTCCCTTTCTCCCTTCTCTCTCTCTTCTCCACTTGTAGCCAGTGGCTTGGTTGGTCTGTGTTGGCCTCAGGCACTGAGGATAGCTCAGTTGATTCAAACATCAGCCCCAGATGGGGGTTTCCAGGTGGATCCCAGTCAGAGTGCATGTGAGAATCTGTCTCACTATCTCCCCTCCTCTCACTTAAAAAAAGAAAGAAGTATTTGTATGTGTGTATATATGTGTGTTATAAACTTTCTAGGTATTCTCTCCTATAATATCCACTTGTTTAAACATTGATATGGTTTTATAGATCTGCCAATTGTTCTGAGCAGCCAACTTTGTCCACCTAAGCTGAATATTTTGTTCCATAGCCACATTCAGAGCACTTTATTAATTTTTATTATCCTATTTATATATATATATTTGTGTTTCATCTGCCAATCAAAAGTATTTACATGTGACTAGACTACTAAATAATAAGCCATTACATTTCACAGTGGAAACTGTATATTTACCTTCATACTGCTTTCACAGTTATCAAAATGCTGAACATAAGAGAGGTAATGTTGGTTAAAATTAAATTTAAATCAGTTATTTAACAAGCAATTATTAGCCACTTATTATATGCTTGGTGTTGAGCTAAGAGTTTCAGATGCAAATATGAATAAGATACACAAAATATAAAATATGTAACTAAGGGAGTGATATCTACAAGATGATGCAATAGGAATTCCCATCCCTTGTTCATCATAGAAACACCAATTAATAACCATATATGAACCATAAACCTTTATGAGAACCCCAAAGTCTAGTTAATAAATTACAAAACTAAGGACCAAAAACAAACACATTGATATGAGGGGAAGAAAACAGTTTTACTTTATTTACATCTTTCCCTCCCCTGAGTCAACACAGCTCAACAAAGAGAAAGATCACCTTAATGATCTCTTGGAAATGAGAGTGAGGGGTACATCCAATGCGCCAGCCTCTCAGGGTGCTGCCTGTGAGAACCACTCCTCTCTCATCTCACCTAAAATGATGAGGGATCCAGTGGAGCTGGAATGCCTTTGGAACGCCTTTGGAACAGCTAAAACAACAGATGGGTGGGTGACTCTTGGCAGATGGCACGAATCTTATCAGCCAGCTTGATCCTACAGTATCAAGAGATGACGCACAATCCTGGGTCTTCTCCAGGAGGAAGGGAGAGAAGTGAATTTGCACGCAACATCCCAGCAATTCAGTGAACTGCTCTAAAACACACAGGAGGGGAGATCTCGTTACCTGGAAAGCTCAGTGAGATTGAGAGATGGTGCACAATCGAGTTTTCTTCTTTGGGGGCGAGGGGGGAATGTAGAGGTGGTGCTCACACCCATTGTCCTAGCAATTTGGTGCCTTGCAGTAGAGAAAAGGCAGATGGTTCTTGGCACCCACCATGGCTCGTGTGATTAGGAAAAGTGCAGAATCCTGAGGCTTTCAACTCAGGATGAGTAGGACATGCATATCCATTAAAAAGGTTTGAGATACTCTCAGAATCTCTATCAGGGCTATCAGTGAAGGTCTTGTCCTGCCAAGTTCAGTTCATAAAGACTGAAAGAGGAGGCTGCTTCTTCAAATGTACAGACAACAATGTAAATCTATAAGAGATACAATAAATTAGGGGTATATGATTCTATCAAAGGAACAAAAAGTAACCAACCGGGAAAAAAATCTATGAATTGCCTGACAAAGAAATAAAAATAATTGTCTTTAAGAAGTTCAGAACACAGATACACAACTAAATAAGACCAGAGAAGTCATACATGTACAAAATGAAAATAGCAACAAAGAGATATAAAAACAAACAAAAAGATATTCTGGAGCTGAACAATACAATAACTAAACTAAAAAATTCAGCAGAGAGCTTTAATAGCACAGTCAATTAAAATGGGAAATATAATCAGAGAACTCAAAAACAAGTTATAGAATATTATTCAGTCAGAAGAAGAACAACAGAAAAAATATGAAAAAGAGTGAAGAAAGCTTTGAGAGACCATCAAGATAATCAATCTGTACATTATGGGATTCTCAGAGGAGAAGAAAGAGAAAGGAACAGAAAGCTTATTTAAAGAAATGATGACCAAAAACTTGTGGAGGGAAAAAAGACATTCAGATTCAGAAAGCCCAAAAGACTCCAAATAGAATGGTTTCAAACACTTTACATTGAGACACATTATTAAAAAAAATTTCAGTGTCAAGGACAAAAATATCACAATGATCTCAATAGATAAAGTAAAATCACTTTACATAATTTAACATCCTGTCATGGTAAAAATGCTCCACAAAATAATCCTCAACATATGAAGGCCATATATTACAAACCCATAGATAACATATTCAGTGTTAAAACTGAAAATATTTTTCTAAGATAAGGAACAAGACAAGGATGCCAACTCTCACCACATTTATTCAATATAGGACTAGAAGTCTTAGCAAGTGCATTTAGGTAGAAAAGAAAACCAAAAGGTATCCAAATAAGAAAGGAGAAAGTAAAATTGTTTGTTTGCAGATGACATGATCTACATAGAGAGAATCTTAAAAACTCTACAAAGAAAAAACTGTTAGAACTAGAAATTCAGTCAAGTTGCAGGATACAAAATTAATGCACAGAATTTAGTTCTGTTTCATACACTAGTAACAAATAATTAAAAGCATGAAAAATTAAGAATATAATCACATTAACTATAGCATCAAACATTTTTTTAATATCTAGGAATCAATTTACCAATGAGGTAAAAAAAAAAAAAAAAAAAACATGTACAGAGAACCTACAATACATTGGTAAAAAAATACTAAAGACACAAATAAATAGAAAGTTATTTCATCCATGTTCACAGATGGGTAGGCCTACTATTGTTAAAATTTCATGCTACTCAAAGCAATCTACTGATTCAATTCTATTTCAATCCAAATTCTAATGATACTATTTACATAAATAGGAAAAAGAAATCTAAAATTCATATGATATAACAAAATACCCAGAATAGTCCAAGCCATCCTGAGAAAGAAGAACAAATCTAGAATCATTAAACCTTGTGATTTTAAAATGTATAATAAAGTCATAGTACTTAAAACAGTGTTGTACTGGCAGAAAGACATATAAACTAATGGAACAGAAAAAAGAGTTCAGAAATAAACCTACATTTATACAGTCAATTGATCTTTAACAAAGCCGCTAAGAATACACAATGGGAAAAGGATCGTCCCTTGAATAAATGGTGTTGGAAAAACTGGACACACCACTAAACAATGGAATTAGACCCTTCTCTCTCACCATATAAAGAAAATCAACACAAAATGTAGTCTTAATCATAGGAGCTAAATTTATAAACTCCTAGAAGCAAACATCAGGGAAAGTTGCATGATATTGGTATCTGAAAATGATTTCATGGCTATCACGCCAAAAGCACCAGCAACAAAAGCAAAAATGAGCCACTCAGACTACATCAAACTAAAAAGCATCTGCACACACAATAAAAAGTAATCAACAGAGTATAAAAGGCAGCCTATGGAATTGGAGAAAATATTTGCAAACCATATATCTAAAAAAGGGATTACTTTTCAAAATATATAAGAAATTTCTGTCAGTAGCAATAGAGAGATGGATGGATGAATAGATGATAGATAGATAGATAGATAGATAGATAGATAGATAGATAGATAGATAGATAGATAATAGATAGCCAACTAAAAATGGGCAGAGGACCTAAACAGACATTTTTTCCCCAATAGGACAGTCATAGAAAACAGCTATATGAAATATAGTCAACATCACTAATCATCAGGGAAATTTAAATCAAAACCACAGTGAGGTATTACTTTACACATGTTAGAATGGCTTTTATAAAAAAAATGATAATAGGTGTTGGTAAAATTGTGGAGAAATTGGTACCCTTGTATACTGTTTGCAGAAATATAAAATAGTGCAGTCACTATGAAAAACAGTATGGAAATTTCTAAAAAAAATTAATAAATTAATAATAGAACTACCACATGATTCAGCAATTCTATTTCTGGTTATATATCCAAAGGAAATAAAAACAGGATCTTGAAGAGATCTCTGTCCTTTCATGTTTATTGCAACATTATCTACAATAGTCAAGTATGGAAATAACCCAAATGTCCACTGAGGAACAAGTGGATAAAGAGAATGTGCTCTAAACATACAAAGAAATATTATTCAGTCTTTTTTTAAAAAAGGTCTCTCTCCATTTTCAACAGTATGTGTCAACCTGAAAAACATTAAGCTAAGTGAAATAAGTCAGTTGCAGTAGGAAAAATACCTACATAATTCCCCTTCCATGAGGTATATAAAATTGACAAACTTATGGAAGCAGATAGAATGGTAGCTGCCAGTGGACGGGGCAAGGAAAATGGGAAATTGTTGGTCCATTTTTATAAAGCCACAGTTATACAAGATGAATAAGTTCTGAAGATCTGCTGTAAGACATGGCACTTATAGTTAACAATACAGTATTCTCCACCTAAAGATTTGTTAGAAGAGTGGATGGATCTCATGGTAAATGTTCTTATCACAAAAAAGAAAGTGAAGGGACACAAGGAAACCTTTGGAGGTAATGGATATGTTTATTATCTTGATTTTGGTAATGGTATCATAGGTGTATGTCTGTGTCCAGACACATCATGTTGTATACATTAAACATGTACAAATTTTATGTAGCAATGACACCTCAACAAATTATTTTACATCTATGTAAAATTCACTTCACCAAAAATATAATTCATGGGGAAATAATTACACTCTGTGGTTGAGATGTTCCAGGTTATTTATTCCGTTTAACCTAAATTTTACAACCTGCACATGAATGATTTGTGAAAATTTAGTAAAAAGATGATTATGAAAAATGATATAGATACTAGAACATGTAATGTAATGTCAGAAATGACCAGTAATGATACTAGAAAGGTAGACTAAGGCTAGCTTTTGAGTGAGTCATCTCAAAAGCCAAGGATAACCCTGATTGTCACACACCCAACAGTGATACTGCATGATCTTTATTTTTTTCATGCTTGCAAACCTAACTTTAAATGCTTGAAGTCACAACAGAGAATGTAATTCTATGCTGGACAATGGATTCTGAGAAGAAAATTTTTGTAGGGTTTATGTGAATTTACTTTTTTGCTAACACAAAGGGAAAAATGAAGAGATACTCTTGTTTCTGATTTTGATTACAGTCATGTACGATTGTCGTGCCTGAAGCAAGGCATCCTGTGCTACGACTTTTCCCTCCCATATCTTTGCAAAGCAAAGCAAATCCAAATTCAGAAACACATGGGTCCTCGAGAATATTCTTGTTTGGCTAATTTATCCGGCCTTGAACCTCTCTACCCCTGAACTTGTTATGTTGTAAAAGCTTATGTTATTCGAGCCACAGCTAATTGGGATTCTGCTACTTACAGCTAAATTTTCCTAAATGATACAATCCTGTAAATATTGAGAGACCATAGAATGGGGCAAAGGGGGAAAGCAAGAGAATAAGATTTATGTGTTACAAATATTAGTCACAGTGCAGTGTACAACACCCATGGGGAAGAGGAATGGATGTGTAGGATTAGTTAGAAGGCTTTCTATTAAGTTAGTATTTGTCTTTCTCTGGCTGACTTATTTCCCTTCGCATCACAACCTCTAGGTGCATCCATGCTGTAGTAAGTTGCAAGATTCCGTTCTCTTTTACGGCCGAGTAATATTCCATTGTATAGATGTAACACCCCTTTTTTATCCACTCATCTATTGATGGGCACTTGGGCTAATTCCATAGCTTGGCTATGATTTCACTTATATATGGGATCAAAGAGCAACATAAACAAACAAAACAGAAACAGACTCATAGATGCAGAGAACAGACTGATGATTGCCCGGGAGGAGGGAGACTGGGTGAAAAAGGTGAAGAGATTGAGAAGTAAAGACTGGTAGTTACAAAACAGTCATGGGGATGTAAAGTGCCGCACAGGAAATACAGTCAATAATATTGTAGTAATGCTGTATGGTGCCACATGGGCCCTGGAAATATTAAGGGGCGGGGCAACGCTTTGTAAAGTATATGTTTGTCTAACCACTATGCTGTACACCTGAAACTAATATAAAATACTGAATGTAAACTGTACTTGAAAAAAAAATAAAGTAAAATATCAGAAAACCTAAACAGACCAATTACAACAAATGAGATCGAAACAGTTATTAAAAACCTCCCAACAAAGAAAAATCCTGGGCCAGATGGCTTCACAAGTGAATTCTACCAAATATTCAAAGAAGAACTAACTCCTATCCTTCTCAAGCTATTTCAAAAAATTCAAGAGGAAGGAAGACTTCCAAGCTCCTTTAATGAGGTGAGTATAATTCTGATACCAAAACCAGGCAAAGACAACACAAAGAAAGAAAATTATAGGCCAATATACCTGATGAATATAGATGCTAAAATCCTCAACAAAATATTAGCAAACTGGATCCAGCAGTATATGAAAAAAATCATATACCATGATCAAGTAGGATTTATTTTGGTGAGGCAAGGCTGGTACAATATTTGAAAATCAATCAATGTTGATTCATCAGATAAACTAAAGGAAGGAGAAAAACCACATGATAATTTCAATAGATGCAGAAAAAGCATTTGATAAAATCCAGCACCCATTCATGATCAAAACTCTCAGCAAAGTGGGAATACAGGAAACATACCTCAACATGATAAAGGCCATCTATGACAAACCCACAGCCAACATCATACTCAATGGGCAAAAATTAAAAGCAATTCCCTTAAGATCAGGAACAAGGCAGGAGTGCCCCCTTTCACCACTCTTATTCAACAGAGTCCTGGAAATCCTAGCCACAGCAATCAGACAAGAAGAAGAAATAAAAGTCATTCAAATTGGAAAAGAAGTAAAACTATCATTATTTGCAGATGATATGACATTGTATATAGAAAACCCTAAAGTCTCAGTAAAAAAACTATTGAACCTGATAAATGAATTCAGCAAAGTGGCAGGATATAAAATTAATACTCAGAAATCAGAGGCATTTTTATACACCAACAATGAACAGTCGGAAAGAGAAATTAAGGAAACAATCCCTTCCACTATTGCAACCAAAAAAATAAAGTACCTAGGAGTAAACTTAACCAAGGAGACTAAAGACTTGTACTCAGAAAATTATAAAACATTGATAAAAGAAATCAAGGAAGACAAACAAGTGGAAGCATATACTGTGCTCATGGTTAGGAAGAAAAAACATCATTAAAATGTCTATTACCCAAAGCAATTTATAAATTCAATGCAATACCAATTAAAATACCAATGACATACTTTAAAGATATAGATCACATATTCCAAAACTTTATATGGAACCAAAAAAAAAAACAACAAAAACAAATAGCCTCAGCAATCTTGAAAAGAAAGAATAAAGCAGGAGGTATCACACTTCCTGATATCAAGTTATACTACAAGGCCATTGTACTCAAAACAGTCTGGTACTGGCATAACAACACAACAGGCATATAGATCAATGGAACAGAACAGAGAACCCAGAAATAAACCCACAGCTTTATGGACAACTGATATTTGACAAAGGAGGTAAGAGCATACAATGGAGTAAAGACAGCATCTTTAATAAATGGTGTAGGGAAAATTGGACATCTACCTGCAAAAAAATGAAACTAGACCACCAACTTACACCATTCACAAAAATCAACTCAAAATGGTTAAAAGACTTAAATTAAATGTAAGCCGTGAAACCATAAACCTCTTAGAAGAAAACATAGGCTGTAAGCTCTCCAACATCTCTTGGAGCAATATATTTGCTGATTTATCTCCACGGGGAAGTGAAATAAAAGACAGGATAAAGAAATGGGACTATATCAAACTAAAAAGCTTTTGTACAGCTAAAGACAATAAGAACAGAATAAAAAGACAAACTACACAATGGGAGAACATATTTGACAATATGTCTGATAGGGGCTTAATAACCAAAATTTATAAAGAATTTGTGAAACTCAACACCAGGAAGACAAACAATCCAATCAAAAAATGGGTAAAATAATGAATAGACACTTCTCCAAATAGGACATACAGATGGTCAATAGGCATATGAAAAAATGCTCAACATCACTAATCATTAGAGAAATGTAAATTAAAACCACAATGAGTTATCACCTCACATCAGTCAGAATGGCACTCATCAACAAGACAACACAGAATAAGTGCTGACGAGGATGTGGAGCAAAGGGAACCCTCCTGCACTGCTGGTGGGAATGCAGACTGGTGCAGCCACTGTGGAAAGCAGTATGGAGATTCCTCAAAAAATTAAAAATCGGACTGACCTGTGGTGGCGCAGTGGATAAAGTGTCGACCTGGAAATGCTGAAGTCGCCGGTTCAAAACCCTGGGCTTGCCTGGTCAAGGCACGTATGGGAGTTGATGCTTCCAGCTCCTCCTCCCTGTCTCTCTCTTCTCTCTCTCTCTCTCTCTCCTCTATAAAATGAATAAAATAAAAAAATTAAAAAAATAAAAACAAATAAAATAAAACCCACAATGCATTATTACTTTGAAAAAAAATTAAAAATCGAACTGCCTTTGACCCAGCTATCCCACTTTTAGGAATACACCCTAAGAACACCATAGAACTGTTCTAAAAGGAGAAATGCACCCTCATGTTTATGGCAGCATTGTTCACAATAGTGAAAATCTGGAAACAGCCCAAGTGTCCGTCAGAGGACGAGTGGATTAAAAAGCTTTGGTACATATATACTATGGAATCCTACTCAGCCATAAGAAATGATGATATCAGATCATTTACAATAACATGGATGGACCTGGATAACATTATACTGCGTGAAATAAGTAAATCAGAGAAACCTAAGAACTATATGAATCCATACATAGATGGAACATAAAAGTGAGACTCAGAGACATGGACAAGAATGTGATGGTAACAGGAGGGGACAGGGAGGGGAGGAAGGAGAGAGAGGGAGTGGGGAAAGGGGAGGGGAGGGGCACAAAGAAAACTAGATAGAAGGTGATGAAAGACAATTTGACTTTGGGTGAGGGGTATGCAACATAATCAAATGTCAAAATAATCTGGAGATGTTTTCTCTGAACATATGTACCCTGATTTATCAATGTCACTGCATTAAAATTAATAAATTAAAAAAATAAAATAAAACGAGTCATTAAAAAAGATGAGCAAAAAAAGATGATGATGGAAAAATAAAGCAAGCAAGCAGGAGATGTGGTAGAGCACTATTTTTGTTTAAGGGTGCTGCATGGAATGTTAGCTTTGAAGGATTTTTGTAGGAGGTAAATAGAGAAGTTTGGGGATCAAATAACTTGAAGAAACACTAGGTTAAGTCAACTTAAATACGCTCTGATTTGTTAAAGTGCAGTGTCAATGTATAACTGGGGGATTGAGTAATAGGATTTACTTTCCACTGTAAAAGAATTTTCTTTCCACTGAAGCATTTTATGGAACTAGTATTTCACAGAAAATATTGTAGAAAATTCTAGACTTGGATTATATTTGTTTGAGAGAATCCTCCAAATCTGGGGATTAATAAAATGCCTCCGTTTTTGTTTGGAGTGGTAGGTTGGATAGTGGTACCATAAATTGTAACAGAAACTTTCATGGGAAGATAATCAGTTTATTCTTGGGCATGCTGAATTTTGAGTTGCCTGGGGGACATCCAAGCAGGAAAAATTCTGATAGCTATTTGAATATTCATCTGACATTCGACAATAGGTTTCCTAGATACATGGGTAACGATTAAAGTCTTATGAGTCAAAGAAATTGTTCTGTATTAAATTCTCTAAGATGGATTTTGATTGAGCTTCCTGTCTGGCTAATTGAGGGCACTTGAGGTTTGGAGACTATCCTTTGCAAATAGAACCAGACAGTCATTGCCAGTGAAATGTCTACGATAGCAAGATGTAGGGTTGATGGAGACTGCACATTTTTAACATAGCTGTTCATTTTATCTCCTTTTCCTCCACTGGAAAAAAGGCATCTTTGAAAGCCAAAGATTCACTTGTTACAGTTTAGAAGTGGATAATGAGTGTTAGCCTCGAGCAATTCCTGTGATGTGTGAACTCTGGGCAATGTCACAAAATCTCTCAGGTCTCCCTCGGTCTTGAGTGCAAAGGTTTCAGTTATTAACTTCAGCTGAACTTGAAGCAGGAATCTGGAACTGGAAAGACTTGAGTGGCCATTACGAGTTCTCGGAGCTACAAAGCCCCATATAAACCCAATTAGTTTACATTTTTAAAGACGCCAAAAACTTGAAACTGTGGCATTCTTAGATGGAGCAGCATGAGCATCATTTTGTGGTCTCTGGAACAGAGTAACTTAAAACACACACGCATCTACTCCTTATACATTCTCTCCCTCCCAAAGGCAGTTTGAGTGTTCATTCCTCTTGCATTCCAAATCAAATACATATCTGGTCTCTCTTTTTTCCTAGCTGGTGTCCAGGCTTTAGACCAGGGGTCCCCAAACTTTTTACACAGGGGGCCAGTTCACTGTCCCTCAGACCCTTGGAGGGCCAAACTATAAAAAAAAACTATGAACAAATCCCTATGCACACTGCACATATCTTATTTTAAAGTAAAAAAAAAAAACAAAATGGGAACAAATACAATATTTAAAATAAATAACAAGTAAATTTAAATCAACAAAATGACCAGTATTTCAATGGGAAATATGGGCCTGCTTTTGGCTAATGAGATGGTCAATGTGCTCCTCTCACTGACCACCATTGAAAGAGGTGCTCCTTCCAGAAGTGCGGCGGGGGCCAGATAAATGGCCTCAGGGGGCCACATGCAGCCCGCGGGCTGTAGTTTGGGGACCCCTGCTCTAGACGGAACATAGTACGGGGAACTGGCAGAGTAGATTAGCCAAGTCTACCATAATCTCAGTTTGACTTGTTAAGCCCAGTTATAGGTACTGGGATCACTGATGCTCTTGCTATACATTCAGAGAATGACCATTAGAGATGCTTAAACCTTTGACATAGAAGCAAACAAAAGTAAACAGCCATGAAATGGGGGAGGGGAAACAGTAAAGCGTATGTAGAGCATATATAGGAAATGATATAAAGTGTACCTTTCAAAAGGAAACATATATTATTTTCTCTCCTAAGATTTATTGATGTACTTATTTAATGTATTTTAAGTGAGAGGAGGGGAGATAGAGAGACAGATGTCCACATGTGCTCCAACCGAGATCCACCTGGCAACCCCCCTATCTGGGGCTCATGCTCAAATCAACTGAGCTATCCTCAGCACCTAGGGCTGATGCTCAAACCAATCAAGCAACTGCTACAAGAAGGGAAGAGAGAGAGAAGGGGGAGGGGAGAAGCAGGTGGTCACTTCTCTTTGTGTGCCCTGATTGGGGAATCAAACCTGAGACATTCACACACTGGGAGGATGCTCTATCCACTGAGACAACCAGTCAAGACCCCAAGATTTATTTAAGTTTAATTTAGTTTGGAGCAGTTATGCTGAATGTTTGACTCAGTGAGAAAAGATTCTCACAGTACATCTCAGAGATTCTCATGGTACAAACAGTAACTTTGGGAATTGAACACTTTCTCATGACACCAAAATAATTGGTGAGTAGGCATGTAGTGGATTAAAAATGTCAGTTCCTTGTCACAACCCCCTTAAAAAAGAATGTTAATTTGCCCTTCCGTTGGCTTTATTTTTGCTGTGTGACTACTTAAACAATAGAATGTGGCAGAGATCACAATGTGCCAGATACAAGTTTATCCTTTAAAATATATAGCAGCTTCCATTTGCTCACAATTGGTACAACCACAGTTGGGATGCTTCCTCTCAAAATCCATTTGCTGCTCAGAAGCCAAAGTCACATGGAGAGAACAGGGATGTAAATTCTGGTCAACGGTCTCAGTTGAGTGCCCAGCCAAAAAGAAGCACATCCGCCAGCCATGTGAGGAAGCCATTTAAAATTTTCGAATCCAAGATGTCCCCAGATGATATGGCCCTGGCTTACACCACACAGCTGACCAGCTGACCTAGGTCAACAGAGAGCAGCATGAGAAGTTGATAGTTGAAGCAGAAAAGACGGCTTATTCTTGGGGACAAGTACATTCTTAATTCTTAGAAGCAATTTAGTAACACTGAAGAAATTTCTGTCTGGTGTCAGTGCTGATAAAATAAAGAATGGTCCAGCATACCACGTATGAAATACTTGAGGTTGATGAGATTCATGATTAGCCACATTAAGGAATCCCAAGCACATGTTACTGTGATAGTTATAAAAGAAAAACAGAAGATAACTGTGTTTAGCCTAAAAGGTATGGAAAAGCCACTCACTAGAATATAATATCACCATTTAGAATTATGTAATGAAAAGCTTACAGTACCAAGGCTCACTGAAAAGATATTGGAATATATCACTATATATGGAGTATAATTATAACCACATAAAATAAATAAGACAAAAATATGTCTTGAAAGAAAAGGCCAAGTGCAATTCTTCAGAGTATGCACTAGCTTCCCTGGATGTGTCATAAGCAGGCTTCACCACTGGGGTGAAAACAATAGTAAATCTATGGAGGAACAAATAAGAGAATTGTTAGATCTCTCCTGGTTTTATTGAGGAGTTGCTCTTGAGATGAGTTTTATAGAATGAGTACAAATTTGTCAGGTGGCCCATGGGAGAGAAAATTCTAAGCAGAGGAATGAACCAAAAGAAGTAACAGGAAGAGACAAAATAGCAAAGAGCAGTAACCTTGGGAAACTACTCTTGATCTGGTGCCGAATTTGTGGAAATAGACAAGAGACAGGTGAGCAGGTTATAGCATTATGAACCAATCTACTATACTATAATCTACAATGAGTCCTAGTTCTATTAGGACTCATTTCCATTTTTTCCTTTGAATGCCCATGATAATTTGTTTAGTTATGCCTTATAGTATAGATATTTGAGCACATATTTTCTTACATTCCATCCTAGATCATAAATTCCTTGTACCTGAGGTATTCGTTCAATAAATAACCATGAGCTCACCTAAAATTTCCAGGCTCCCTTTGACTGTTTAATTTTTAAAAAGTCCTTTGGACTCTCCCCTTCAAAGGGCAGGAAGTGAGCTGAGAAGGTTATGCAATTCCAAGATGTCCATTCACAACAAAACCCAGTGCGGATTATGGCTGAAGAAGAAAATGAATGAGGGAGAGAGCAGAGATAAGGGGAATGGACAAATAACTTTAGGGGAGAGAATCAGTGCCTATCAAAGAACTACCTCCCCAATCAATCCTCAGAGTGGTGGTTCATTATGTCTACCTAGTGGATTTAGACTTATATCCCAGCAACTACTGTATGTCTTCCATTTTTCCCCTTCCTCAAAAACAAACGGGCCTATTGTAGTTAACCTATTTGAGCATTGGGTGTAGACCATAAGATAACTGGCCTTGTTATCTCAAGAAGATGATGAGCTAGACCCCGGCTGATGGAGATCCTAGTACTTCACACTCATTGACCCTAGAATTTGAGGATGCACTCTTTGTGGGACTTTGTATTGTCCCCTATGGAAGAGCTTGAGTATATTTACTAAATTTGAAGAAAGGAGCAAAGGGATATATAGGTTCTAGACATATGGAATGCGCTCACCAAATATTGGATGCTCCCTACTCATTTCCCAGATGTGTTTGTTTGCAGTTAGATTGGGGTTGTGTGATTAGATACAGACAATACACTGTGAGCGAAGCTAATGTGTGTCACTTCTATGAGAGTATGGTGAAGACTTAGCATGAAGCATCTAATCTTCTCTTATACTTCTATGGCAGTTTGAAGTGCATCTGGTTTATACAGAATAGCCAAATAATGGAGAAAGATATCCCAATCTGTGTTAATTTACTAAAGTCTGAAAGTTTGTTTATTGCAATAACTAATGTTAATCACCTTAACAAATGAATTCCTGGGGGAAGTCCACAGCAAGAGCTACCACTCAGCAAAGCTAAAAAACTAGCTTTGTCATTTCTTCACCTATATTGTACACACCCTTGTGAGGGATATTTACATCATTTATATCTTTCAATATTTGTTTTAAGTGAGAGGAGGGGAGATAGTGAGGCAGACTACCACTTGATCCCTGACCAGAATCCACCTGGCAAACCTTGTCTGGGGCCAATACTTGAATCAGTCGAGCTATTTTTAGCATCTGAAGCCAACGTTCAGACCAAACAAGTTATGCTTAGTGCCGGGGGCTGCTCAAATGAATCAAGCCACTGGCTGTGGGAGGGGAAGAAGGAGAAAAGGGAGAGAAGGAGGGGTGGAGAAGCAGATGGTTGCTTCTTCTGTGTGCCCTTACTGGGAATCAAAGGAACATCCACAAGCTGGGCCAATGTTCTATGCATTGATCCACTGGCCAGGGCTTCAATCTTTTATTTATCTCTGCTCCTTTTCCACAATTTGTGTAACAAAATGTTTGCTAATTTTGCTTTATCCTCGATGTGCTTTCTGAAGTGAAGTAACATATCTCTGGCTATGGCCTGTTTTCCAAACAGGAGTGAATTTATTATCCTACCATCCAGCCAGAAATTACTTTTCCTTTCCTGTTTCGCAAACCAGTCTACTGGGCTGTCAGCTGCAGTCTCATAACTTGAAATGTTCTCTCCAACTTATTGGAACTACAACATTTCTAACTTTAATATCCAGGCCTGTTGTTTCCCTTTGTTCATCTTAGCTTCTGCTAATTTAGTATCAAAACACGTTCCTTCATCTTGTAATTTCTTCAGAGACAAGGCATAGTTCCATTTATGATGCAGGACTTAAGAGTTTAAGGGCTAATTTACATATGGTAATGTATTTGATTCTCAAAGTAACTATGAGGAATCAGGCATGAATGGTATTACTTATCCTTATTCCCATCTTCCAGATGAGGAAAATGAGACTCAGGAAACTACCCCAAATTCTTTGCCTGTAACTGTGCACCCATATATTTTTTTCCAAGTCTCATTTATCCACTATACTTTATTACCTTTTATCACTTCTCTCCTTGTTCCTGATCCTGTATCTTGTATATCCATTAATCATTCATTTAACATCTGAGATGTTTTGAAATCTGTGCCTAAAATCATGTTAATACAATATGATAATACTGCCATGAATTTTAAGCAAGAAAAAACTGAAAATCCAAATAGGTATTAACAAAGCTAAAAGTAAAGGGAAGAAAAATACAACATTTGATTGGCTTCTTGGTTTTTTTTTTTCACTTTTGTTTTGTTTTGAGCTTGTGCATATGTACTCATGCTTCGTTTTGATTTTTTGCTATTAAAGATAATTCTACTATGGATATTCTTGTTTAGTCTTTGATGTCATAAACGTGATTTTCTCCCATTCTAAATTATAGAGCTAGGATTGAAAATGAAGGAAAAGTTTGAATAAAAAAGAAAAGCAAATTCAAACAAAGCATATATAGATGAATGTATAAATAGATCTATGTATGTGTGTGTTTGTGTATACACATGCAATATTGTATCATACTATATATGAAACACAAATGGTTTCTTACTGTATGTGCTACTATATATGCCTGTTTTATATATATATATATGTGTGTGTGTGTGTCTAATACATATGTCTGTGTTTTGTATATATATATATACACACACTAAAATATAAAATATAGTATATATTATACTATATATAGGATACAGTTTTTGTAAAACTCAAAGATAAGTAAATATAAACAATATATAATTCATAAATACACATGTTGTAAAAGTATTTAATAAATTGTGGAATGAAAAATATAAAATATAAGATAGAGATTACCTCTGGAAAAATGTAGAATAGAATTAGGTGATGACAACACAATAGACTTTTACTGGTATTTGGTAATCTTTTTGTTAAGTTGGGTCATGGGTTCAAAATGTTCAATTAATCACTATAATTTATAATTTACATATTAGCTACATAAAGTTTTGAAAATAATAATTTTTTTAAAATTAAGAAGTGAACAACTACCCATAAAGTTTAAAATAGCTTGCAAGCCATATGAGCTACAATGCTATCCACTGACTAAAGAAATTTTTATATTGCCTGTGTATGTTCATTTTATTTACAGTCCCATGTCCCGCCAATCAAAAGAGAAACTTTAGCCCAGGCCTGTTGGCTCAGCGGTAGAGCATTGGCTCTGCATGTGAAAGTCCCGGGTTGGATTCCTGGCCAGGGCACACAGGAGAAGCGCCCATCTGCTTCTCCACCCCTCCCCCTCTCCTTCCTCTCTGTCTCTCTCTTCCCCTCCCGCAGCCAAGGTTCCATTGGAGCAAAGTTGGCCCGGGTGCTGAGGATGGCTTCATGGCCTCCGCCTCAGGTGCTAGAATGGCTCCAGCCACAGTGGAGCAATGCCCAGATGGGTAGAGCATCGCCCCTGGTGGGTATGTGGGGTGGATTCAGGTCAGGCACATGCAGGAGTCTATCGGACTGCCTCCCCACTTCTAGCTTATGAAAAATCAAAAAAAAAAAGAAAGGGAAATTTTTTCTGGCAGATGGACCTCATGATGATCCCCAGTGAGCCTCTCCTCTGGTGCTCATGCTTTTGTGTCTCCCCCTCATCAGGGGTGTGGAGGCTACCCATGCCATGCTTCTAACCAATTGAATATGGGCTATCACCTCCATAATTAATTTGGGTAATGCAGGAAAGGTGCTGAGGTGTCACTCCTGTGAGGACCTTATGTTATACAAGACTCTGTATTGCTAGCAAACTGTAGCTAGAGATTCTCCTTGCAGTCTTCATGAAATAAGCGGCCATTTTAGAGAAGACCATGTGGTCAATAACTGTGGACAGCCATTAGGAAATTCTGATCTGCTCTAGGACCTAAAGGAAACCTCCAACTGACAGGCAGCAAAAAGCTGGGACTCTCAGACATAAAACTCAAAGAAAGTAAAGTCTGCCAAAATCTTCCTGAGCTTGGACATAGATTCTTCCCTAGTTAAGTCTCTAGGTCACAATGAACTGTCCAAGAACTTGATTGCACAGTATTAAGCTAAACTGTGCCAAGACTCTTGACTCGTGGAAATCATGAAATAATAAATAATAAATGTGCATTGTTTCAAGTTGCTGAGTTTGTGGTAATTGTTATGCAACAATAGATAACTAATACATTTTCTTATTTAAAAAAGTAAACTATTTGATTCATTTTAATATGTATCCCAAATCTTGCTTTCAAGAGGTCATTGTAACATTATTTCTGATTTCATAAATATGATTTCTATAAAATTACCAAATCTACAGAAGACATTTTCTTTTGACTATAGTTATTGAAAGCTCACTTCTCAACATATAAAACTTGATAATCATTATTATTTCCAAGTTCAAAGGCATACCATTAGCTGCCTTTTCAAATAGATATTTAATTATAAGCATCATGTGGCACTGAATACTAAATTCAAATATGGTCCCAGAAGAGTATTTTTAAGTTTAGTTTGTACTTACAAATTTCTTTCTTTTGTGCTTTGATTTTCAATTAAGAGAACATTTAAGAAATTAAATTTTCTTTGTCTTGCTTGATTTAAAATGGAAGATAATCATAGAAAAAAATTGAAGACGTAACAACTTGATTTTACAGTGTGATAGTATCAAATAGATAAAGAGAATGATTCATATAAAAACTT
The DNA here is from genome assembly GCF_036850995.1 of Saccopteryx leptura. Classification (NCBI taxonomy): domain Eukaryota; kingdom Metazoa; phylum Chordata; class Mammalia; order Chiroptera; family Emballonuridae; genus Saccopteryx; species Saccopteryx leptura. The sequence goes on along the minus strand of NC_089512.1, from coordinate 29,040,203 downwards.
ACTGAATACTATCTAAAATACTGTCCTGTGATTTGTGATAGAGAAAATTTAATATTTTGGGGCTGTCTATTCCACAGCTAATCCTCTCTTTCATCTCAGGCCTTAGGGTTTGAATGGTGCCCAATTTAGTGAAGTGACTGGCAAAAATCTCTAACCAACATGGAGAATGAGAGATCCAGCAGAAAGATGGGGAAAAAGGAAACATTGAATATTGTCACTATGGCCTGATGATATCATTCAAGACTCTATAGTTCCACTGTAGTTCCTCAGTTAGATGGTTGGATCTTAGCTCTACTGTTTGCATTTAAGATTTTTGGTTCCCAAATGTATTCCTGAAACAAAATGGCAGCCTCAGCTAGTTAAGGACAGATAGGCCTCTACACGGTGCTCATTGCGAGAGAAGGTTGTCCTATAAGGCAGGTGACATCGGCTCATTAAGGTAACATTTGCAGAATTGCATTAAATGACATATATTGCATTAAATGAACTTGCATGGACATAGTAAGATACCGGAAGGAGAAGGTTAAGAACCATTACCAATTCACTATTACGTGGTGACGGCTGCTCATATTTCCTTGTGGAAGATGATGTGCTGCAAGCGAGGGGTTCGCTAGTTGGAGCCTCACCACTTCAAGGTCTGTCTCCGCTTTCAGGTCAAGGCCACATACTTTCTGGGCAGCCTCCAGCCAATGACGGAGCACGGTGGGATTTCAAGGGCTCAGCGTATCTGGTCATTTGGCTCTCCATGGGCAGTCTTCGTACTGGCATTCCCTGGTGAGCTGGCTGAGACTCCCAGAGCTGCACTACCATCTGAGGGTCTTCCTGCTCAATCCAGCTTCCTTCCGCTTTCTTTTACATCTGAGCGACCAGCATCGTGGTGAGAAGTCCTTCCCTCCCTACTTTTGCTTTCTCTCTCTCTTTTTCTCATAGGAATTACCTCTGATAACTCTCTTGCACTTCTAATTTTTTTCTTTTTTTGGACCTGTTTCCGAGACCCAGAACTGTCACTTAGGAGTCGTTATTGACCTTTTATGACATAGAGGACTTATAGGTGCTTCCTTTCTTGACAGGGTGGCAGAAAGAGCTCATGCACTAGTGTGAGCTTTCTCATAACTAGTGCAAAGAAGATCCCCCAAACCCAATAACATTGAATCCAGTACAAAACACAATTAGTGCAACAGAAATAGTCCTGAATTATAAAAACCGATTTGTAGGAAGTTAGCTGGTAATCAAAACTGTTTCATTGGATTGAGCAGAGGGATGAGATTCATTTTAGATATTTGCAAAATTCAAATACCTTTTTTGATATAACAAAACTCACCCTGCCTTGTTATTATTGTTGCTATTAATTTAAATTGTATCCCACTAGCTCAGGTCAGAAACTTCTCCACTCTCTGCTTTGCAAGTTGACCAACTTCCTCTGTGTTGTTTTCTTATGTAATAGTACCTCAGAAAATAACTGACTGTATAGAGCAGGGGTCCCCAAACTACGGCCCGCGGGCCGCATGTGGCCCCCTGAGGCCATTTATCCGGCCCCCGCCACACTTCCAGAAGGGGCACCTCTTTCATTGGTGGTCAGTGAGAGGGGCATAGTTCCCATTGAAATACTGGCCAGTTTGTTGATTTAAATTTACTTGTTCTTTATTTTAAATATTGTATTTGTTCCCGTTTTGTGTTTTTACTTTAAAATAAGATATGTGCAGTGTGCATAGGAATTTGTTCATAGTTTTTTTTATAGTCTGGCCCTCCAACGATCTGAGGGACAGTGAACTGGCCCCCTGTATAAAAAGTTTGGGGACCCCTAGTATAGAGACTAATTGCCAATGAGAACATGCCCTGTCATAGGTTTCTTCAAATGCTAAGGTTGATGGCGTTATGAATCCATGATAGAACAGTGGATGTGGACACGAAGGGAAACGATTGCCATCAGTCTATAGTCAATGACATATATGAGAGCAGGCATTGTACTATCTCTCTCTCTCCCTCTCTCTCTCTCTCTCTCTCTCTCTCTCTACCATCTTTTTAGCGTCCAACTTTTAAAAGCACTCGGGACTGGTAGAAATTTGCGAAGTGTTTCCTTAAATTGAACTAAAATAAACTTTTCAGTTATTTTGTGCCAGTGAATCCACACACACAATAAAGTTATTGCCGTTAAGTTTCACTGACATTGATGGCCGATATTTGCCATGAGAATTGGATGGGAATATTTAGAGTTGAATTTCTTTTTTTTTTTTTTTTGACAGGGACAGAAAGAGAGTCAGATAGAGGGATAGACAGGGACAGACAGACAGAAATGGAGAGAGATGAGAAGCATCAATCATCAGTTTTTCGTTGCAACACCCTAGTTGTTCATTGATTGCTTTCTCATATGTGCCATGACCGCGGGCCTTCAGCAGACTGAGTAACACCCCCCCGCCCCCCCCCCCCCCCGCTCGAGCCAGCGACCTTGGGTCCAAGCTGGTGAGCTTTTGCTCAAACCAGATGAGCCCATGCTCAAGCTGGTGACCTCGGGGTCTCGAACCTGGGTCCTTCCACATCCCAGTCCGACGCTCTATCTACTGCGCCACCACCTGGTCAGGCTAGAGTTGAATTTCAATGTATGGTATTTGAAGGGTTTTCCATTCTTTTCACTTCGTCAGGACCTTTTTTTTTTTTTTAAATTTTAAGTATTACATTTTCTGTTTTGTTTTTTTTTTAATTTTTTTCTTTTACTTTTATTAATTTTTAGAGAGGAGAGAGAGAGAGAGAGAGAGAGAGAGAGAAGGGGGAGAGAGGAGCAGGAAGCATCAACTCCCATATGTGCCTTGACCAGGCAAGCCCAGGGTTTTGAACCGGCGACCTCAGCATTCCAGGTCGAGGCTTTATCCACTGCGCCACCACAGGTCAGGCTCGTCAGGACCTTAACTGAGAATTTGGAGTCGTGTGTAACTAAAAAAAGAGAAAGCACTCACTGGACTGCAGATGTTTGGGATTATACCTAATTGCTTTGCGGCTGCTATTTTTATCGGCCTGCTGGAGGGATTTTTGTAAATGGTGGAAGAAAGCCTAACTCTGAAAGGGGTTAAGCTTCTAAAATGCTGTGATACACAGTCGGTTAGAAGTGACAAATTGTATGCAGAAGATAATCTCTTGCACTGACAGAAATGCCAGCCCAAATATCATCTGTAGAAAGACTTCTGCAACTTTAATATATTCACGTTAGAGATGCAGAATTTAAAAATAGGCATTTGTGAATCTTTGAGGTCCCTGCTGCTTTCTAGATTATAGCTGTGCTGCTTAGAAAGTCTTTTCAGCTGTGGTCTGATGGTTTCCATGAAGACTCTCTCAATGGAGACTTATGAAAAGACTCCACCATTGAGGCAAGTTACTACCCAGCCTCCCAACTTCATGTATGTATCTTCACACATGGAAACCACAGCTATGAGGCAAGGGACTTTGAATCTATTAAGAAACCTTTAAGCTTCAGGTAGCAGAACACTGTGCAAAAAGTGGCTTTAAAATAAATAGTAAAAATTTTCCTTTTGGCCTGACCTGTGGTGGCACAGTGGATAAAGCGTCGACCTGGAAATGCTGAGGTCGCCGGTTCGAAACCCTGGGCCTGCCTGGTCAAGGCACATATGGGAGTTGATGCTTCCAGCTCCTCCCCCCTTCTCTCTCTCCGTCTCTCTCTCCTCTGTCTCTCTCCTCTCTAAAAAAAAATAAATAAATAAAATAATATTTAAAAATTTTTTCTTTTGGATTTAAGTTATGGAGATATATACCTCTTTCTTTCTCTCTCTCTCTTTTTGTAATAGCATCTCAATTATCAGGGATGTGAGTGTATTTGATCATCCTTAGTTCTTGTTTCATGGTGGCAAAATGATAGGACCAGCTCCCAGCAAGCGGAGCCTAAGAAACCACATTGAAAATGTGAAGGGAGACAGGCAGGTAAAAAATGGGGCATTTTCCATTGTTATGGTGTAAAATCATCTTTAGATTTCCCTAATTGTCTCTCCTTATGTTCAATTGTCTAAAATCAGATGATATGGCCATCTCTGGCTAGACAGGCGGCTGGGAGAGTGAGGAGACGGAAGGGAAGAATGAGACAGTTGTAACTTGCTTGGATAAAGCATGTTTAATTCCACAGAATTGGATGTAGTTTTCCTATGGAAGAAATTTGAGGATTTGTTAGCAAGCAAAATAGAAAGAAAGCTATAAGATAGCCTTGCAACAATGTTTGCAAACTCTTACGGAGTCAATCTAGTCAATCATATGATTCTCCCAATTTGAAGGACAGTCAAATGGATTTCTCCGCCTGCCTCTACGTATCCCAATTATTCAATATAAAAATACCGACAAAAACAAAATTAAAACCAGCAAAAGTTAACAGGAGTAAAGACACACAATTTATCCTATCCATAATTTGATAACTAACCAAAGAACCCATTTTCAAATTTGCATATTACTATTAATTTGTTCAAGTTATATTTACACAGTTATCATTCTAAAGTTTGTATTTTTTCATTCTCTGATTTATTTTCTATCTTTCTTTTTTAAATTTAATTTAGAATATTAAATTTAACAGGGTGACATTGATCAATAAGAGTACATAGGTTTTAGGTGAACATTTCTATAGCATTTGAACTGTTGATTATGTTATATATCCATCACCCAAAGTCAAATCATTTTTCATCACAATATATTTGTCCCTCTTTACACCCTTCCCCCCACCCCTTGCCATAAACCCTTCCCTATGGCCCCTTTTCCCTGGTAACCACTTCACTTTTATCCATGTCTGTGAGTCTTAAGTTTTATATCCCATATATGTGTGAAATTATACAGTTCTTAGCTTTTTCTGATTTACTTATTTCACTCAGTATTATGTACTCAAGGTCCATCCATGTTGTTGTTAATGATCCAATGTCATCATTTCTTATGGCTGAGTAGTATCCATAGTATATATGTGCCACATCTTCTTTATCCAGTCATCTATTGAAGGGCTTTTTGGTTGTTTCCATGTCTTGGCCATTGTGAACAATGCTGCAATGAACATGGGGCTGCATGTGTCTTTACATACCAATGTTTTTGAATTTTGGAGGTAGATACCCAGTAGAGGATTGCTGGCTCATATGGTAGTTCTATTCTTCATTTTTTGAGGAACCACCATACTTTCTTGCATAATGGTTATACTACTTTACATTCCCACCAACAGTGGATGAAGGTTCTTTTTTGTCCACAGCCTCCCCAACACTTGTTATTACCTGTTTTGTTGATATTATTTTCATTTTTCATAAATGTCTTCTCCATTTCTACCATTATTTTAAAATTTTCACTTAATAACTTCATAGTTTCCCTATTGTTGGCTCCAACTATATGTAACAATTATCCTATGATTGGAAATCAGTGCAGCATAGAAGAAAGCCACTTACCAAATCATGATCTAGAGTACAATTCTACCTGGCCTGAAATTGTAGTTATATCACTGAACTTTGCAAGCCATTTAACTTCCTGCAGCTACAAATTTCCACACCTGAAGAATGAAATTAATGGTGAGACTGTAAGGTTAGTAATAATTATTAAGTAAATTATTAAATACATTTTGTTAAGTAAAATTATTAATAATTAAATAAAGTATTTCTTATAAATTGCTTACTATGAATCTTACTGTGCAGTCCACTATGGTAGTTACTCGCCACATATGACTACTTAAGTTTAAATGAAGTAAAATAAATAATTCAGTTCCCCAGTTGCATACTATATTTTAAGTGCTGGATAGCCATATGTAACTAGTGGTTACTATATTTAACAGTGTGGGTAAAAGGCATTTATATCATCATAGAATAGTTTATCGGGCAGCACTGGCTAGAGCACAGTAAGAACTCAATAAATTGTGCATTTACCTTTTTTTTCTGTTGAATATTCTTGGGAAAATATTTCTAGAAATGTGGTTTCTGAGTCAAAGAACAGGGACTTTCTTATGGCCAACCTCATAACATTTTAAGTTGTAATATTTATATTTAAGAATTCAACACCTGTCAAAAGGTTTTCACATATATTTATACCCTCTGCAAGCAGAGTCTTTTTATACATTTAATTGCTGAACCACTAGTTTAGCATACCGACATCTCAAAATAAATATGCAATAAATGTATATACTGAGTGAATGAGTGATTGAATGAATGCTACTACAACCCAGAGAAGTAGCTGAGCAAAGATTTGTTCCATTTGATAGATGGAAATGTTGAGTCATTCAGTGAGTTGCCAACAAATTTCAAATCAGATCCTCATTTCCAGGCCTAGTTTTTATTTCAAAATGGCATTAACAGTTATTCTAAAGCAGAATAATAGAGAAATCAGTATTATTTCTAAAGATCATCATCAAAAATTCCACCTCTATCTTATGACAAATGTATCTAAAATTAAGTGCTTGAGTCTAAAATAACGACTGCAATGTATTGATGATATTAATATTCTATTATGATCAGGAGACCCCGGATGCTAAATACTGCCCCAAATATCCATGCTTGCCTTTGAAATTTGCAATGGAAAATTATAAACAAATAAAACTCATACATGGAAGTGAAAGGCTGATTGTATTGTTGACTGAGCTTGTGCCCATAACTGTAATAATGCACAGCGTTCTGAAAAAGTGAGCTGGAATTTGTAATCTAAACCAAAGCCTGAAGTGGTACCTCACTCTTCTTGTGTCTTAATTTTTCCATAGGCCAGTTTCAGAAACTGGTTAATTAGCAACCTGTAGCACACTGTGAGAAACAGTAATATTTCAAGTTGGATGGGCCTCGGCTGTTTTAACTAATCTTGCAACATAAACAGAAGAGGCAAAAGGTGAACTCCAGAGGGATTGCGAACTTTCCTCAGAGCAAGCCTGCTTTGACATGTACTGGACAAAAAGAAGGAAAGAGAATACAGAAAAAAGGATTACATCCGTGTCTATGTGCATAACCTTGTAATGCACAGTCATCTTTCCTACTAGTAAAACAATCTAATTAGAGTTCCAAAATATAACTCAATAAAAATGAGTAGCTGCTTTATTTGAGAAAAACTAACACTGTGTTTTGGATGGGTGGAGGGGTGAAAGACTGGATTTTCCCTGTTGCTTTGGGGACCATGGGGAATCCAGGGGCTCTTTTTGATTTCTTAGCTAGATTTCGTATTTAATTCTATTATAGAGTGTGCCTAAATTTGCTTAAACAACAATGTTTATTTAGAAGTATTTTTATGAAGTGTTTTTCATGGATGAGAGGAAAAGGTTGTATTTTTTTTAATTGTCAATTTGATATGCACTCTACTATAGACTGAATGCTGATGTCTTCCTCAAAGTCATATACTGCAACCTCACCAATGTGATGGTATTTGGAAGTGAAGGCTTTGGAAGTGATTAGGCCATAATGAATGGGGTTAGTGCCATTATTAGCCCTTTGCTCTGCCCTTGAGGACACAGTGAAAAGGACAGTCTGCAACTAGAAAAAGGCTCTCACCAGATCATGACCATACTGGTACCTTGATCTGGAGCAGGGGTCAGGAATCTATAGCTCATGAGCCAGATGTGGCTCTTTTGATGGCTGCATCTGGCTCGCAGACAAATCTTTAATAAAAGAATAATGTTAAAAATATAAAAAATTCTCATGTATTATAATCCATTTATTTACTACTGCTCATGTTCATGGTTGTGGGTGGCTGGAGCCAATCACAGCTGTCCTCCAGGAACACCAAATTTTTATTGGATAATGCATAACGTACATGGGTCATTGTGAGGTCAGGAAGTAAACTTCCCTCTTTTTAATCAAGTAGTCAGCTACTAATTGCAGAAACCCTTTTGACAAAGAAGATGGCTAAAAAAAAAAAGATAAGGAATATCATACTTTTCGGCAGGAATGGAAAGAGAAATTCATCTTTGTGGAGAGATCAGGTTCTGCAGTGTGTCTAATATGCAATGATAAAATTGCATCGATGACACAGTCAGATATAAAGTGGCACTTCGACACATGCCATACTATATTTTCATCGAAATATCCAGTGGGGAACAGCAGGAAGAAAGCATGTCAAGAGCTACTGTGCAGAGTGCAAGCTAGTCATCAGCAACTCCTTGTTTGGATCTAACAAGGTGACTGGAATTCGGCTAGCTTTGCTGGTGCTTTAGCAATTGTGAGAAATGGAAAGCCATTCACAGATGGGGAGTATACCAAAATATTCATGCTTGATGTTGCAATGAACTTTTTGACAACTTTTTGGATAAGGACAAGATAATCAAACGAATAAAAGACATGCCTCTATCAGCAAGAACTGTTCACAATCATACCATCATGATGGCAAATCAAATTGAGGCAACACAAGTGAAGGACATAAATGCAGCACCATTCTTTTCTCTCGCTTTGGATGAGTCAACAGATGTAAGCCATTTATCCCAGTTCAGCGTGATTGCAAGGTATGCTGTTCGGTGACATACTACGTGAGTAAAGTCTTGCTGTTTTGCCTATGAAAGAGACAACAAGAGGGGAGGATTTATTCAAGTCTTTCACTGAGTTCGCTAAAGAAAAAAAATCTACTGATGGATAAACTTATTTCGGTGTGTACTGATGGTGCTGTGTGCATGGTGGGGAAAAACAGAGGATTCGTAGCACTTCTTCGTGAACATGAAAAGAGACCCATCCTAAGTTGTCATTGCATCCTACATCAGGAGGTGCTTTGTGCTCAGATGTGTGGTGAGCAGCTTGGTGAGGTGATGCCACTGGTCATTCGGGTGGTCACCTTTATTGTTGCCCAAGCTTTAAATGATTGCCAGTTTAAAATACTGCTGGATGAAGTTGGGAATAATTATCCTGGTCTGCTTCTGCACAGAATGTGCATTGGTTGTCTATAGGGAAGGTGCTAGGCCATTTCACAGCTTGTCTGAGTGAAATCCGGACTTTTCTTGAAATGAAAAATGTTGAGCATCCTGACTTAGCTAACACTGAGTGGCTCCTGAAGTTCTACTATCTTGTGTACGTGACTGAACATCTGAACCTGCTCAATGTGAAAATGCAAGGCATTGGAAATACAGTGTTATTCCTTCAACAAGCAGTGTTTGCATCTGAAAACAAGCTGGAACTCTTCATAACTGACATTGAAACAGGTCATTTACTGCAGTTTGAAAGACTGGGAGAGTTTAAAGATGCATGCACAGCAAGTGACTCTCTGAACATCTTGATCTCCAGCAGCTAGCAGGCTTCACATCTAGTCTCCTGCAGTCATTCAAAGCACACTTTGTAGAATTTCATGAGCACACTCATCTTTTTAAGTTCATAACCCATCCACACAAGTGTGCAGTAGAAAACACCAACCTGAGTTACATCCCCGGTGTCTCCATCAGAGATTTTGAGCTATAAGCTGTTGACCTGAAGGCCTCAGACATGTGGGTGAATAAGTTCAAGTCACTGAATGAAGATCTGGAAAAAGTTGTATGACAGCAAGCAGAGTTGGTGAACAAACACAAGTGGGGAAAAATAAAAAAACTTCAATCTGCAGACCAGCTGATTGTCAAAACTTGTAACACTCTTCCCATCACATACCACACACTCCAGTATGTGAGTATTTATGTACTGACAATGTTTGGCTCTATGTATGTATGTGAGCAGTCTTTCTCACATCTAAAGAACATTAAGACCAACCTATGATCACATTTAACGGGTGGAAGTCTCAACGCCTACATGAAGCTTAGCCTCACCACGTATCAACCAGATTACAAAGCCATCAGCAAAATCATGCACCACCAGAAGTCACATTAATGGTAAGAAGTACTTTATTCATCATTGGTTAGCAACAGCATAACAATGTTATTAAAAAGAATTCAGAGACTTATTGTACTTTAAAAGTGTTGGCCTTACATAAAATGCACACATTTACTTGTATTTAGTGTTAAACATATTGTATGGCTCTCACAGAATTACATTTTAAAATATGTGTCGTACATGGCTCACTCATTCAAAAGTTTCCCGACCTCTGATCTGGAGCTTAAGCTCCAAGAACTGTGAGAAATAAATTTCTATGGTTTATTAGCTTACTTGATCTATGGTACTTTGTTATAGCAGCCTGCACTGACTAAGACAGACCTGAACTAAATTTTAGAAGTTGACAGAAACTATTTAAACCAATCCTTAAGTCCCATAAGTACAAATGGCTGAAGCTTTTTGGCATACAGGAGACTCAAAAGAAAATCATTACATGCCATTCAGTAAAATTGCATGAGTACAACTGAAAACTGGAGGAAGACAACATCAAGCCTACACTCAACCAGCTATACAAACAATAAACCCAAACACACAGAGATAATGAGAAGACAGAGAAGTGCAATCCAAATGAAACCACAAGAGAAACCTCCAGAAAATGAACTGAGTGATATGGAAATAACCAAACATCCAGATGCAGAGTTTAAAATAATGATTTTAAGGATGCTTAGGGATGTTAGAACAACAATGGATGGTCATTATGAACACCTTAATAAAGAAATAGCAAGTATAAAAAAGAACCAGTCACAGATGACAAATACAATATCAGAAGTGAAGACCACAATGGAGGAATCAAAAACAGGATGGATGAAGCTGAGGATTGAATCAATGAGTTGGAGGACAAGGTGAACAAAGACTGGAAGGAGAGCAGAAAAAAGAAAAGAGACTCAAAAAGTCTTAGGAAAATCTTAGAGAGCTCTGTGACAACATGAAGAGAAATAACATCTGCATCATAGGGGTTTCTGAAGAAGAAGAAAAAGAACAAGGGATAGAGACTGGGTTCAATTATATCATAGCTGAAAACTTCCCTAAATTAATGCAGGAAAAACTCTCACAAGTTCAAGAAGCAAAGAGAACTCCATTAAAGAGAAACCCAAAGAAATCTACACCAAGACACATCATAATTAAAATACCAAAGCTAAGTGATAAAAAGAAAATATTAAAAGCTGCTAGAGAAAAAAGGCTATTACCTACAAAGGAGCCCCCATAAAGATGACATCTGACTTCTCAATAGAAACACTTGAGGACAGAATGGAATGACAAGAAATATTCAAAATAATACAGAACAAGAACCTACACCAAGAGTACTTTATCCAGCAAGACTTTCATTTAAAATTGAAGGAGAAATAAAAAGCTTCCCAGACAAACAAAAAAAAAAAAACTCAAGGAATTCATTACAACCAAACCAATGCTGCAGGAAATGTTAAGGGGCTTGTTGTAAACAGATCAAAGTGGGAAAAGAATATAGCAAAAGAGGAATACAGCTTTAAAGAATAAAATGGCAATAAACAACTACATATCAATAATAACCTTAAATGTAAATGGATTAAATGATCCAATCAAAAGACATAGAGTAGCTGCATGGATAAGAAAACAGGACCCGTACATGTGCTGTCTACAAGAGACACACCATAAAACAAAAGATGCACATAGACTGAAGGGAAAAGGATGGAAAAAAATGTTTTATGCAAATGGAAATGAAAAAAAAGCTGGGGTAGCAATACTTATATCAGAAAAAATGGATTTTTAAACAAAGGCTATAGTAAGAGATAAAGAAGGCCACTACATAATGATAAAGGGAGCAATCCAACAGAAATATGTAACCATTATAAATATCTACGTACCTAATATAGGAGCACCTAAATATATAAAGTAGACTTTGAATGATATAAAGGGTGAGATCAATAGAAATATTATAATAGTAGGGGATTTCAATACCCCACTAACATCACTAGATAGATCCTCAAGAAAGAAAATTAACAAAGAAACAGCAGACTTAAAGAACACACTAGATCAACTGGATTTAATAGATATCTTCAGAACCTTTCACTCTAAAGCAGCAGAATATACATTCTTTTCAAGTGCTCATGGTACATTCTCTAGGATAGACCACATGTTAGGGCACAAAAGTGGTCTCAACAAATTTAAGAAGATTGAAATCATATCAAGCACTTTCTCTGGTCACAATGGCATGAAACTAGAAATCAACCACAACAGAAAAACTCAAAAGTTCTTAAACACATGAAAACTAAATAGTAGGTTGTTAAATAACAAATGGATTAACAATGATATCAAACAAGAAATAAAAAAAATATTAGAAACAAATGATAATGAGCATACAACAACTCAAAATTTATGGGATACAGCAAAAGCAGTCCTGAGAGGGAAGTTCATAGCAATACAGGCATACTTTAGGAAGCTAGAAAAAGCTCAAATAAACAACTTGACCCTGCATCTAAAAGAACTAGAAAAATAACAGCAAGTAAAGCCCAGAGGTAGTAGAAGGAAGGAAAAAATAAAGATCAGAGTGAAAATAAATGATGTAGAGGCTAAAGAAATAATACAGAGGATCAATAAAACCAGGAGTTGGTTCCTTGAAAAGGTAAACAAGAAAAATGAACCTTTAACTAGACTCACCAAGAAAAAAAGAGAGAGGACTCAAATAAATAAAATTAGAAAAGAGAGTGGAGAAATAACAACTGACACAACAGAAATACAAAATATTGTAAGAAAATACAATGAAGAACTGTATGCCAACAAAATAGACAACCTAGATGAAATGGACAAATTCCTTGAAACATACAATCTTCCAAAAATCAATCTGGAAGAATCAGAAAACCTAAACAGATTGATTACAACAAATGAAATCAAAACAGTTATCAAAAAACTCCCAACAAAGAAAAGTCCTGGGCCAGATCGCTTCACAAGTGAATTCTACCAAATATCCAAAGAAGAACTAACTCCTATCCTTCTCAAGCTATTTCAAAAAATTCAAGAGGAAGGAAGTCTTTCAAGCTCCCTTCTGAGGCGACCATAATTCTGATTCCAAAACCAGGCAAAGACAATACAAAGAAAGAAAATTATAGGCCAATATCCCTGATAAATTTAGATGCTAAAATCCTCAACAAAATATTAGCAAACTGGATCTAGAAATACATGAAAAAAATCATACACCATGATCAAGTGGGATTTATTCTGGGGAGGCAAGGCTGGTACAATATTTGCAAATCAATCAATGTGATTCATCACATAAACAAAAGGAAGGAGAAAAACCACATGATAATTTCAATAGATGCAGAAAAAGCATTTGATAAAATCCAGCACCCATTCATGATCAAAACTCTCAGCAAAGTGGGAATACAGGAAACATACCTCAACATGATAAAGGCCATCTATGACAAACCCACAGCCAACATCATACTCAATGAGCAAAAATTAAAAGCAATCCCCTTAAAATCAGGAACAAGGCAGGTGCCCCCTTTTACCACTCTTATTCAACATAGTCCTGGAAGTTCTAACCACAGCAATCAGAAAAGAAAAAGAAATAAAAGGCATCCAAATTAGAAAAGAAGAAGTAAAACTATCATTATTTGCAGATGATAATGATATTGTATACAGAAAACCTTAAAATCTCAGTCAAAACACTACTGGACCTGATAAGTGAATTCGCAAGGTGGTAGGATATAAAATTAATACACAGATATCAGAGGCATTTTTATACAGCAACAATGAACTGTCAGAAAGAGAAATTAAGGAAACAATCCCCTTCACTATTGCAACAAAAAATATAAAGTACCTAGGAGTAAATTTAACTAAGGAGATTAATGACTTGTACTCAGATAATTATAAAACATTGATAAGAAAAATCAGTTAAGATACAAACAAGTGGAAGCATATACCATGTTCATAGTTAGGAAAAATAAACATCATTAAAATGTCTATATTACCCAAAGAAATTTATAAATTCAATGCAATACCGATTAAAATACCAATTACATACTTCAAAGATATAGAACACATATTCCAAAAATTTATATTGAGCCAAAAAAGAACATGAATAGCCTCAGCAATCTTGAAAAGGAAGAATAAAGCAGGAGGTATTACACTTCCTGATATCAAGTTATACTACAAGGCCATTGTACTCAAAACAGCTTGGTACTGGCATAAGAACAGGCATATAGATCAATGGAACAGAACAGAGAACCCAGAAATAAACCCACAGCTTTATGGACAACTGATATTTGACAAAGGAGGTAAGAGCATACAATGGAGTAAAGACAGCCTCTTTAATAAATGGTGTTGGGAAAATTGGACATTTTTCTGCAAAAAAATGAATCTAGACCACCAACTTACACCATTCACAAAAATAAACTCAAAATGGTTAAAAGACTTAAATGTAAGCCATGAAACCATAAGCATCTTAGAATAAAACATAGGCAGTAATCTCTCTGACATCACTCGCAGCAATATATTTGCTGATTTATCTCCACGGGCACGTGAAATAAAAGACAGGATAAACAAATGGGACTATATCAAATTAAAAAGCTTTTGTACAGCTAAAGACAATAAGAACAGAATAAAAAGACAAACTACACAATGGGAGAACATATTCGACAATATGTCTGATAGGGGGTTAATAACCAAAATTTATAAAGAACTTGTAAAACTCAACACCAGGAAGATAAACAATCCAATCAAAAGAAAAAGGGCAAAAGAAATGAATAGACACTTCTCCAAAGAGGACATACAGATGGTCAATAGGCATATGGAAAAATGCACAACATCACTAATGATAGAGAAATGCAAATTAAAACCACAATGAGATATCACCTCACACCAGTCAGAATGGCGCTCATCAACAAAACAACACAGAATAAGTGCTGGCGAGGATGTGGAGAAAAGGGAACCCTCCTGCACTGCTGGTGGGAATGCAGACTGGTGTAGCCACTGTGGAAAACAGTATGGAGATTCCTCAAAAAATTAAAAATCAAACTGGCTTTTGACCCAGCTATCCCACTTTTAAGAATATATTCTAAAAACACCGTAGCACTGTCCAAAATAGAAATGCACCGCCATGTTTATGGCAGCATTGTTCACGGTAGCGAAGATCTGGAACCAGCCCTAGTGTCTCTCAGTGGACGAATGGATTAAAAAGCTTTGGTACATATACCAGGGGTCAGGAACCTATGGCTCGCGAGCCAGATGTGGATCTTTTGATGGCTGCATCTGGCTCGCAGACAAATCTTTAATTAAAAAAAATAACGTTAAAAATATAAAACATTCTCATGTATTACAATCTATTCATTTCCTACTGCTCATGTTCAAGGTTACATGTGGCTGGAGCCAATCACAGCTGTCCTCTGGGACAACACCAAGTTTTTATTGGATAGTGCAAAATGTACTCGGGTTGTTGTATGGCTCTCACAGAATTACATTTTAAAATATGTGGCGTCCATGGCTCTCTCAGCCAAAAAGGTTCCAGACCCCTGATATATACTATGGAATACTACTCAGTCATAAGAAATGATGACATCGGATCAATTACAATAACATAGATGGACCTTAATAACATTATACTGAGTGAAATAAATAAATCAGAAAAACCTAAGAACTATATGATTCCATACATAGATGGGACATAAAATTGAGACTCAGAGACATGGACAAGTATGTGATGGTAACCGGGATGGGGGGGATAGGGGGAGGAAGGAGAGGGAGGGGGTGGGGGGAGGGAGGGGTACAAAGAAAACCAGATAGAAGGTGACAGAAGACAATTTGACTTTGGGTGAGGGGTATTCAACATAATCAAATGTCAAAATAATCTGGAGATGTTTTCTCTGAACATGTGTACTCTGATATATCAATGTCACCCCATTAAAATTAATAAATAAAAAATTGCATGCGTATTGGTGATCAATGTATTTTTGTCAGAAAAATCATTCATTGTTTGGTTTCTAAACTATTTCTGATTGAAGCAAAACAATACCACCTTCTTTCTGAAGGAATCTTCACAGATTAAATGTTATCATTTTATCTTTAAATTGCAAGTTTATTTTTAATCTTATTTTCAACCCATTGCTCATTGCTGTATGAGCCAATTTAAACACACACTCTGAGTTAACTTTTCTGCATTGTGTAACAATCTCATACGTGAAATGCAGTTAAATCAGGCAATCCAGTAAGGATCAATTTAATCTTGGTCACTTTCCTTTCAAAAATGTAGAAATGGCGAAATGCTATTGATAAATTAATGATGAAAATTTACCAAAATTTTCTAAAGAAGAAAGAGTCTGTTTGAAACATGACCACAACTAACTAGGTCAGCAAATGCTGATTCTTCTATTGATGTAATATTTTGCACTAGTCTGGATTAGAAAATACCTCCAGGCTTTTAATAAAAATATAGAGTTGGACTAATATATTCTATTATAGTTTATCACGGTCTAACTCTACGCTTTTTATAATAATGATGCTGGCCCTGGCCGGTTGGCTCAGCGGTAGAGCGTCCGCCTGGCGTGCGGGGGACCCGGGTTCGATTCCCGGCCAAGGCACATAGGAGAAGCGCCCATTTGCTTCTCCACCCCACCCTCCTTCCTCTCTGTCTCTCTCTTCCCCTCCCGCAGCCAAGGCTCCATTGGAGCAGAGATGGCCCGGGCGCTGGGGATGGCTCCTTGGCCTCTGCCCCAGGCGCTAGAACGGCTCTGGTCGCGGCAGAGCGACTCCCCAGAGGGGCAGAGCATCGCCCCCTGGTGGGCAGAGCATCGCCCCTGGTGGGCATGTCGGGTGGATCCCGGTCGGGCGCAGGCGGGAGTCTGTCTGACTGTCTCTCCCCGTTTCCAGCTTCAGAAAAAAAAAAAAAAAATACAAAAAAAAAAAAGCCTATAATAATGATGCTGATACATCATTATTTGTTAATTTTTTGATGATATCAAATAATGTGGCATATCACTTGTTTGTAAATTACTATTATAAACAAAAGTTCTGTGTAGTTATAGTCAAGGGTCATGAAAGCCTCAAAGGACAAATGTGGGCTTATACATGTGTATTTGAGTTGCAATATGATAAGCCGTGGGATGGAGGGGGAAAAAAACTACTGTTTGGATAGCTACTGTGTTCTAGGCACTGTTCTGGATAATTTACATTCACTTTTCTTTGGATACCTTTTATTAATTATATTTGAAGTGTTCATTCATATACAGCAATATTTTGTCATGAAAAACATTCTGATTTGGTGCACTTGGTTGTATTAAAAGCAATTCATATTTCATCTTTTGGCATTGCCTTTAATTTTTGAAGTTAGTGTAAATGTCGCTTCATCATTAACAAATTTGTAGTCCCAGAGGAAGACTAAAATGAACATATCTAGTAAACATCCTTCACTTTAAAAAACTATTTTTGTTTGTGCTTTTTTAGATAAAACTTTCTGGGTGAATACTCATGCAAATTTAACACAGTATTTTAAAACTGATACTTAGCATGATTTCACATGCAGTGTGTACAGAGGTGTATTTGTCTTCTAGAGCTGCCATATCAAAATATTACCGACTGGGTAGTTTAAATAATGGAAATTTATTCCCTATAGTTCTGGAAGCTGGAGGCCCTATCAGGGGTCTCCAAACTTTTTACACAGGGGGCCAGTTCACTGTCCCTCAGACCATTGGAGGGCTGCCAAATACAGTGGTCCTCTCACTGACCACCAATGAAAGAGGTGCCCCTTCCAGAAGTGCAGTGGGGGCTGGATAAATGGCCTCAGGGGGCCGCATTGCGGCCCACGGGCCATAGTTTGGGGACACCTGCAAGATGCCCTTTGGTGCTGTTTATGGCAAGAGCTCTTTGTTTGGCTTTTTTTTTTTTTTTTCAATTAAATTTAATGCAGTGACATTGATAAATCAGGGTACATATGTTGAGAGAAAATATCTCTAGATTATTTTGACATTTGATTGTGCTGTATACCCCTCCCCCAAAGTTAAATTGTCTTCTGTCACCTTCTATCTGGTTTTCTTTGTGCCCCTCCCCTCCCCTAACCTCTCTCTCCTTCTTCACCCCCTCCCCCCTCCCCCAACCTCCCGCCCCTGTTGCCATCACATTCTTGTTCATGTCTCTGAGTCTCATTTTTATGTCCCTTCTATGTATGGATTCATCTTAGTTTTTTTTTTCTGATTTACTTATTTCACTCTGTATAATGTTGTCAAGGTCCATCCATGTTATTGTAAATGATCCGATGTCATCATTTCTTATGGCTGAGTAGTATTCCATGTTTGGCTTTTATACGGCTGCTTTCTTGCTATGTTCTCACATGGCTTTATCTCTCTGTGCATGTGAAGATTGAGATCTCCCAACTTTCTTCCTCTTCTTACCAGGACACCGACTCTATTGGATCAGGACCCTACTCTTACAACCTAATATTACCTTAATTACCTCCCAACGGTCCCAGCTCCAAATACAATCACATACTAGCTTTTTGAGAACTGCCTAATCCTCAGACATAACTGTCAAAACCCCTGCACCAAGAGACTTGACCAACATCTAGCAAGGCTTCTGTTCCCAGAGTGATCCCAGAGCTTCTGTGAAAATGCCTGCCTGGGAAAACTCCAGGCTGCTCAGAGAATTTTCTGTGTCTAGTAGCCAACATTGGAAGATAGACCCCTGACCTCTCTTTCTTAGAACATTTTACTAAAAGGGCTTACAATTGGGAATATATAGCTTTTAAATGTGCATCTTTCTCCAGGACTTGAGAGCCATTCCTTTGAAATGTAATCATAGGAAGAATGGAACCAGTGTCTTTCAGTGTTCGTGGGAAGATAAAATGCTAACTTCACAACAATTACACAGACCAGCTGTGTGTGGTTTTTCGCTGCTCTGACGACTGAGCCCAGCTTCCCCGCTTTGTTGGTTTAATGCGCCCATCACCTCTGCACAAATCAAGTGGAGTTCAGCTCTTCCCCCTCCTGTCAGTAGTTACTGAGTCAAATCTGTTTTCACCACTTTGTTTACCTTTGACAACTTCAATATGTGCATTTGGGGGAGACACAGTTCACTGCATAACAAGGGGGTATCATGAAAACTACATAGAGGTGAGTCTGGTGAATACAAGTAAGGATGCTTTTCTCCCTTTCCCAGGAGGAAGAAGTGTCAGTTCTTTCCTGACTCCTCCATCCTTGCCTGGAGTGAATTTCTGTCCCTATTTGATATCAGTCAGCTCAACACTCCACTTATTTTTTGAGGGGTGACTTCTCTTCAGTTGGTCTAGACCAATTAATCTAGATAACTAGGTGCCACGGAAGCATCCAATTGCTCACAAACCAAAAGAGCAAAACCTTTTTTTTTTTTTTTACTACCCCAGGTTCTGTGACCCTGGCTATGGCAGCTTGGGAGCTGAAGGAGGCTCAGTCTATGAATGAGACTGGCCTGCAGGTTGAATGAGGAATCCTTCCGGAAGAAAAGGAAGGAAGCGGGATTGGACAGAGGGAGAAGCAGGGCTGCAGCAGCCTCAGAGAGCACCTCAGCGGATGCCTCAGGGAGTTCTGGAGCTCCGCTGAGCCTTCGGCAGGAAGGCTCCGTTTCAGTCACTATGTACAGACCGCTCCTGTCTGAGAGGGCAGCTTTCTTCTGCTGAGCTGTCCCCCGTGAGCTGTCTGCCAGGGCTTTCTGTTAACAGCACTCTCCACAGCTGAGAGAATGCATCCTTTATTTTTGAAAGGGACTGTCTGGGGTACATTATAACATCCTCCACCAAATGCCCAATCACAGATCCCTTTCTGAGAAATTAAGTTTTGGGCTAATAATACTAGAGAAGACAGAGTGGTCAAAATTCATTCATCCTGGTGACAAAGTGGTTAAATCTCACAAACCTGATGTTCAGCAAAAGAAGCTACTCACAACAGAGTAAACATCTTATAAATCATTTTTCTAAGATTTAAGAATCAACTGGCTGTTGCCTGGCCAGTGGTGGCACTGTGGTTAGAGTTCCCTGAGGTCACCAGCTTAAGCTCAGGCTCACTAGCTTGAGCACAAGATTGCTAGCCTGAGCATGAGATTATTGATATGATCCCTTGGTCGCTGGCTTGAGCAAGGGGTCACTGGCTTGTCTGGAGCCTCCCAGTCAAGGTATGTATGAGAAGCAATCAATGAATAACTAAAATGCCACAACTATGAGTCAGTGCTGCTCATCCCTCTCCCTTCCTGTGTGTGTGTGTCTCTCTCTCACATGTGTGCACTGAAAAAAAAAAAAAAAAGGAATCAACTGGCAAAATCAATGTATGGGTGATAGAAGTCAGAATAGTATTTACATTTTTTTTTTTTTTTACATAGAGAGTCAGAGAGAGGGACAGGTAGGGACAGACAGGAAGGGAGAGAGATGAGAAGCATCAATTCTTTGTTGTGGCACCTTAGTTGTTCAGTGATTGCTTTCTCTTATGTGCCTTGATGGGGGAAGGGGGAGCTCCAGCAGAGCAAGTGACCTCTTGCTCAAGCCGGCGACCTTCGGCTCAAGCCAGCAACCATGGGGTCATTTCTATGATCCCACTCTCAAGCCAACGGCCCCAGGCTCAAGATGGTGAGCCCGTGCTCAAACCGGCGACCTCGGGGTTTAGAACTTGGGTCCTCCGCATCCTAGTCTTACGCTTTATTCACTGTACCAACACCTGGCCAAGCTGTTTTTTCTTAATTGGTGGAAGTTTTCTTATTCATTTGTTCATTTTGGTTATGTATAATTATAAAAAGCTTTAAGTACAAAGAATCTATACCTAATTTTATATATGTATATGTAGTTAAGAGAGATAACATATATTAAATTATATGTAAATATCTATATACACCTGACCTGTGGTGACACAATGGATAAAGCGTCGACCTGGAACTCTGAAGCTGGCAGTTCAAAACCCCAGTTTTGTCTGGTCAAGGCACATATGAGAGTTGATGCTTCATGCTTCTCCTCTCTTATCTCTTTCTCTCTCTGTCTCTCTCATCTCTCTCTAAAATTGAATAAATAAAATCTGAAAAAATTTTTTAATAAATAAATAAATATTTATAAAGTTAGTCAAGATTACATCTCCATAAGAGTTTTTATTTAAGAAGAGTCCATCAGTTTTTCAAGCTTTTACAATACTGTTTTGTACAGATTCAGTTGGTAGAAGCCAATGTTTGGGCAGAGAGTTATAAACAGATAGGAAAACTGAAGGTCAGTTACCTGAGATGAAAGGCAAACGGTGGGATCAGAAGCGAGCTTGGGGCCTGAAACAAAGACTGGCGGAAAACCATATTAAAGTACCACGAACTAGAAGCTGATGACACAGGGGTGTCATATGAGGTCTGGGGTGCTTTTACACATATAATAATAATAATAATAATAACAACAACAATAACAACAACTGTTGTATATTGAACATTTCCATGGGTCACATATTGATATATATGGCCCGTGCATTTGAAAAACATTATTTAAAATTTTCAGAACAGCCCTGGCTGGATGGCTCAGTGGATAAAGTGGCAACCCTTGGTCAGGCCATATGAGAGAAGCAATCAATGAGTACACAACTAAATGGAACAACTAAGTGCAATGAGTTGATGCTTCTTTCTCTCTCTTTCTCCTCACTCTCTCTCTCCTCCCCCCCCCCCAAAGCAATGGAAGAAATTTAAAAAATAATTTAAAAATTTTAGAATAGAGACGGTGACATTTTCATCTATAGTTTTCCTGAAGCAGGTCTTGAGTCTCAAAGGGGTTAAGTAATATGCAAGTCAGAAAACACAGTGTTTCATCCAGGATTCAATCCAAGTCTGCTCCAAAGAAAACTTCTATTTCTTAGATTATCTCTGAAAGTAATTTGAAATGTATACACACATTATCTGTATATGTGACAATATAAATGTGTTCAGCTACAACATCTGTGACACAAACATGAGAAATAGACACCCTGAAATCCGGGATGATCTCTCTAAGAGCAGCCATTCAATTCTGAGGCCGTTGTGCTCAGACAGTGAGCACACTTTGGTTTCCTTTCCCCTCCTTTTAATCAGCAAAGGAATTTACTTGGAAGCGAAAACCTTGGCTTCTTAACTATTATGACCCACCTGAAGTCATCATTTCTGTTTATTACATCATAATCATCTCTACTTGCCACCGATTGTACATCTCCAAAGAGGAAATGATGATTTCAAGTGAAGACAATGGAGCGGGAACAGATGTGCTACTAAAAGAGAGACATCTTATTATCCTCAAAATGTACTTCATAATGAAGAACAAGGGAAAAGAGATCAGAAGGTATTGTCATATTTCAAAATAGAGTCTGTTCTAGCAACAGGATTACATTTAAAAATGGAAAGATCAGCTGAATTTTCCATGTACCATTCAAAGTACTTTATGCTTGACAATTCATATACTAGAGAAACTGCAAAGAATTAGGGGAAAAGTCCCTCTGCCGCATGTTTGGCAAATCTTTTACTGTGACTGTTGCAACATTTCTCTCTCTTTTGAGCAGTTTGACCTTACATCCAATTATGGCACTTCCTTGTGGTACTGAGTTTGTTATTTTCAAGATGTCTCTTGGATTGCACCGCCTGCTTCTTTAGAGGTCTTCATAAAATATGTGTTGTTGTTTTTGTTGTTGTTTGTTTGTATTTTTCTGAAGTGAAAAGCAGGGAGGCAGAGAGACAGACTACTGCATGTGCCTGACTGGGATCCACCTGGCATGCCCACTAGGGGGCGATGCTCTGCCCATCTGGGGCATTGCCCCATTGCAACCTGAGTCATTTTATTTTTATTTTATTTTTTTATCTTATTTTTATTAATTTTAATGCAGTGACATTGATAAATCAGGGTACATATGTTCCGAGAAAACATCTCCAGATTATCTTGACCTTTGATTGTGCTGCATACCCCTCACTCCAAGTCAAATCGTCCTCCGTCACCTTCTATCTGGTTTTCTTTGTGCCCCTCCCCTCCCCCAACTCCCTCCCTCTCCTTCCTCGCCCCCTCCCCACCCCTCCACCCCACTCCCTGTTACCATCACATTCCTGTCCATGTCTCTGAGTCCCATTTTTATGTCCCATCTATGCATTCGTTCATATAGTTCTTAGTTTTTTTTCTGATTTACTTATTTCACTCCATATAATGTTATCAAGGTCCCTCCATGTTATTGTAAATGATATGATGTCATCATTTCTTATGGCTGAGTAATATTCCATAGTATATATGTACCAAAGCTTTTTAATCCACTCATCCTCTGACGAACACTTGGGCTGTTTCCAGATCTTCGCTATTGTGAACAATGCTGCTATACATGGGGGTGCATTTCTCCTTCTGGAACCGTTCTATGGTGTCCTTGGGGTATATTCCTAAAAGTGGGATGGCTGGGTCAAAAGGCAATTCAATTTTCAATTTTTTGAGGAATCTCAAAAAATTGTTTTCCACAGTGTTCCATACTGTTTTCCACAGTGTTCCATACTGTTTTCCACAGTGGCTGCACCAGTCTGCATTCCCACCAGCAGTGTAGGAGGGTTACATCGTCGCCAGCACTTATTCTGTGTTGTTTTGTTGATGAGCGCCATTCTGACCAGTGTGAAGTGATATCTCATTCTGGTTTTAATTTGCATTTATCTAATGATTAGTGATGTTGAGCATTTTTTCATATGTCTATTGGCCATCTGTATATCCTCTTTGGAGAAGTGTCTATTTATTTCTTTTGCCCATTTTTTGATTGGATTGTTTGTCTTTCTGGTGTTGAGATTTACAAGTTCTTTATAAATTTTGGTTATTAACCCCCTATCAGACGTATTGTCAAATATGTTCTCCCATTGTGTAGTTTGTCGTTTTATTCTGTTCTTATTGTCTTTGGCTGTGCAAAAGCTTTTTAATTTGATATAGTCCCATTTGTTTATCCTGTCTTTTATTTCCCTTGCCCATGGAGATAAATCAGCAAATATATCGCTGCGAGAGATGTCAGAGAGCTTACTGCCTATGTTTTCTTCTAAGATGCTTATGGTTTCACGGCTTACATTTAAGTCTTTTAACCATTTTGAGTTGATTTTTGTGAATGGTGTAAGTTGGTGGTCTAGTTTCATTTTTTTGCAGGTTGCTGTCCAATTTTCCCAACACCATTTGTTGAAGAGGCTGTCTTTACTCCATTGTATTTCCTTACCTCCTTTGTCAAATATCAGTTGTCCATAGAGCTGTGGGTTTATTTCTGGATTCTCCGTTCTATTCCATTGATCTATGTGCCTGTTCTTATGCCAGCACCAGGCTGTTTTCAGTACAATGGCCTTGTAGTATAGCTTGATATCAGGAAATGTGATACCTCCCCCTTTATTCTTCTTTTTTAAGATTGCTGAGGCTATTCGTGTTCTCTTTTGGTTCCATATAAATTTTTGGAATATGTGTTCTATATCTTTAAAGTATGTCATTGGTAATTTAATTGGTATTGCATTGAATTTATAGATTGCTTTGGATAATATAGACATTTTAATGATGTTTATTCTTCCTAACCATGAGCATGGTATATGCTTCCACTTGTTTATATCTTCCTTGATTTCTTTTATCAATGTTTTATAATTTTCCGAGTACAAGTCTTTAGTCTCCTTGGTTAAATGTACTCCTAGGTACTTTATTTTTTTGGTTGTAATAGTGAAGGGGATTGTTTCCTTAATTTCTCTTTCTGACTGTCCATTGTTGGTGTATAAAAATGCCTCTGATTTATGAGTATTAATTTTATATCCTGCCACCTTGCTGAATTCATTTATCAAGTCCAGTAGTTTTTTGACTGAGACTTTAGGATTTTCTATATACAATATCATATCATCTGCAAATAATGATAGTTTTACTTCTTCTTTTCCAATGTGGATGCCTTTTATTTCTTCTTGTCTGATTGCTGTGGCTAGGACTTCCAGGACTATGTTGAATAAGAGTGGTGAAAGGGGGCACCCCTGCCTTGTTCCTGATCTTAAGGGGATTGCTTTTAATTTTTGCCCATTGAGTATGATGTTGGCTGTGGGTTTGTCATAGATGGCTTTTATCATGTTGAGGTATGTTCCCTGTATTCCCACTTTACTGACAGTTTTGATCATGAATGGGTGCTGGATTTTATCAAATGCTTTTTCTGCATCTATTGAAATTATCATGTGGTTTTTCTCCTTCCTTTTGTTTATGTGATGAATAACATTGATAGATTTGGGAATATTGTACCAGCCTTGCCTCCCCAGAATAAATCCCACTTGATCATGGTATATGATTTTTTCCATATATTGTTGGATCCAGTTTGCTAATATTTTTTTTGAGGATTTTAGCATCTATATTCATCAGGAATATTGGCCTATAATTTTCTTTCTTTGTGTTGTCTTTGCCTTATTTTGGAATCAGAATTATGCTTGCCTCATAAAAGGAGCTTAGAAGTCTTCTTTCCTCTTGAATTTTTTGAAATAGCTTGAGAATTATAGGAGTTAGTTCTTCTTTGAATATTTGGTAGAATTCACTTGTGAGGCGATCAGGCCCAGGACTTTTCTTTGTTGGGAGTTTTTTGATAACTGTTTCGATCTCATGTGGTGTAATCGGTCTGTTTAGGTTTTCTGATTCCTCCAGATTGATTTTTGGAAGATTGTATGTTTCAAGGAATTTGTTCATTTCATCTAGGTTGTCTAGTTTTTTGGCATACAGTTCTTCATAGTATTTTCTTACAATCCTTTGTATTTCTCTTGTGTCAGTTGTTATTTCACCCCTCTCATTTCTAATTTTATTTATTTGAGTCCTCTCTCTCTTTTTCTTGGTGAGTCTAGTTAAAGGTTCATCAATCTTGTTTACCTTTTCAAAAAACCAGCTTCTAGTTTCATTGATCCTCTGTATTGTTTCTTTAGTCTCTATGTCATTTATTTCTGCTCTGATCTTTATTATTTCCTTCCTTCTACTACATTTGGGCTTTACTTGCTGTTCTTTTTCTAATTCTTTTAGATGCAGGGTTAAGTTGTTTATTTGAGCTTTTTCTAGTTTCTTAAAGTGTGCCTGCAGTGCTATGAACTTCCCTCTCACTACTGCTTTTGCTGTGTCCCATAAATTTTGAGTTGTTGTATGCTCATTGTCATTCGTTTCTAGGAATTTTTTTATTTCTTCTTTAATCTCATTCTTAATCCATTTGTTCTTTAACAACCTGCTATTTAGTTTCCATGTGTTTGAGAATTTTTGAGCTTTTCTGTTGTGGTTGATTTCTAGTTTCATGCCGTTGTGATCAGAGAAAGTGCTTGATATGATTTCAATCTTCTTAAATTTGTTGAGACCACTTTTGTGCCCTAACATGTGGTCTATCCTAGAGAATGTACCATAAGCACTTAAAAAGAATGTATATTCTGCTGCCTTAGGATGGAAGGTTCTGTAGATATCTATTAAATGGAGTTGATCTAGTGTATCCTTTAAGTCTGCTGTTTCTTTGTTAGTTTTCTTTCTTGAGGATCTATCTAGTGATGTTAGTGGGGTATTAAAATCCCCTACTATTATAGTGTTGCTGTTGATCTTGCTCTTTATATCCATCAAAGTCTACTTTATATATTTAGGTGCTCCTATATTAGGTGCGTAGATATTTATAATAGTTATATCTTCCTGTTGGATTGCTCCCTTTATCATTATGTAGTGGCCTTCTTTATTTCTTACTATATTCTTTGTTTTAAAGTCCATTTTGTCTGATATAAGTATTGCTACCCCAGCTTTTTTTTCATTTCCATTTGCATGAAATGTTTTTTTCCATCCTTTTACCTTCAACCTATGTGCATCTTTTGTTTTAAGGTGTGTCTCTTGTAGATAGCATATGTACGTGGTCCTGTTTTCTTATCCATGCAGCTACCCTATGTCTTTTGATTGGATCATTTAATCGATTTATATTTAAGGTTATTATTGAATATGTAGTTGTTTATTGCCATTTTATTCTTTAAAGCTGTATTCCTCTTTTGCTATATTCTTTTCCCACTTTGATCTGTTTACACCATGCCCCTTAACATTTCCTGCAGCATTAGTTTGGTTTTAATGAATTCCTTGAGGTTTTTTTTTTTGTCTGGGAAACTTTTTATTTCTCCTTCAATTTTAAACGATAGCCTTGCTGGATAAAGTAGTCTTGGTTGTAGGTTTTTGTTCTGCATTACTTTGAATATTTCTTGCCATTCCCTTCTGGCTTCAAGTGTTTCTGTTGAGAAGTCTGATGTCATCCTTATGGGGGCTCCTTCGTAGGTGATAGCCTTTTTTTCTCTCACAGCTTTTAATATTTTCTCTTTATCACTTAGCTTTGGTATTTTAATTATGATGTGTCTTGGTGTAGGTTTCTTTGGGTTTCTTTTTAGTGGAGTTGTCTGTGCTTCTTGAATTTGTGAGAGTTTCTCCTGCATTAATTTAGGGAAGTGTTCAGCTATGATATAATTGAATAAAGCCTCTATCCCTTGTTCTTTCTCTTCTTCTTCAGGAACCCCTATTATGCGGAATATATTTCTTTTTATGTTGTCACAGAGCTATCTAAGAGTTTCCTCAGATTTTTTGAGTCTCTTTTCTTTCTTCTTCTCTGCTTTCATGCCTTCATTCCAGTTGTCCTCCAACTCACTGATTCGATCCTCAGCTGTATCCATCCTGTTTTTAATTCCTTCCAATGTGGTCTTCATTTCTGTTATTGTATTTGTCATCTCCCACTGATTCTTTTTTAATATTTCAATATCCTATTTTATACTTGCTATTTCTTTATTTAGGTGTTCATGATGACCATCCATTGTTGTTCTAAGATCCCTAAGCATCCTTACAATCATTATTTTAAACTCCGCATCTGGAAGTTTGATTATTTCCATATCACTCAGTTCATCTCCTGAAGGTCTCTCTTGTGGTTTCATTTGGATTGCACTTCTTTGTCTTCTCATTGTATCTGGGTGTCTTCTTTGTAAAGCTGGTTGAGTCTAGGCTTGGTGTTGTCTGCCTCCAGTTTTTAATTGTGTTGTTTCTAGGTCTTCTTGGGTTGGCATCAGCTATTATTTGTAATCCACTTTGGGATTTGGGCCGCTTTGAAGTCTTGATTTGTTTGTTTTCTTAACAGGTGATTGTCTTGTTTGCTGATCTCAGCAGGGGGCTTATTTGAAACTGTATCCAGGAATGTGGTGGATATGACCTGAAGCTCTGAAGTTTTTTTCTGCCAGTTAATCTCTCTGGGGGTGGGTTGCTTTCTCAGCTTCAGTAGGGGAAGGTGTATCTCAGATCTCCATGGAGATACTCCATGGAGACCTGAGTTACTGCCCCTCCTCCCCACTTCTTGTTTTCAGCTGTGTCTTTTTTGCACTGATTGGAGCTGGAGAGATGTCTGTATCTCTGTGACCTGGAAGTACTTTTGTATTTTGCTTTGTGGAAGGATCAGCCCCTCCCCCAGTTATGACCGCCTCCATCACAGAATGAGTCAGCTTTTTATGTCATCACCTATATTCCTCTCCCCCTCATCATCCATCTCTCTCTCTCTCCTTTCTTTTTGGAAGACAAGCGGGCCCTTTCAACACACCTTGTTCCCTGGTCACCAGGCAAGTGGCTGTGAGCAGTATTTAATGCTCTTTTCCTTGAAGTGAGAGCCCAGCCACAACCCCCCCCCCCATTCCTATAAGCAGGGGAGATTCAGGCGCTCTCTACCAGGTTTGTTGTGGCTTCTTCTTTGCTCCTTGGTTTTTTAAAGCTGTTCTTGTAGTCCAGATTTGGTTTTTCACACTGATTGTTCATAAATTAGTTTATAATCCAGTTTGGTGGTGTGAGCTGGGAGTCTGTGCGTCTGCCTACTCTGCTGCCATCTTCAGGTCTCTCCTGAGTCATGTTAGCATCTGAGGCAGAGGCCATGGAGCCATCCTCAGCGCCCTGGCCAACTTTGCTCCAATGGAGCCTTGGCTACAGGAGGGGAATAAAAAGATAAAGAGGATGGAGAGGGAGGAGGGTGGAGAAGCAGATGGGTGCTTCTTCTGTTTACTTTGACCAGAAATTAAAACTGGGACTTCCATACGCAGGGCTGACACTTTACCACTGTGCCAACCAGCCAGGGCTAATATCTGTGTGTTTTTAACAGTAGGGAAGGAGACACTGACCAAATGGGGAACTGTATCATATTTCACAGTTTTTAAAAATGAATGTTTGGTCACACCAATTCATTCATAAAAGCAGATATTATTCATTGAATATGTGCAGGCATTTGATAGGCTAAAGGTATAGATATTAAAGGCCTGGTTTATAAACTCAAAGTGGCCATAGTAGAGTGAGGGAGACAGCTAAGGTAATATAATCCCAAAACAGCATGATCCATGCTGTGACAGAAATATTCCCTATGAGCTATGGGAGCTCCTTGTAAATACAGGGTAAGAGGCATTCCAGTCCAACTGGGGAAGGCTAAAAGTGAGCTAAAACAGTGTTTGCAAGGGTACACAGGTAAAACCAAACATGGCATGTCAGAGGCAGTGCCAAGTATAGTCGCACCCCCTTCTATACAGTTTTGTTTTCGAGATTTCTGTTACTGCAGTCAACTGTGATCTGAAAATATTAAATGAAAGGTCCAGAAATAAACAGGTTATAAGTTTTATATTGCATGCTGTTTTGAGTACGAGTAGCAGAGTAGCATAATGAAATCTCGAGCTCTCCTGCTCCCTCTTGGCCAGGATATGAATTATCCCTTTGCCCAGCATATCCATGCTGCATCCACTCCCTACCTATTAGTCACTTAGTATCTGTCTGGGTTATGGGATCATGGTATTGAGTGCTTCAGTTTCCATTAGCCTTATTTTGCTTAATAATGGCCCCAACTAGCAAGGGTAGTGATGCTGGCAATTCAGCTATGCCAAAGAGAAGCCATAAAGTCCTTCTATTTTATTATAAATTGTTGTAAATCTCATGGTGGGCCAAATTTAAAAATTAAACTTTATTATAGGTATGTATGTATAGCGGAAATAGAATTAACATATAAATCAGTACTATCTGTGGTGTCAGGCAGCCACAAGGGATCTTGGAACATATTCCCCACCGATCGGGGGATACTATAGTTATGTACATATATCTCCTGAGGCTGTTGGGTCTGGAGGAGTCAGGAAAAGATAGTAAGGTGAACAAAACGGGACTCAAAGTCAACTGATGAATCATATCGTTATACCTGCAAAATCCCTGGTCTGATATCCTATCATATCTACATATTCTGCCCACATTCACAGAAAAGGACTCCATGAGACCTGCACTAGGAAGAGGGAATCATGATGGCCACCTTAGAATTCTTATAACAAAGTTCTATAAATAATATTTTTAAATGTAATGATGTTGTCTCTTCTCCCCGGGCAAAAAGCGCATTTGGTCCTTCAGCCCTCTGAGAGTCTTTCTACCTTTCACGGAATAGAGGCAGAGGCGGGGTCAAAGGGACCAGAGGGAAAGAGGAAGAGAGGATGGGATCAGAGAGGGGAAAGGGATTAGTCTGAAATTATGTATACATAACACAGAGACAAAGAGAGCAGACGGCACATCCTGGAGGGAAGGGGGAGGGTGGTGGGGGGAGGGGGAAAGGGGGTGTCAAGGGGAAAACGGGGGTGGGGGCAGAGGGAGATGTATTTGATAGGACACTTGAATCTATGTAAACACAATACATTAAAAAAAAAAGCCAGTACTATTTGTTTGTTTGTTTTTTCAGCATTTTCTCTAGCTCTGCCAAATGTGGAATTTTTTCAATGGTCTGAATAGTCTTGGGTCTTGGGGATGATGCACAATAAGCCTGCTTAGGGGTTGTAGTTTTTTCCAGAACCTACGTCTGATCTGTTACAGGAACAACCTCATGACTATTCAAAGGGGAAGAAATATTCTAAAATACATTAGTTTCTTTAAGTATTTCTTTTGGGGAAGGACTTAAGATCAAGAATGATGTCTAGTGGCAAACATTTCTCATGTTAGTGCAGGAAAGGATAGGCAAGGGTTCTCCTATTCTTTCATATTTATTTATGGTAGAGACACACGTGAAAAAAGCAAGCATATGTGAACTCTACACAATATATGCGCTTTCTCTTCAGGTTCAGCTTCCCAATGAAAACACGCAACATACAGAGCTGTGGAGCTTGTCCTGTCTTTACCGACAAATGTGAAATAGAAGTCATAAACTGTTATTATTCACACTTCATACCAGAAAAATATATTGAGACTTAGTAGTGTTAAGGTGTTTCAGATATTTTGTGGGATTTGTTTTCCCTAATGCTGTTTTATAATAAACTTAAATGAAAGTAAAAGCAGATTTATAACACTTATATTTTATTAAAATCCATATAAAGGGAGATAGAAAAAACCAACAAAGTTTACTGTACATCTGTTATGTATATCTGTAGAAATGTGCATGTAAGTAAATAGATTTCACAAACATCACTCTTTTTCCATTTTGTTACCTAGTTTGACCTTCTCTTCCACAATGCTCTTTTTTTCCTTCAAGACTCCTAATTTATTTTTAATTGATTTCTGCAAAGGACTATTAAACCCTAAGTACACTCCAAATTAGGTGGTTCTTTGTAACTAAAAATACAGGCTACTTAAACAAAGTATGTATAATAATTGCTTCTGCTAATATTTTCTTCTAGAGTCCTGAATGAGTTATCCACATTCACACACAAACATACACACAAATGCACAAACATACACCTTATCCCAAGCATGATTTTAGCCTAAAAATTGAAAAAGTCATCAGTTTTTTTGGTTGGCAGTATTTTTATTTTTATTTATTAATTTATTTATTTTGGTTTTTTCTGATTTACTTATTTCACTGTGTATAATATTATCAAGATCCCACCATTTTGTTGTAGATGATCTGATGTCATCACTTCTTATGGCTGAGTAGTATACCATAGTGTATATGTGCCACATCTTCTTTATCTGGTAATATATATATATATATATATATATATATATATATATATATATATTTTTTTTTTTTTTTTTTTTTTTTTACTGTGATTAAAGCCTTTAAGCAAACTCTTGGCCAATACAACAAGAATCCATAAAAGAGTAGTGTCCTTAACATGTTAAGGTTGGCAGTATTTTTAAATTTGAAATTCCTGTTAAAATGGTTCTATTATAAAGACAGACACCAAACACTATTTCTTGTACCCAACTCTAACAAATGAGAAGAAACACAAAAGGCTATATTTTGATGATGTCCTTGGGCTTTTTCTTTGCAACACAATGCATTATGGAAGGAAGGCACAGAAGACATATATATTGCAGGATTTACATAGTATTATGATTTCATGATGAGCAATGAAGCTATATATGGAAAGCAGCTAAAAATATGAAATAAATCTTAAGGAGAGGAAGGAATCACTTTTTCTTAGAAACAACTTTTTTTTTTTAGGTTTTATTTATTGATTTTAGAGAGAGGAGAGAGAGAAAAAGGATGGGTAGGGGGGAAGCATCAACTTGCTTCTCACATGTGCCTTGACTGAGCAAGATCAGGGTCTCAAACTGGCAACCTCAGCATTCCAGGTCGATGCTTTATCTACTGTGCCACCACAGGCCAGGCACTTTTTTTTTTTAGGAACAAAGCAAGGAATTATAGGCTTAGTAGAATGAAGAATTTTCTTTGAAAAAAAATAACAGAAATTGATCTGACCACAGAGATGTCTTGTCAATGGAAGAAATTGCAAATTACTTCAATAGTTTCACCCCTGGGGCGTTTTAAAACCAGAGTAGATAACATACAGTAAAGTATATTAATAAAAACAACAATAAGATGGCAGAAAGATAGAGCAAGAAAACTATTAAGTCATTTTCATTATTATTCATCAGTTTTTAAAAATGCATTTGATATCTAAAAAGGTCTTGGAGTTATAAACACATTTTTTTTTCCCCTGCAGCATTCTAAGCCAAAAAATAATAAAATAAAATAAATCTTTTTAAAAATACTGTACTCAAAAGCGATTTCAACCATTTCTCAGCAAACTGAACGTTTAGAAATGTTCTATGGTACAAATTAATAGCATGCCCTAAGATTTATGTGATGGTGAGCATTCCTGGTTCCAACAACATGGGTCTTAGATTTAGTGCTTGGGACCCTTCAATACCTGATTTCCAAATTACATCCTGAGAGCATTTCAATCCCCCACCACTGCACATGACCTACATTACTGCCAAATAACAACAATAAACCTATTCTTCCCTTCCTTGCTGAGACAACATATGATCTTGGGATTCCATGACTTTGCATGTGTATCTTCAACATGTTTTCCCATATCTAGCCACAACCCCTCCACATCCGAAAGCATTCTCCAAAGCCCTATTGATATGTCCCTACGTAAGTTCCCAAAGGCCTTTGTTCAAATCTCTTTTTTAGTTAGCTCAGGGTTGTTTTAATAATTGATTTTCACCAAAACAGTGCTTCCCCAAACCTACACCTTCAGTCCCTAGGGAGGAAGGAAATTATTGAAGGGGGCCAATGAATTTATATGTGCATGTGTATTTTTTTCCATTGATAGGGTAGTAAAATTATAGCCATTCTTGTATGAAGAAATGGAAAATATTTTGTCTAACAGAAGACAGCCTATTATGGCTTGTGGGCCAAATTCAGCCTACTACCTACTACTTGTATCTGTAAATACAATTTTATTAGAACTGAATCATGCCCATTCATTTATGAATTGTTTGTGATTGCTTTCATGTAATAACAGCAAAATTGAGGGGTTGCACCAGAGACCATATATCCTCTACAAAGTCTAAAGTATTTACTGTCTGACCATTTACAGAATAATTTGGCTATACGATAATAAAGAATTATAATACAATGTTTATGTAGTAGATAGATTTGCATTACCCCAAGTTTACAACTTACAGAAAGTACTCAAACTCTGGAGATGGAAATCAGAAACTATATTTCTGCCAAACATGCTCTCTTCCTTCTTTATTACCGCTCTTGCTTATAGTTAACCACAAATACTCACTTGAGTTTAAAAAAAAGACAATTTGACTTTGGGTGAGGGGTATGCAACATAATCAAATGTCAAAATAACCTGGAGGTGTTTTCTCTGAACATATGTTTATCAATGTCATCCCATTAAAATGAATTAAAAAATAAAAATACATCTTATTGACTCCTCTCCTCGCTGTTCATATCTATTAATCGTGTCTTATTAATTCTGTGTTTATTTCATTGAATTTTCTGGATATTCTCTCTTCAATCTCAGTTCCCATCGCTCCTCCAGATGTGACATTTCATTGAATATGTATCCTTTCCATCCATGATTTCATATCATGAGCATACATTTTTGGATAAATATGTATCCTTAATATTGAGTACCATTTTTAATGTTTTAAGAGTTTACATATGTGCTATCATGCTGTACCAACATTTCACAGAGAAAAAAACTTTTTTGTTTTCATTCAACATTGCATTTTTGTGATTTATCCGTTTTGATATGTTTTCTGATTCATTTCTTTGGTGTTCCACCTAGAGGACCAGATTATTTGTCTATTACCCCATTGATGGACATCCAATTGTTCCAAATATTTCCGTTACAAATGGTGCTAGAATATTTTGGCCACAAGAACAAAAGTTTCTTTAAATTCTATACCTAGAAACAGAAATACTAGTCATAGGATATTGTATTAGCTTCTTATTGCTGCTACAACAAATGACCACTAACAGTAGCTTTCAACGATGCAAAATGTATTGTCTTAGAGTTTTGGAGATCAGGGTTCTAAATGGGTTCCGCTGGACCAAAATTATGTGTTAGCAGGCCCTACTTCACCTGGAGGCTCTAGAGAAGAATCTGTTTGCTCGCCTTTCCCAGCTTCTAGAGCAGGGATCGGGAACCTATGGCTCATGAGCCAGATGTGGCTCTTCTGATGGCTGCATCTGGCTTGCAGAGAAATCTTTAATAAAAAAAATAATAGCGTTAAAAATATAAAACATTCTGATGTATTTCAATCAATTCATTTCCTACCGCTCATGTTCATGGTTGTGGGTGGCTGGAGCCAATCACAGCTGTCCTCCCGGACAACACCAAATTTTTATTGGATAATGCTTAACGTACACGGGTTGTTGTATGGCTCTCATAGAATTACATTTTAAAATATGTGGCGTTCATGGCTATCTCAGCCAAAAAGATTCCCGACCCCTGTTCTAGAGGCTGCCTGCATTCCCAGACCCATGACTTTTGCCTCCATCAAGGTCAACAGAGCTGCATCCTTGAATCTCTCTCTGCTCCTGCCCCTCTACTTCTGCCATCAACTCTCCTCTGATGACTCTCCTGACTCCCAGATAATCCAGAATGACCTCTCCACTTTAAGGTCTTTAGCTTAATCACATTGCAAAGTCCCTTTTACCATGTAAAGTAGCACATTGGAGATCTTTTCCAGACATTCATTATTTAGCCTACCACCAATAAGATACAAGATGCTATCCATGTCTTCCCCTATGCAGTTGGAGCAATTTAAATACTGCCTTAGGTGTTTTTGTGTCTTCATCAACACCTAGTATTGACAGCCTCTCTGGGAGTTAGAAAATCTAAATGCATTGGTATTATTTGTCACTCTAAATTTTGTTATGTAATTTCAAGAATACAGAAAAGTTGCAAGAACAGTAAAGGAACATGTATGCAATTTATTACATTCACCTATTGCCTATATTTTGACCTAAATTGAAAATAAATTGTTTCAAATTTATTTGAAACTAAATTAAAAACTAAATTGAAAATGTCTCTTTCTCTTTGGACATTTTAGTGTGTGTTTCTTAATAACACATATAATTATGTAACAATATAATCATGTAAATCACGATTGATTGATTCAATACTTTCACATACTTTCCAGCCACTAGTTAAATCCATCAATTGCCCCCCCAATATCCTTTGTAACCATCGCCATTCCCCAAGTCCTGTTTTTACTATTATTTTTTTCTCTATTTTTTCTGAAGCTGGAAACGGGGAGAGACAGTCAGACAGACTCCCACATGCGCCCGACCGGGATCCACCCGGCACGCCCACCGGGGGGCGACGCTCTGCCCACCAGGGGGTGATGTTCTCTGCCCCTCCGGGGCATTGCTCTGTTGCGACCAGAGCCACTCTAGCGCCTGGGGCAGAGGCCGAGGAGCCATCCCCAGCGCCCAGGCCATCTTTGCTCCAATGGAGCCTTGGCTGCGGGAGGGGAAGAGAGAGACAGAGAGGAAGGAGAGGGGGAGGGGTGGAGAAGCAAATGTGCGCTTCTCCTGTGTGCCCTGGCTGGGAATCGAACCCGGGACTTCTGCACGCCAGGCCGATGCTCTACCACTGAGCCAACCGGCCAGGGCGACCCAAGTCCTGTTTTATTTAATGTCATTTTGTTATAAGGATGATGAGGAAAATCACTGTGATTCCTGACTGGGGTCCCTGTCTGTGTGGAGTTGGCAGGTTCTCCCCGTGTCTGTGTGGGTTTTCTCCCAGGACTCCAGCTGCCTCCCTCTTCCCGAAGATATGCAGGTGAGGCGACACGTCCTGTCCACACTGTCCTGGTTTTGAGTAAGTGTAGATGTGTGTGTGGTGCCCTGTAAATGGAAGGCTTTCTGTCCAGGTTAGATTGCTGATTGTACCACCAGGAGAAGCTCTGGCCATGGGTTGGAAAATAATGATCTTACTTATTTTTATTAATCTTTCTTAAATATATGAATAGCTCATGTTTATTTTAAAGTTTAATATTACAATGTTTGAGTCTTTTTTTTAGAAATTTGGTTATGTTTTTATGCCTGGAAATATGTCATAAAACCTTAACTTCCACTTATATCAATTAGCCTTTGGTAAAATTGGTTTCACTAAGCATTGTTTCACTTACAGTTGCAGTTTCTATAAACTTATAAATGACGTTAAGTGAAGACTTATTGTGTTTTCTATTGGTTCAGGATCCAATTCAGGATATTGTATTGTATATTGTTGCCATCTTTTATTAGAATACTTCATCTGAAAAATGTCCTTAGTCTAGTATTTTGTTATATAGAAAGCTCTTCAATTTGGGTTGCTTGATGTTTCCTCACAATTTGATTCAAGAATACTCCAGAAATGATGTGTGTCCTTCTCAGCACATCTTATTAGGAGGTACATGATATTGATTTATCCCCAAATGAGTGATATCTTTGGTTACTTCTTTAAGTAATTTCTGCCAGATTTTTCTACCCTAATGTTTTTATTTTTTCCTTTGTAGTTATTAGTATTCAGTGGTGAGATACTTTAATATTATACATATCTTGTTGCTCATCAAACTTCCACTCACTACCTTTAGCATCCATGGATGACCAATTCCATCCTCATTCTATATTTATTAGTTGAAGTTTTATTTTGAGAATGATCTTTTCTTTCTCCTCCCATTTATTTACTTATATTTTTTGAGTTCATCTATTTTTATTTTATTCAATCAATGATAATCCATTAATATAATTTATTTTTATGTTCCAATTGCCCCAGATTTGATTACCTGGAGCTCCTTCAAACTGGCTCAACAGTATTTTTTTAAACATTTTCCCATCATTCATTGAGTGATCTCTTATTTTATGGCATGAAGAGATATTCCAGGCTCATCTGTGCCTGTGTTTGCTTATTTTCTGTCTGTCTTCTCTTCCAGTTACAATGCAATAAGATTGGAGAGTGATTTGATAGTTAATTTAAGGCAAAGAGATTTGAGTACTGAAATATGATCATGTAATCATTCAAATCTCTTTCAAATAAAGAAATAAGAGAATTGCAGTGATACTGAAGAGGAAAGGCTACCAAGAAAATATCAATACCAAGATAGTGTTCTGCCTAATCAGCATTACTCTACTTCCTGAAAAGTACTGTAAATCTTTTACTTCTTTTTCTAGTGATGTTGCCTAAGCTTTGCTTTTTAATGTAACACCGAAAGCCAGAAGAGTTTTATGAGTCACTCATTGATAAGAAAGCATGTGATAGTACATGGTCAATCAGAAGGTCTTTCAGCCCTGTTTCCTCAACAAAAAATATTATGTCAATTTTGTGATCCTAAACCCAACCATGTATCCATCTATATGTAGTATGTAGAATATTGGATGTAATTCCAATTAAATAATTTTACATTTAAACTCTTTGATACATACTTGGCCTTGTATGTGCACATCTGTGTGTGTGTTACTCTTACTTGTAGCTGTCTGTGCCCTCTTTAATTGGGGCATCATTATATTCCAGTAAGTTGTGCATTTCTTCATTCATTTAGAAAACACAGGGGCATTCACATACATAGCTAGTTGTTGGCATGTTACAGTCACTATTTTTGGCATTAGCAACAGAGTAGTGGGAGAGGGGTCTTCCTGATATAAATTTCTTATTGCTGGTATAACAAACTGCCATACATTTTGTGGCTTAGAGCAACACGGATTTATTATACAACTGTAAATCTGAAGTCCAAAATAGGTCTCACTGGAATAAAACCAAATGTCAGCTGATCTGTGTTCCTACTGGAAGTTCAAGGAGAGAATCCACTTCCTTACCATCGTCACCTTCTACCGTTCACCCATATTCATTGGTTTGTGGTCCCATTCCTTGATTTCAAAGACAGCAAAGTGAGGCTGAGTGTTCACACTGCCATCACTTTTGTCTTCCACGTAAAAAAATGATAATCCCAACAATTTCCCTATCTTAAAGTTAGCTTATTGACAAAATATATTCAATATTCTACCTTAATTCCACTTTACCATGTAATATAACATTCAGTTTCTATAAATCAGGACATGGACATAGTTGAAGGACTATTAGTATGTCTATCTCAGTAGCCAAGAGTGATAATACCTCTGCCCTAAGGGAAATTGTATTTTAATGGGGGAGAAAATCAGCAAATATAGAAACATGTCATGACTTTTCAAGAAGAAATAATTGAATAGGACAGGGTAAGTGAAAAGAGATTGATGGGAATTGGAAGTTATAAAATGTTGACTATCTTATCTCTCTTTTATAAGTGAGGAATTAAGACCAAGAAGAGTCAGCCAGACACTTGTTCCAGTGTCAATGTGGCATCCACATCTGTCTGCAAATCTCATGCACTTTCCACGATGCAGTTGTGCGCCCCCCCCAACCCATCTACCCAATTCTCAGGTTAGGATAGAAATGAATCTACTTATGTCACTCACATGTACTCATAGTGCCTGGCATAGTGCCTGAAGTATAACAAAACCTCAATCATTGTATGTTCTTGGCATTAATATTCCTCTTAGTCATTCTCATCTCTTAATTTTTTATTGCTGCACCGAGCCAAGATAATTATTCTTTAGATACATCCTCAGAAGTTTACTTTGAAAAAAATTTCTATAAGAGACAAACAGTAAAAATGTCCGTAATCTATAATATTTGCCACATTTATCCACAGATTTTTGATGCTCTCTGCAGGTGGACCCGATGTGCCCACTAAGAAAACAAGACAAAGGTACTAAAAAATTGTGACCAAGTGGCCCCTATAATCACAAGAGCTATTTCTTCTTAATAACATGGCATTTCTTCGAAGTAGAGAATAATTTTCAAGAACCAGGTTGCTTAATTTTCTGAGGGGAGATAATTTTCTTCACTTATTTGATATTATTATTTGAGTCATTTCATTGCTTTAAAGTGAAATGTAGTGATTCATTGTTACCTAAAATAATCCAAAATTATTATGAGCACATTCAAAGCCCTTTACAATCTGGACCCAATCATTCATTACAGCTTCATTTTCTACACCCTGTATTCTGTAATAGACTACATTATATTGCATCATAACTGTCTCCAACTTCCAAGGAAGTTTCTTGCATTTTACACTTTCTAAGTGTACAAGTACTATAAAAGAAGGGATAGTGACATGTAGTTTTGTAGCATTGGTGATTAGTACAGAGTCAGGCACATAACAGGGATTCAATAGATGAACTGCACTGATAAGTTGAGTAAATAAATAAATGAGTAAATTGCTTTATCAGGACATTTTAACTGTTCAATAAGTATGTCCTATTTTATTTTCAATTTTTTAAATTTAATTTATTGTGTTTACATAGATTCTAGTGTCGCCCCAAATGCACACCCCCTCCCCCGTATTCCCATCATCATCTCCCTAACCCCCTTCCCAAAATCTCCCTCCCCCCTTCCCTTTAGTTTTATACTATCCTATCATCCCTTTTCCTCTGTTCTCTTTTCCTCTGGTCCCTTTGATCCCTCCTCTGTCTCAGTTTTGTTCCTCAGTTCACATTGTTTCTTGCATTCCAAAATAAGTGAGGTCATATATTTTTCTTTCTCCGCTTGGCTTATTTCACTTAACATAATAGTTTCCAGGTCCATCCATGTTGTTGCAAAAGGTATATTTCCTTCTTTTTCATGGCCCCATAGTATTCCATTGTATATAATTACCACTGCTTTATAATCCACCCATCCGCTGATGGACACTTGGGCTGTGGCCAGATCTTCACTATTGTGAACAATGCTGACATAAACATGGGGATGCATTTCTTTTTTTGAGTCAGTGATATGGTGTTCTAGGGATATATTCCTAAAAGTGGGATGGCTGGGTCAAAAGGTAGTTCCTTTTTTAATTTTTTGAGAAATCTCCATACTGTTTTCCACAGTGGCTGCACCAGTCTGCATTCAGCAGTGCAGGAGGATTCCACTTTTCTCCACATCCTTGCCAGCACCTATTTTGTGTTGTTTTGTTAATGAGCGCCATTCTGACTGGTGAGAGGTTGTATCTTATTGTGGTTTTAATTTGCATTTCTTTAATAATTAGTGATGTTGAACATTTTTTCATCTGTCTATTGGCCATCTGTATGTCCTCTTTGGAGAAGTGTCTATTCATTTCTTTTGCCCATTTTTTGAATGGATTGTTTGTCTTCCTGGTGTTGAGTTTTACAAGTTCTTTATATAAATTTTAGTTATTAACCCCTTATCAGACATATTGTCAAATATGTTCCCCCATTGTGTGGTTTGTCTTTTTATTCTGTTAATATTGTCTTTAGCTGTGCAAAAGCTTTTTAGTTTGATATAGTCCCATTTGTTTATCCTGTCTTTTATTTCTCTTGCCCGTGAAGATGAATCAGCAAATATATTGCTGCGAGAGATGTCGGTGAGCTTACTTCCTATATTTTCTTCTAAGGTGCTTATGGTTTCACAGCTTACATTTAAGTCCTTTATCCATTTTGAGTTTATTTTTGTGAATGGTGTAAGGTTGATGGTCTAGTTTCATTTCTTTGCAGGTAGCTGTCCAATTTTTCCAACACCATTTGTTAAAGAGACTGTCTTTACTCCATTGTATGCTCTTACCTCCTTTGTCAAATATCAATTGACCATAAAAGTGTGGGTTTATTTCTACGTTCTCTATTCTGTTCCATTGATCTATATGTCTGTTCTTATGCCAGTACCAAGCTGTTTTGAGTACAATGGCCATGTAGTATAACTTGATATTAGGAAGTGTGATACCTTCCACTTTATTCTTCTTTTTCAAGATTGCTGAGGCTATTTGAGTTCCTTTTTGGTTCCATATAAATTTTTGGAATATGTGTTCTATATCTTTGAAGTAAGTCATTGGTGTTTTAATTGGTATTGCATTGAATTTATAAATTTCTTTGGGTAATATAGACATTTTAATGATGTTTATTCTTCCTATTCATGAACATGGTATGCTTCCACTTGTTTGTATCTTCCTTGATTTCTTTTATCAATGTTTTATAATTTTCCAGGTACAAGTCTTTAAGCTCCTTGTTTAAATTTATTCCTAGGTACTTTATTTTTTTGGTTGCAGTAGTGAAGAGAATTGTTTCCTTAATTTCTCTTTCTAATGGTTCATTGTTGGTGTATAAAAATGCCTCTGATTTCTGTGTATTAATTTTATATCCTGCCACCTTGCTGAATTCATTTATCAGGTCCAGTAGTTTTTTGACTGAGACTTTAGGGTTTTCTATATACAATATCATATCATCTGCAAATAATAATAGTTTTACATCTTCTTTTCCAATTTGGATGCCTTTTATTTCTTCTTGTCTGGTTGCTATGGCTAGGACTTGCTGTACTATGTTGAATAAAAGTGGTGAAAGGGGGCACCCCTGCCTTGTTCCTAATCTTAAGGGGATTGCTTTTAATTTTTGCCCATTGAGTATGATGTTGGCTGTGGGTTTGTCATAGATGGCCTTTATCATATTGAGGTTTGTTCCCACTGTCTTCTCACTTTGCTGAGAGTTTTGATCATTAATGTGTGCTAGATTTTATCAAATGCATTTTCTGCATTTATTGAGATTATCATGTGGTTTTTCTCCTTCTTTTTGTTTATGTGATGAATCACATTGATTGATTTGTGAATATTGTACCACACTTGCCTCCCCAGAATAAATCCAACTTGATCATGATGTATGAGGTTTTTCATGTATTGCTAGATCTGGTTTGCTAATATTTTGTTGAGGATTTTAGCATCTAAATTCATCAGGGATATTGGCCTATAATTTTCTTTCTTTGTGTTGTCTTTGCCTGATTTTGGAATCAGAACTATGCTTGTCTCATAAAAGGAGTTTGAATTTTTTGAAATAGCTTGAGAAGAATAGGAGTTAGTTCTTCTTTGAATATTTTGTAGAATTCACCTGTGAAGCCATCTGGCCAAGGGCTTTAGTTTGTTGGGAGTTTTTTGATAACTGTTTTGGTCTTATTTGTTGTAACTGGTCTGTTTAAGTTTTCTGATTCTTCCAGATTGATTTTTGAAAGATTATATGTTTCAAGGAATTTGTCCATTTCACTTAGGTTGTCTAATTTTTTGGCATATTGTTCTTCATAGTATTTTCTTACAATATTTTGTGTTTCTGTTGTGTCAGTTGTTATTTCTCCACTCTCATTTCTAATTTTATTTATTTAATTTCTCTCGCTCTTTTTCTTGGTGAATCTGGTTAAAGGTTCATCGATCTTGTTAACCCTTTCAAAGAACCAGCTTTTGGGTTTATTGATCCTCTGTATTGTTTCTTTAGCCTCTATGTCATTTATTTCCACTCTGATCTTTATTATTTTCTTCCTTCTACTACCTCTGGGCTTTACTTGCTGTTCTTTTTCTAGTTCTTTTAGATGCAGAATTAAGTTGTTTATTTGAGCTTTTTCTAGCTTCTTAAGGTGTGCCTGTAGTGCTATGAACTTCCCTCTTGTACTGCTTTTGTTGTGTTCCATTTATTTTGAGTTGTTATGTGCTCATTATCATTAGTTTCTAGGAATTTTTAAAATTTCTTCTTTGTTCTCATTGTTAATTCATTCATTATTTAAGAACATGCTATTTAATTTCCATGTGTTTGAGTATTTTTCAGTGTTTCTGTTGTGGTTGATTTCTCATTTCATGCCATTGTGATCTGCTTTAGGCTGAAAGGTTTGGAATATATTTATTAAATCTAGTTGATCTAGTGTTTCCTTTAAGTCTGCTCTTTCTTTGTTAATTTTCTTTCTTGAGGTATTGAAATCCCCTAATATTATAGTATTGCTGTTGATCTCGCCCTTTATATCCTACAAAGTCTGCTTTATATATTTAGGTGCTCCTGTATTAGGTGCATAGCTATTTAAAATGGTTATATCTTCCTGTTGGATTGCTCCCTTTATCATTATGTAGTGACCTTCTTTATCCCTTACTGTAGCCTTTATTTTAAAGGCCATTTTGTCTGATATAAGTATGGTTACCCCAGCTTTTTTAAAATTTCCATTTGCATGAAATAATTTTTTCCATCTTTTTACTTTCAGTTTATATGTTTCTTTTGTTTTGAGGTGTGTCTCTTCTAGACAGCATAAATGGGTCCTGTTTCCTTATCCACTCAGCTACCCTATGTCTTTTGATTGGATCATTTAATCCGTTTACATTTAACGTTATTGATGTAGTTGTTTATTGCCATTTTATTCTCTAAAGCTATATTCTTCTTTTACTATATTCTTTTCCCTTTTTGTTCTGTTTACAACAGGCCCCTTAACATTTCTTGCAGCATTGGTTTGGTTGTAATGAATTCCTTGAGTTTCTTTTTGTCTGGGAAGTTTTTT
Source organism: Saccopteryx leptura (assembly GCF_036850995.1). Classification (NCBI taxonomy): domain Eukaryota; kingdom Metazoa; phylum Chordata; class Mammalia; order Chiroptera; family Emballonuridae; genus Saccopteryx; species Saccopteryx leptura. The sequence continues at coordinate 28,996,485 of NC_089512.1, read as the reverse complement.
ATTTCTCTTTCAATTTTAAACGATAGCCTTTCTGAATAAAGAAGTCTTGGTTGTAGGCTCTTGTTCTGCATTACTTTGAATATTTCTTGCCATTCCCTTTTGACTTCAAGTGTTTCTATTGAGAAGTCAGATGTCATCCTTAGGGGGCTCCTTTGTAGGTGATAGCCTTTTTTTCTCTAGCAGCTTTTAATATTTTCTATTTATCTCTTAGCTTCAGTATTTTAATTATAATGTGTCTTGGTGTAGATTTCTTTGGGTTTCTCTTTAATGGAATTCTCTGTGCTTCTTGAACTTGTGTGACATTTTTCTGCATCAATTCAGGAAAGTTTTCAGCTATGATTTCATTGAACAAGGTCTCTGTCCCTTGTTCTTTCTCTTCTTCTTCAGGAACCCCTATGATGTGAATGTTGTTTCTGTTTAGGTTGTCACAGAGCTCTCTTAGAGTTTCCTCAGATTGTTTCAGCCTCTTTTCTTTTTGCTGCCCTGCTTCTGTGTTTTCATTTATCTTGTCTTCTAAATTGCTGCTTCAATCCTCTGCTTCATCCAGCCTTCTTTTAATTGCTTCTAGTTTAGTCTTCATTTCTGATATTGTATTTGTCATTTCTGACTAGTTCTTTATTATTTCAGTGTCCTTTTTGATGCTTGTTATCTCTTTATTTATGTGTTCATTGTGTCTATCCATTGTTGTTCTAAGATCCTTCAGCATTCTAATAATTATTATTTTAAACTCTGCATCTGGTAGTTTGCTTTTTTCCATCTCACTCAGTTTATTTTCTGGAAGTTTCTCTTGTTGGTTCATTTGGATTGCACTTCTCTGTCTTCCCATTCTGTCTGTTTATACACTCCTCATTTGAGTGTGTTGTTTGTATAGCTGCTAAGTTGAGGATTGCTGTTCTGTCCTATTTTTTTTTTAATTCAACACATTAGTTTGACTATATCTCATGGTAGATGACTGTAAGGAAACTTAGGGTTTTTTGTGCCAGTCTCCTGATCAGACATTTACCTTTGCTTTGGTACATTAAGATTTTAATAGGCACTGCCTAGTGTGCAGGTAACATCAGCAAGAAATGAAATATAGGTTACTACAGTGTTATCAACTGAGCAGAACAGCAAAATGTAAATGACTGAGATATAGAGACAATTCATGCCATTCCACACTTTGAAGTAAGTCTGAGGACTCCATGTGGTTGAGAGGACCCAGGGTTCACCTTACAAAGCTGAGGAGCAAATCTCTTCCCTATAAGGGTCAACCAGATACCAGCAAGTTTGAGCTCTAGAAAAAGGGGAGTGAAGACTATTTCACCCTGTGCTCTGCCATTGTCAAACCCCATCCTTCATGTACATTTATTATAGTAAAGTGACCTTAAGACTGTCACTTGGGTTCTCTAAACTTTAGTTACTTAATTTGTAAAAGGAAAATAACATCTGTTCTACAAACATGGCATGAATCTTTTTGACCATTAAATAAAAGGTGTAAAAAGATTTAGGTAGTAGACCTTGTAAGTACCCTACCATAATTCTCATCTAGAGACTGGCATTTATTTATTTATTTATTTATTTATTTATTTATTTATTTATTTTCTGAGATCTTGGAAAACCCCACTGCCTGTGAGCTTGTGTATGTGAGCACACACAGAACAGGCAGAGTATGAGGGATTCACACCTCCAGGAACAACTCTCAATCATTGGCTCTCCAGAATTAGTTGATAAGTATTTCTGTTGTCTAATACTTTGAGTTGGCTAATTATGATTTGTATGTTTTGTATCAATTTCCAGAGTCCAAGCAGGATCCAACTTAAGTGGCACACCATGACAGGTGGCTTAAAAGCACACCTTCCATTGGCTGCTTTGCATTCCTTTTATCATAACTCTAATTGTATTATCTGAATGTCCCAAATATGCTATTTATAAATGAATCTTGTTCTCAGGATTTGTACCTAGGAGAATACAAAAAACAGCCTCTGCATCATAAAGGGACAGCTCGGGAATGGTGATGTTATTATTTTGATAAATTAGAAACCTAACACTAAAAGAAATATTTGTGTTTGGTGCTTCTCAGGACATTTAGGGAATGGATATGTGAAGGCATCTAGGTGACAGCCTGAGGCAGGGTTAAGTGCAGAGCAAGGCAAGTGACTAGCTGAGTCCCAGGATTTTAGCCAAAGGGCAGATCATCAGATTTCAGCTCAGAAAAAACATTTCTCAAACCCAGTAATGGTCCCTGGGCTCATGAATATAACTAAAGCAAAGATAGAAGTGGTAGCAAACTGCACCTCAGAAACATTATAATGTGTGGAAACATCCATAACAGAGAATTTTGTCCCTAAAAGGGACCTTGCCAGCTCACATATATTTACCTTCATAAATTGAGTTAATGTGATTTATTTATTTATTGCCACTTCTCACAGATTGATATTCAAAAATGCCCCAGAGAACAAATTTAAGAAAGAAATCATATAATGATAATACTGAATTATTACCCATAGAGTAAAATAAGAATTCATGAGTTCATAAGGATTTAGAATATTGAACAAATGAATAAATGATTGGGAGTGGATGACTCCTCCTTAAGGCAGAACTCCAATTAATATATTTAGAAAGGATGACAGAAATATCATAATTGTTTCAGTCAAGAATCATCTTTGGATGCTTGGCAAAAGTGTGATGAGAACAAAAGGTATTTCCATAGCTTCCAAGGATCTCCCCAAATGACGTTTACTAATTCCCAAGGGAAAAATAATAACTTCACAGCTAAGAAATTGGGCAGATTGCACCTTACCTTCACCAGTCATTAGACATAAAGGCATCATGAGACCGAGATAGGCATGTTGCACTGAGATGACACAGCCTCACTTCTGCAGTATCCTTACCTAAAATACGTAGTCATGAGACAACATCAGACTAAGTCAAAGTAAGAAGCATTCTATAAATTAACCACCTAGTTCTCTTGAAAAGCATCAAGGTTATAAAAAGACAAAGGTCAATGAAAGAACCTTTCCAGATTAAAGAAGCCATGGTAAACAAAATGCACCCTCATTCTACATGTGGGCATCGGTTGGCAAAACTGGTCTGTAGATTTAAGTATTAATGGTGTGTCAAGGTTAATTTCCTGATTTTGATCACTGAACTCTAGTTATGTAAAAAAAAAAGTGAACATTTAGAAAGTCTGGGTAAAGGCTATACAGAATTCTTTGTATTATTTTTACAATTCTTTTGAAGTCTAAAATTATTTTTAAATTGCAACTAAAAAAATACTTCTAAAATATCATGGGCATACCCAAGGGGATTCCCACACTAATCAGAAACATGTCAATCCCATATTTCAAGACTAAGGAGCAAAGTTTAAAAAGTCATACAGTTTAAATCAGGAGTCCCCAAACTTTTTACACAGGGGGCCAGTTCACTGTACCTCAGACTGTTGGAGGGCTGGACTATAAAAAAAACTGTAAAAAAATCCCTATGCACACTGCACATATCTTATTTTAAAGTAAAAAAACAAAACGGTAACAAATACAATATTTAAAATAAAGAACAAGTAAATTTAAATCAACAAACTGACCAGTATTTCAATGGGAACTATGGGCCTGCTTTTGGCTAATGAGATGGTCAATATGCTCCTCTCACTGACCACCAATGAAAGAGGTGCCCCTTCCGGAAGTGCAGCGGGGGCCGGATGAATGGCCTCAGGAGGCCGCATGCGGCCCGCGGGCCATAGTTTGGGGACCCCTGGTTTAAATTAAACTTTGGTGTTAGATCAGAAAGTGTTTCATGAAAATATTGTTATATTGTCATTCATTTCATTAAACGCACATGTTTTATAGGAATTTATGTTTGATGAGAACTAAAAAAAACTATAGTTACTATCTCTACCAGTGGGGTATACACAATATTATTGGATGTCTCTGTGTCTCTTTCCTTTTCTTTAAAAAAGAAATGGAGATAACAATCATGTCCCCTCTAAGATCTTGCAAGTAATTGTAACAAAGACAACCAAAACAGTTGTAATGAAAATCCTCTAAAGCACACTTTCCTATCCTCTTTATACTCAGGTTCAATATTCCATTCGGAACTGAATGTGTAAAGAAGAACTGCTAGTATTTTTCTCTAACAGTGAATTATTTTGAAATATGATTACACTTTTTAATAGGTTCCTTTTTATTGAAAACTGTATTTTTTGTTAACCCAAAACTACAGCTCTCTGGAGGCTTCCTTTTAATTATATCATTCCTTGACCCGGAGTCTTTCCTATTATTTGTTTAAATGTTATTGTTTGGACTTGAATTGATCGTTTCTGTTCAATTTCAGGGTTAGCATTTGCGGCCACACAGAGAGAATTTTTCCTGCTGTTGCCCTGGGGACATTCATTGGAAACATCATGTTACACTTGATGGAGATTCTCCTGATGGAAAGGTTCACAACAAAGAACAAATTAATTTTTGGTAACAATCGATGGTACCATCCGATGCATTTCCCCATGTTCTCTCCTTTTCCATTCTGTTTCTCTTTGTCCCTAGCTTTCTAATTTTCTTTCATAGAAAATAGACTGTAATTTCTTTTTAAAGAACTCCTATAGCTGCTTTCTAATCGTAATTAAAACAGGGACCATAGTTTATCTGGATCCCTAAACTGGCAATGAATGCTTGACAAAGAGCCTCAGAAACACAGCTGAAACTAGAAATAAGAAAGAAATAATAAAGAATCAAAAGGAATCTATCTGTCCCATTGCTAAAAAGAAAAATGGGCTGTCCTGGCTATAAGGAAAAAAAAATCACTATCCTTGTTAACTTCATATGTATACTTAATTTATATAAAAATACATAATTTCAATTATATATACATTATATAATATATATGCTTATTTGAGATTTGTTTTGTTGTGGCGTGTTATTTCCACACTAAAGGGTAAATTATGCTTCCACTTGGAATGGCTAAAGTATTTGTGAGTTTATTGTACACCAACTTTTTCACTGCTATTAATCTTGTTTGGCACCTAGGGGACTTCCTTTATAGTGCATGGGGATTGTAGAAATAAAATACAGTGCTGTTATGACATTGTTCTGCATTTGATACAACATCAAGGGCAGCCAAGCTGACCTGAAATAGCCAATTTACCCAGCTCAGTTTGTCAGAGTGGTTTTGCATGCTGAAAATTATCTATTCAACTCAGAAAGAGCATTTTTTTTCCTCACAAATACATATTTTGTATTTCTATGTGTTGCTGACTATATGCTAAGTGTTATTCTCCTTAAATTGCTATACGAAAATCAAATGACACATGTTTCTGAAGAGTTTGGGATTTAAAAAAAAGCAACTATGAATTAAGAATATAGCATCTGGCCTGTTAATATAAAAATTAATGCAAGTTTCTATTTCCGGTGTACTCGAGCAGTTCTTATCATTGTGATACTCAAAAGGAACTGTCCTTGTTCTGCATATACTAACTAGTACCTGCATAACAGAATGTATGTGGACCAGTGACACAGTAGGGGTAGCACTTGTTGCTGGATAATTCAGCTATGATGAAAGAATTTCTCCTGTGTTTATTTTTCCTTTTTTCCGCACAGAGCTAATAGTATCTTCAAAATGCAGTAAAGACCAATCCAAAACTGCATCTTGCTGATAATGCTCAAGTGTGTGGATGAACCCTGTCATGGAAATGGGCCAGGTGACATAAGAGAAATGAGGAAGAGGAGGCACAAGAAAAAAGGGTGGAGATTGAACATGGAGATTCTAAAACTATGTCCAATTGAAACATCAGTGGTTTCTCAAGATTCCCTCAGGCTAAAGTTGTTTTACTTTCTTTCATTTCTTAAATAGGGACATAAAATAATATTTCTTTTACTTATAAATATTCTGAGAGTATAGGTCATCTGTGTAATGATTTCCATTAAGATTTTTTCAATATTTCTTTCTCCTTGTTTTCACATATGGTAAGTCGCTAACATTACCATAGAATGCTCCGCTAAGTTTAAAATACTGTTATAGCTAAATGTTACAAGGGTTACATTATAATTCATGAGGAAAGGTCATTCATTAGTTCAAGATTCCTTTAGTACAATTATTCTGACTTAGGGACTAAAATGTAACAGTGTTTTTGGTTCTATAATTGTGAGTTACTCGTTCATTGTCCTAATGTTAGCCCTTAAGAATGTGAAGAGCATGGTGACATATTGTTCCTCGCATAGTTAAATTGAAGGACAGAATGATGTACTTGAAAGAGTTATAATCATAAAGTTAGAAAAACTCGGTTTGAGATCCATCTTCTGTGCCTGACTATCTCATTAAGAAACCTAAGTTTTTCTTTCTAAACTTGTTTCTTAGTTGTAATTTGGAGAAAATAATGATTGAACCTGTCACGTAAGGATGCTGTGAGACTCAAATGTGATAGTACATCTGATCAGGCAGGCATAGGTTTTAAAGAGTAAGGTGTTATTACTATTATCTTTAAATTTTTAAGTATTTTCCTATGAGTATATATAGCCAATTCCCAGGCTCCTCAATGCACCAAAAACTCTAAAGTTGTATGTTTTTCAACCCTGGCGATCAATGGGGTGACAGATGTCGCAGCCAGATCACCCTCACATCCTGTATGTTTTTCAGATGTTCACTGGTAGTCTATAATACAAGCAGAAATCTTTAAATCATCACAAATTACATTAACATTGTAAGCAATTCGAAAGGAGAAAAATACTATGCCATAGAGATATTTAACATCATTGGATTTTAAAGGTTTAGGAAATCACATGTAATCCTTTCATGGATCCTCATGAACGTGGCCTCTTGCTTAGCCATCCTTGAATGGTGGGATCCTCTGGCACCTAATAGAATCCCAAGGCTCCCAATTTTGTAAGGTGTCTGAATAGGACAAAGATCCTTCCTCCTGGGAGAGTCATGTGTTTTGTTAGGGAACATCTAAACATATAGCACTGGTAGATTTAAAAGAGAGTGTAGGGAGAGCACAGGAGCCACGGACAGTGAGATCTGGAGAGAAAAAGTAGCTACAGGAACACCTTCAATTTCAACTGCTGAGGGTTAAAAAGCCTCTGCATAATCTAAAGCAGGGGTCCCCAAACTACGGCCTGCAGGCCACATGCGGCCCCCTGAGGCCATTTATCTGGCCCCACCGCACTTCCGGAAGAAGCACCTCTTTCATTGGTAGTCAGTGAGAGGAGCACATTGACCATCTCATTAGCCAAAAGCAGGCCCATAGTTCCCATTGAAATACTGGTCAGTTTGTTGATTTAAATTTACTTTTCTTTATTGTAAATATTGTATTTGTTCCCGTTTTGTTTTTTCACTTTAAAATAAGATATGTGCAGTGTGCATAGGGATTTGTTCATAGTTTTTTTTATAGTCCAGCCCTCCAACGGTCTGAGGGACAGTGAACTGGCCCCCTGTGTAAAAAGTTTGGGGACCCCTGATCTAAAGGAACCAAGTAAATTGCAAAGGACTTCTACTTCCTTTTCTCCAGACTGTCCTCTGAGATCTATCTGACCCTCTAAAAGAGATTCTCCCCTATAACTCATTGCAAACCTGACTTTTTTTTTTTTTTACAGAGACAGAGAGAGAGTCAGAGAGAGGGATAGACAGGGACAGACAGACAGGAGTGGAGAGATGAGAAGCATCAATCATTAGTTTCTCGTTGCGCATTGCAACACCTTAATTGTTTATTGATTGCTTTCTCATATGTGCCTTGACTGCGGGCCTTCAGCAAACTGAGTGACCCCTTGCTCGAGCCAGCGACCTTGGGTCTAAGCTGGTGAGCTTTGTGAGCTTTGCTCAAACCAAATGAGCCCGCGCTCAAGCTGGTGATCTTGGGGTCTCGAACCTGGGTCCTCAGCATCCCAGTCTGATGCTTTACCCTCTGCGCCACCGCCTGGTCAGGCCAAACCTGACTTGTTTGAGGAGAGAGAACCAGAGTGTCCTGGAGAAGAAACTGACCTTATTTATCTCCAGTCTTCCCCAGAGGAGCAGTGACCAGAGATTGTTCAGCCATTCTCCTGATGGGTCTCACCAGGCCAAGCCACCACTACTGTATTTGGCATAATCTGGTCCTGCCCATCCTTTCAATTTTATCCAGTTCCATTCTCCTCTTGACTTACGGCACACTTTTTTATTCTTAACAAATGTGATTTTTATCACCTAGTGATGTCTACATTTTCTATTTTCTCAGCCAAGAGCAATTTTGCTGTTCCTCACATAGATAGCTTCTCCTCGTTGAATTATAAACAAATAGGCTGGTAGACTATAGTGAGATCAGCAGTAACCCCACAAGTAAACACAGCAGGATATAAAATAAAGCTGATGTTAACACTTTGAGAAAAAAAAAAGTATGGGCTGTTAAATAAGTGGTATTAGAATATTTAACTATAATATTTAAAGGAAATTTTAGTTTCTAAAAATAAGTTCAAATAAATTTAAGATTGATATACTCATACCCACCCTTTCCACCAAAGAGGCATAGAAAATAGAGGAAAATGTGTTTTAAAATTTAGAATCAGAAGGGCCAGTTTAAAAAAAACTGTCACAAACCACAATATAATTAATAACATTCTTCTGTAGGAAAAGCACCTAATAAAGCTAAACTGTAAGTGGTAGACTTGGAGAAACTTTACACAATATATATTTCAAGTAACTGATATCTTGTAATGAAGGTGGTCTTCCTTAATATTTCCCTCAGTTTTTTCCTGACTCTAGGTCACGACCTATCTTTTCTTAGAGAATTTTCTTTAGAAAATGTATGATTTTTTCCTCTGCCCCTTTGAGATACATGTAAATATTTTCCACCATTTTTGTTGAGATTAAAAAAAAAACACATAACATAAAATTTACCATCTTAACATTGTAAGTGTATTGTTTAGTGGTATTAAATACATTAATAACATTGTGCTACCAATACCACCACCATCCACTTCCATAACTCTTTTCATCTTGTAAAAATTGAACTCTGTACCCATTGAACAATAAATTCCCATTCCCTGCTCCTCCTAACCCCTCACGACCACCATTCTACTCTCTGTCTCTATGGTTTTCATTGCTGTGTAAGTCTCATGTAAGTGAAATCATGCAGTATTTATCTTTTTTTTGACTGGCTTATTTCACTTAGCCTAATGTTCTCAAAGTCCATCCATGATATAGCACATGTCAGAACGTACTTCCATTTTAAGGCTGAATAACATTCTGTTGCATATATTAGCCATATTTTGCTTGTCCAATCGTCTGTGGTTACATTCTATTTTTCCCACACATGCAGTTGTGTGTGAATATTCTAGTCCTTAATATCTAGCTCCCAAAAGAGAAAATAAAAAAATGAAGGGGAGGGAATGGCACTGGCCCTTTAAATCACCCTGAAGTTCCGTGGGAGGGGGAAGGTCTTGCTACAATAGGGGGAGGTACAGCAACAATAGCCAGCGCTTTTTTTGTCTGCACCTCTGTGATCAGAAGCAGCAGTCAGCAATGAAAGCATTGATCCCCAATATTTGGAGGCTTGATTGCTTTTTGCCCATTTGGTTCCTTTAAGCTGTCTGCACAGGACACGTGTATAGCTGTCTGCCACGACTGGGTGTGGGGGCTAGCTAGCTGCTATTACGGTAACAGATGAAACTGAGCAGAATTAACCACAAGTTACCAAGTCCTCTCCTGGAAATTTCAAGTTTGCAATGCACTCCAGGTTTCCAAAATAATTACAACAGAGAGATTCTCCAGAGCACCTATTGTCTAGGTGGAGAGATAAACTCATGATCCTTCCTACTCTTCTGTCTTTCCAGAATTCTCTCTAAATATTTTTAAAACCTTCTTACCAGTTTTATCACCCAGAAAGCTCTCTTTCTCAAGAACCTGGACTCTATCTCTTTGAAATGTAAACATCAGGGGAGACAGTGCACTTATTTTCCAGGTTCTATGGGAAGGTAGGAGCCAACTCCCAAGTAGTGAAACTATCCCATGTCTTAACTACATAAGAAAGTCTACCTGCCCTTTGGGTAAAGCTAATTAGCAAACACAGCCTGTGTTCTCCCTCTCACCTACTACTTAAAGTTTTCCTGCCCTTTGATTCAGCAGAACAGAATTCATCCTGAGCTGTGGCCTCTCTACCCTATTGCAATAGCCTTGAAGAAACTCTTCCTTGTGTGCAGATTTTGTCTGGGGCATTTTTTGCTTTGACACCTGAAAATATAAAGAGGTAATACAGATCATAAAAAAAAAGACAGTTAAATTTAAGTGGTGAGATAAATAGTACATTCACATAATAAATATCAAAAACGGCCAGTAAACAAAAAGGAATTTTTATATATTCATTGGCCATTTTAGACTATTTATAATTCTAAAAAATAACTAACAGATTTTTTTTTTATCAGGAACTTGCAAATTATAACAATAATAAAACATCAAACTTCAACCAGTATTTAGGTTTGGCAAAGCATGACCAAACGGAAATTCTCATATATTACTTGTGGGAGTAGATTTTTAGTGTGTATGTATGTGTGTGTATTTTAAGAATTGGTTGGTATCCATCAAAATTTAAAATAAGTATGCTGTTTTGTCCCAAGAATATAGTTTCTAGTTATCTATTATAAAAAAATTCCTTGTTAATTAGCTATTTAAAATAATAGAAATCATTTGTTAGAATACCTAATGAAAAAGTAGTTCTATTTTAATGATGAAAAGAAAATTTAAAGTTTCAGAAGGAAAGTCTTTCCATGGAAAAATGACTAATGAAAAGGTAGTATCTAAAATGTTAAACATGGTAGATTTAATTTTTTTTAATTTGTTGATTTTTAGAGAGGAAGGGAAAGAGAAGAAATGGAGACAGTGAGAGAAATATTGACTTTGTTGTTTGACTCATTTATGCCATCATTGGTTCATTCCTGTATGTGCCCTGACCAAGGATTGAACCTACAACCTCAGCATGTCATGGTGACTCTCTAACCAACAGAACTATTCAGTCAGGACCTAACCATGGTAGATTTAAGAAATTGGATATCATTATATTCTTTATTTTTATGTTTTCCATATATTTCCTATTAGTTTTACAAGCAAAAAGTTAATAAATTATTAGAACAAAAGTATACAATCAAATTAAAATTGCCAAGAGTATTGAGTCACATCAAAAAAAAAAAATCTTTGCTTCAGTACAAATTGTTTGCCATAACTCTACAGTAACCTCCTAGAAATGAATAAGTTCTCAGAGTGTATTAACATCTTAAATGTGACTCTTGAAAAATAAGACCTCCATCTACTCTTTTTTTTTTACCTCATCTCTGGAAAGAAAGAGAGAAGGCATACCCTCAAAATAACGTTCAACCTTATTTTGATATTAGGAACATTATTTTTCGAGTTTCCAAATCTCGCCTTTGCTGCTTCTCCTTATGAAGACCTGTTATGCAGGCGGGGAAGTTTCCCACCAGCATGTACTGTGTCAAGACTTAGAAATAAGTAGCACCTTTCTAAATCTTGCATGTACATTGGATGCAGCCTGGGAGTGTGTTTCATCCCAGGCATGGCTGCCTTTCTTCTGCTTCTCCTGTCTGAGGCACAGCGATGCCTGCAGCTTGTAAAGCAGAAGGCGTATTGTAGACACCCTGATAAATAGTAAATGATGATGATGGTAATGACAGAGCCGAGCCCTGTCTCTGCAGCTGTGTGATTCTTCTTTCACATTGTGTGCCTCCTCAGACAGCTGTCACATCCTTGCTTTCAGAGGCAGAGAAGCCTGGCCAAATTAAAGCTTGAGACGAGCACATTACATCCTCACGTCTTCATGGGAGTGGGAGATGTGAATGCCTATAGCCATGTGTGTCACCCAGAGACACATCCATTTGATAAATACTGTCTTAAGAGCCAATTCAGACTGACCGCCTGGCCAATTCAATCAATCTTACTGATATCTGATCTAGAGAGTGAGTTGATATGATGCCTAAAATACTGGACAATTCTAGGGAGTGAGTGGAGGGCATAAGACCTTTTAGTATGCGTAGGTTAGCCGAATTACCATATTTCTACAGGTATAAAATGCAGGGTTTTTTTCAAAAAATTTGGGGTCTAAAAACTGGGTGCATCTTATACAGTGGTTGTAGATTTTTTTTTTTTACTTGCATTTCCCACTTTTTCACGCATGGTCTTTTTTTTTTCAAATTTTGGGCCTCAGAATTAAGGTGAGTCTTATACATGGGAGCATCTTATACATGGGGAAATATGGTATGTTAATTAAATAGTCATGTGTTTTTAGGTAAATATTTTTAAACATGCAACATAATGAATGTAGTGAGGGATTGAGTAGATTTTTATGGCCAATATCAATATCAATTTTTGAGGAATTAATAATACTATTGAGACTTATAATTTGCTAGGTACTATATTAAGTACTTTCCATGCAATTCCTTGTTTAGTATTTAAACAAAACCTCTTGAAAGGTAGATGTTAATGGTGTACTTGTGTACATGTGGAAATACCAAGGCCAAGAACATGTAAGCAGTTTCCCTGAGTCACAAGTAAGAGGCGTTCAATTAGTTCCATGCAACTCCACACTTTTCATAAGCTTTTTGAGGAAGAGTTTTAGAACAGAAAAACCACCTGAACGATAATGTTACTTATTTACTTAAGTATTTTAAAACATTTACTAAGTATATATTTTTCCAAGGTCTAACAAGAAATAGCATAATTGAGTAAAAAGATCTTAAGTTTATGTGCTTCAGCTAGTAATACCACTTATAACCATTTTTAAAGTGGTAATTCTATTCAAGTTACAATAAAACCCACAGACAGCAAATATCCATGCACAGTAGTAAAGAAATAGTTTAAAGCCACATAATGGTATATTCTTCAACCATTAAATTTGAGAATTACATAGGCTAATAAAATAAAAATACTGACTATAACAAAAAATAAGAAAAAGATATATATAAACTGACTGCGTGATGTTTAAAAAGCTGAATAGGAAATAAGAGTGAAAAAAATACAACAAAAGCTATGTTAGGTTGTTAAAATTGTTGCTAAAAGTGTGTTGTGCTAATTTTATAAAAGAAAACATTTTAAAAACAAGTCCACTATCAATCAAATCACAACAGCTTTTTTATTCTAAATGGTGGTCGTATTAAACTATGATAAGTAAAGTTTAAATTTATCATATATACCTTTTCTTTCTCATACAGCTAATTAATCAGCAAAAATAAGTCATGATTTATCAAAAGAGGTTTTTTTTAAAAAAGTAAATACCTTGCTAAATTATTGACTGGATTCACTTGCATACTGCATTTCCTTTCAATTGTATGTCTACTTAAAGTTACTTTTGTTTCCTAAAGGGCGAGAATTTTAGGAATTTTTATTATGATTTATGCAATTTCTGATAATTAGCTTTGCATAGTTTATCATTGCTTTATGTTTTAATTAGCTCACTATCACTAGCACACTGAAATTGTATTTTTAGTGCACTAACTGAAAAAAAAGTTGTCATCTTCTGTATTTAGTCATGCAGCTATAAATTTCATTGTCCCCTTCATGAAATTAAAGACTGTCCAATTAAGACAATGATTTTAATCTGTGAATTCATGAGGCATTTCCTGAGCTTTCCTTGGTTTCTACTAAACTGCATAATAAACTAGATTGTGAAGGCAAGCCACATCATGAGGAAAATAATTATCAGCTTGTCTTGGACATGGAAATGGATTCATAAAGAACTCCCCATAATAGGATGTAGGCGACATTCAGAGTCAGGCCTCCAGAGAAGTACCCTGGAAGGTAGCAGGGCAGGCAGCCGTGGAGAGGAAGGTCTTCGTGAGGAAAGGGGGCTATCAAAACTTCGGCTTTGTAGTAAACCTTTTTTTTTTTAATTTTATTTATTCATTTTCAGAGAGGAGAGAGAGAGGGAGAGAGAAAAACAGAGAGAGAGAAGGGGGGAGGAGCTGGAAGCATCAACTCCCATATGTGCCTTGACCAGGCAAGCCCAGGGTTTCGAACCGGCGACCTCAGCATTTCCAGGTCGACACTTTATCCACTGCGCCACCACAGGTCAGGCTGTAGTAAACCTTTTTCTTTAAGAGTATTTTATTCTATCTTTAAATACTGGCAACTTCCGATGCAATTCCTCTCTAAACATCATCTGTGGTAATGCTTTTAAACTAGAAATGCTTGTTTGAATTAAACATTTACACTATACAAGAAGGTATTTTATTATTTAAACTAGAAAAATAAATACTGGTTTTAATTTCCCAGGATTAGGTTGAACTCCATCTACTATGTATCTACCCACCCACTCATCTGTATGTGCATCTATCTACTATCTATCATCTCTTTCTATCTATCTATCCATCTATCTATCTATCTATCTATCTATCTATCTATCTATCTATCTATCTATCCATCTGTCCATCCATCCATCCATCCATCCATCCATCTATTATCTACCTGTCCATTATCAATTTTTCTATTATCTATCTATTGTCTGTCTATGTATTTCTTGTCTATCTAGTGTCTATTTTCCTCTGAGTGTTCTGTTACCCTCCCTATTTATATGTATATTGCATATAAACATATTCCTTCTTTAACTGCTGAAGTCATTATAGTTGCAATAGAAATTATTTATCTCTTCTTTGAACATCCAGCTATTGATTTACTGTTTAAAATTTCTTTTTAAAAGACTACATTAACCCATTTGTTCAACGGCATATACCAAAACAAAGATTCAAATTAATTTCCAATGTTTCCTCTCATAATCCTCAAATTACTCCTATAGAGAGGTACTGCCTTTTAAGAATAGTTTTGTGAAAAAAATAATTTTATTTGACTTTCCTAAGGTTTGACTATTACCATAAATATTACTATGAAGAAATTAATAGAAGCTGAATGCTTTATCAACATAGTGGACAGATTTATCATTCTATTCGGAATGATAGTTTATACTATCCTATTGCTGATGTGAAATGCAATGGTTGGAGAGGTAGACAGACAAAATTGAGTTATATAAAGGTGCCGTGTGTCACTGTGGTAGCCAGGGTATCTAATGTAATTTGTCTGTTACAGTGTTTATGAAACATCCCATCTGCCATGATAGGACTCTCAGACAGAAGGTGTTGGCATATTAAAGATGCAAGCATCTCACACAAGACTATTTACCCATTTATTATTTTAGCAGAAAGGAAGACAACCTTTAGAAAACAGTAAAGAGATTAGCCAACTCAGACATTTGATTCAGATACACACTGCAGGATTACTACATCACAGAATCTCAAGATATTTTAATAGGAAGTGGGATTTGGTTTTGAAGCTAAAAGGAAATAAATCCCAGAGACTTTTTTACTTTCTTTCTGTTCATGAAAATTATACCTTTACTTTGTTTGGCTGATTTTTATCTTAAGAGAAAAGAATTTTTAAAGCAAAAATTGTGATGTCACAACAAGATATGTTAATGGACCAAATTTTCAGGTAGAGCCTCAGGAAAAAAAAATACAACTCTTTCATAGATCCAGCTCTCTCATTAAAAACAAAAAATAATAACTAAATAATTATTGATTAAATTTAATGGATCTTTAAACAAATGACAGTGAATGCTATCTTACAATAAATTCCCATAATTTAACTTGACATGATTTTCTTTTCTTTTTGTATTTTTCCGAAGTGAGAAGCAGCGAGGCGGGGGGGGGGGGGCAGAGAGACAGACTCCCACAACCCGACAGGATCCACCTGGCATGCCCACCAGGGGGCGATGTTCGGCCCCTCTGGGGCGTTGCTCCACTGCAATCAGAGCCATTCTTGCACCTGAGGTGGAGGTAATGGAGCCACCCTCAGCGCCCAGGCCAACTTTGCTCCAATGGAGCCTTGGCTGCTGGAGGGGAAGAGAGAGATAGAGAGAAAGGAGAGGGGGGACAGTGGAGAAGCTGATGGGCGCTTCTCCTGTGTGCCCTGGCTGGGAATTGAACCCAGGACTTCCACATGCCGGGCAATGCTCTACTGCTGAGCCAACTGGCCAGGGCCTTGACATGATTTTTTAATAAATGTATTTATTGATTTTAGAGAAAGGAACGAAGAGAGAGAAAGAGAAACATAAATCTGTTCCTCTATGTGCCCTGACTGCGGATCGAACCCATAACCTTTTGAGTATTAGGATGATGCTCTAATCAACAGAGGAATTCAGCCAGGGCACATATTTATTTAAAAAATAATTTCCAGTGTGATAAGATACAAAATTGAAAGGAGGAAATGTCATCATTCTGTTGGAGGAGAGAAGAATTAAATGTCCTATTTTACATACCGGGAATAATGAACATGTTGAAATTGAAAGGATATTTACATTCTCAATGGGATTAATTCAGTAATTATCACCATTTGAGCAGATACTATGTAGGAGATACCTAGCCTGGCAGCTCACATACATTATTTTATTTAATCCTGAAAACAAACCTTATAGAGATGCAATTATTGCCCCATTTGGTCTATGAAGAAACTGAGGTTAAAAGAGGATAAGCAATTACTCAAGCTTGGCTTCGCCCCTAGGTAGATCTGACTTCAAATGCTATGTCCCTTCTATTGAGATTCTCTGAGACAGAATTCTCCAGGAAGAAATCACACTGCGGGGGTGTTTTTATAATGTATAATTAAAAATGTTCTAGATCCCTTGACCCTGTCATTTAGCTCAGTTGGTTAGAGCATCATCCCCAAATGCAAAGGTTATGGGTTTGATCCCTTGTCAGAGCACATAAGGGAAGCAATCAAGGGGTGCACAACTAAGTGGAACAACAAATGAATGTGTCTCTCTCTCCCCACTCCCTTCCTCTCTCTGTCATTCTAATCAATTCAATAAATAAATAAATAAATAATAAACAAACTCTAAATGCCATTAGAACTTCAGGGTTTTTCTGAGTAGAGTATTCAATCTTACTTTCCTGAGTTGAATGTTGAAGAATTTATCAAATGCAACGTGGTTACACTGCCACCCAAATGCATTCCTGCAGATCTGCACCTCTAGCAGTTCTTTTCTGTCTGAACCTCAATTCCTTCCTCTCCAGAACATCGCACTACCATGTCTTCTTAACGTGTCAAACAAAACATGGTCCGTGTTGACTTCATGCTTCCTCTCTGCTCAAGTATTGTTTTAAACATTTCCTTTTTTGATAGAACCTTTTTATGATGATAAACTTGGCATTCTCCTTCCTTTTTGAATTTTCATGGTTTTGGAACTCTCAACTCCTGCCATTTCTGACCCACTACATATCACAGAAAGATTGCTTATTTTTTATACCTAAATTAAAATAAGAAAATTATTTTCAAGTAGTTTTCTAAGTGCTTTCTTTTTCTCATAGGTCTTGACTTGATGCCAACTATCCCTTCATCGATAACACACATCTCACCCTGTAAGAACAAGAATAAAAATACCTTACATAATTACAACCATACTTCTTGTAAGCTACTGTCTTATTTTATTAATATTTTTAGAGAGAATGAGAGAAGAAGGAAGAGAAAAAGTGAGAAAGAGAGAGAAGCACCAACTTGTAGTTTCACTCAGTTGTGCATTAACTGCTTGTCATATATGTGCCTTGACTGGGCATCAAACTGGTGACCTCAGGTTCAAGCTGGTGACCCCAGCTCAAGTGTCCTGTGTTCAAGTTGATGACCTTAGGATAGAGCTGGTGAACCCAGGCTCAAGCTGGTGACCTTGAAGCAAGCTGGAGACCTCGGGTTTCAAATACGTGACCTTGGCATTCAGAGTCCATGCTCTATCCACTGTGCCACCACCAGTCAGACATGAGCTATTGTCTTAATCTACTTCTCTGAAATAATTTCAAGTAGTTATCAAATCAAATGCAAATTCCATGGCTTTTCAATGTCTTCCCAAATTAATCACTGCTCTAAGTACTCTACACACCATGAGAAACACTGGGTATATAAACCAACCAGTGATGGTGATTCTGCCCTTTGTCAGTTATTTCTCTTTCCCTAGAAAATTCCAATTGTATGCTAACACAATAGAAAAACAATCACAATGGACAGTAAGTATTAGTTAAGCAGGCACAATGTGCCAAGTCCACACTAAATGATAATTTTATTTCACAGTTATTATTTCCTCACAATTGGGAAGTATTGTAGGCTACAAGAGAGAGCATGTCTTTGGGGAGTAGACAGCCCTGGATTTGAATCTGAACATTTTTTTACCTGCTAAGAACCTAACTTTGAACAAGCTTGGTAATCTCTTTAATTATTAGTGTTTCTCCTTTGGCAGTAATGTCTCCACTGAATTATCAAGGTAAGAAGTAAAAGAAAAAAACACCCATGAAGTGGCGACTTAGCTCATGGTAAGTGGTCAGTTCTTTCATTTCTGGATCCAAATAAAATACATATATCCACCACATTTACCCTGCTTTCCATGCAATTTATTATTCTTTTTGTTGTTTTTAATATTGTACTTTAAACATAAATATATTTATTTTCATTATAGGGTATTTTTTTCCACATGTTCTGAGTATGCACTTTGTTCTCATTCAATCAAAGAACATTCTGCCATTCTCTCATGAATCAAGTCTTTTCTTCAACATGTCACTTACTCTACAACAACTCCTCTTCATTCTTTTTTTTTTAAATATTATCAAGTTATTTTCCTTTTCTTATTTATTGATTTAGAGAGAGAGAGGGTCAGGAAGGGAGAGAAGGAAAGAGGGGAAAGAGAGTGACAAGTCTCAACTTATAGTTGCTTCACTCTAGTTGTTCATTGATTGCTTCTCATGTGTGACTTGACTGGGGAGGGGATCGGGGGCGCAAGCCAAGCCAGAGTCCCTTTGCTCAAGCCAGTGTCCTTGGGCTTAAGACAGCAACCTAATGCTCAAGCTGCCAAGTTCGTGCTCTAGCCAATGACTTCAGGCTTCAAACCTGGGACCTTAGTGTCCTTGTTTGATGCTCTATCCACTGCGCTACCACCAGTCAGGCAAACCCCTATTCATTCTGTGTTCTCTCAAACTGTTTTGAACCTATAATGGCTGCCAAAATGTGTGCAAGTGGTAGTGGTAGTGATTGATCTGATCCAAACAAGGAGACCATATAATGCTGGCTATTAAAATGCTAGTTTTACATGAAGCAGCTTGTAAGGAGGTTGTTGAGGAAACAGATGGTAATGATCATCTAGCACGTAGGGATAGGTAAGCAACCTTTGACATTATAAAGGCATCATAAGCTTTGTTGTACCCTGGGAAGCTGATCAACAATTATATAAATGGAGCTGGAAGAAACTAGTCCTGGAAGCAGGTCATGACTTTGAGTTTTAAACAGCCTGAAAGATAAACGGACAAATAATTCTGAGAACACAGATCTCAGAATTATTTGATTGGACGATAATAAGATTATACAACACTAATCCGGGCACTGTTTCTATTTTCAGAAATGCATCTTCCAAGCTAGACAGTCAGATATGGGTTCCTTTTTCTTTAGTCAACTTGCTGGTACAAACTCATAGGTAGAAAATGTAGCAATGTTAACTGTACTCATATCTTTAGGAAATGAATGCCATTCAGAATTTGAATCTGAATTGATGACTCAGAGCCATGCAAAATAAATTATTTTCTAGTATGGTTATGAAACATACATGGCTACCTACCTTTTCGAAAAACAAGCCATCTCATCACCTGGGGCTATCTTCCTACATCTTTTGTTAAAACAATTTGTTCCAATTAAGGCAAGGACTGTAATTTATGTTTTTTTGCAACAAGTATCACCCTGCCTGGTATAGAAAAAGCCCTCAAAACACATTTTTTGAATTGAACTAAAAGCAGAAAAACAAGCTATAGAAATTGCAATTCTCTGACCCCCCCAAAATGTGATATTAAATATATAACTGCTTTCTATAACAATTTTATATCATGTAAAAATATTTTCATTATTAATATTAGAAGTTTATTCTCCAATTCTGCCAAATCAAGATAAAATGATTTACTATTACACCACAAAGGATTTTTATAAGCACACACCTACCTATATAAAGATGGTTTAAACAAAATGTAATATTTTCTGGGAAAAAATAAAATGACTGATTGCTTTTTAAAATAATAAAAACCAGGCAGCAAAGTAGGTGAAAACTACATTTACCTTCTCCCAAGACCAGAATGGAATTAAATCTAAATTAAAGATCAATCATCCTGAGTAACCAACTGAAGACTAGCTGAAGAGGAGTCCATAACCAAGGCATCACAGAGGAAGCCACATCAAGTCTGGTAGGAAGGGCGAAGATGTAGAAAGGGCTGGTCCTGCTCCTACAGGTAGTGGCTGAACTTCCAGAGGTTTAGCTCAGCTGCGGGGAGTTCCCCTTTAGAAGCATGGAGCCTAAACCTTAAGCCAAACTCCCCACCCTAGAGCCCAGCAATTCCACCTCTGGGAATATATCACAAAAAACCAAAACACGAATTTGAAAGAATATATACACCCCTATGTTCACTGAAGAGTTATTTAAAGTAGCCAAGATTTGGAAGCAGCTGAAGTGCTCATCAGTAGATGAGTAGATAAAAAAGCTGTGCTATATTTACACAAGGGGATACTAAAAGAAGGAAATCTTACCTTTTGTAACAGCATGAATGGACCTGGAGAACATGATACTAAGTGAAACAAGCCAGTAAGAGAAAGATAAGTACCACATGATTTTACTCATATGTAGAATCGAATGAACAAAATAAACATAAAATAACAACAGTCCTCCCTCTCCTTCCTCTCTGTCTCTCTCTTCCCCTTCCGCAGCCGAGGCTCCATTGGAGCAAAGATGGCCCAGGCGCTGGGGATGGCTCCTTGGCCTCTGCCCCAGGTGCTAGAGTGGCTCTGGTCGCAGCAGAGCGACGCCCCAGAGGGGCAGAGCATCGCCTTCTGGTGGGCAGAGCCTCGCCCCCTGGTGGGCGTGCTGGGTGGATCCCGGTCTGGCGCATGCGGGAGTCTGTCTGTCTCTCCCTGTTTCTAGCTTCAGAAAAATACAAAAAAATAAATAAATAAATAACAACAAACTCATAGATATGGAGAACAGACTGACATCTCTCAGAGGTGATGGGGGTTGAGAGGTGGGTGAAAAAGGTGAAGGGATTAAGCAAAGAACAAGAATTTATAGACACAATAGTATGGGGATTGCAGGAGGGAAAGGAGGTGAGTGAGGTGGGGGAGAGTAGAGGGGATGGATGGTGATGGAGGGAGACTTGACTCGGGGTGGTGAACACACAGTGCATTATACAGATGATGGATTGCAGAGTTGTGTACGTGAAACCTGTATAATTTTATTAACCAATGTCACCCCAATAAATTCCATAATAACTTAAAAAATAATATGAAGCACACTTAAATGATCTGGAATATTAAATATGATATAAAATTGTATGTGTCCTTCAGAGTCACACCACCAGAGACCACCACCGGGCTACATTCTACCTATCATATTGTTTAATTGTTCAATTGCAGACTTGAAATTCCGAATTCTGTTTATGGCTGAATTCCTTTTTTCTTTCATTACTGTCTTGATTTACTCATGACATGATCCTTGTCACTATATGTGACATGTGATATTGATATGTCTTAAATTCGAAAATTAGTGATCCGTAGGCCATGGTCAAACTACATATGTATTATTCTGTTTGAAATGAGAAATGTTTTAAACATCAGTAATTTTTTTTTGAAGTCTCAGTAATTTTTTGTAAATTTTACCTGAAAGTCTTATATATCTTTAATCTTACTAGTAATATTTGACAACATTATGTTGCACAGAATGTCTTCAATGACAAAAATGGTTTAAATTTTAACGCATCATTTCTTTTTTTTTTTTTTCTGTATTTTTCTGAAGCCGGAAATGGGGAGAGACAGTCAGACAGACTCCTGCATGCGCCCGACCGGGATCCACCGGCACGCCCACCAGGGGGCGACGCTCTGCCCACCAGGGGGCGATGCTCTGCCCATCTGGGGTGTCGCTCTGTTGTGACCAGAGCCACTCTAGCACCTGGGGCAGAGGCCAAGGAGCCATCCCCAGCGCCTGGGCCATCTTTGCTCCAATGGAGCCTCGGCTGCAGGAAGGGAAGAGAGAGACAGAGAGGAAGGAAAGGGGGAGGGGTAGAGAAGCAGGTGGGCGCTTCTCCTGTGTGCCCTGGCCGGGAATCGAACCCGGGACTTCTCCACGCCAGGCCGACGCTCTACCACTGAGCAAACCGGCCAGGGCCAACGCAACATTTCTTTTGCAATGATTTAATTCATTCATACACTTGAAAATATTTATTTATTTTCACAGAACGTTTCACAGATTGGCATATTATTTTTGCTAATGCCCATGCCAATCTTCTTGGATCATTCCAATTTTAGTATATGCATTGCCAAAGTGAGCACTAAATATATTTATTCACTGTGTTCCATCTAAAAATACTGTGTGAAGCAGTAGAAATACAGTATTGAAAAGCAAACAGACTCTACATTCTGGAGCTTTTATCCTAAAAATATACATAATCACTAATTTTTGAATACTCAGTTTCTTATAATATTTGTAATAACTGTTATTAGGAAAAAAGAGAATAATGAAGTCATGTAATAGTGACCTAGTCTTGGTTCAAGGTTAGGAGAGAATAAAGGAGTTCTTTGAAGTAATATTCAGTTGAGCTCTGAAGAACAGAGGATATTTAAATTAAAAGGGAGAAAAGAATCACATTGAGTAGCATTATATGCAAAGGCCCCAATGGAGGAAAAAGCAAGTCACAGTTAAGGAACCCAGAGAAGGCGGGGGCAGTTAAAAGAGAGAAAATACTAAACACATGGGAAAATAAGCCACCTGTGGGAGAGTCAGCAAAACAAATAAACTGAAGAATCAGACAAATAAGTACTATAGATATTGGAATTATCAGATGCAGAATATAAAATTTTTTGTGTGTGAAAAAATTAAACACCAAATTAAAAGTAATGCAGAAACAAAGGTTCCTGTGCAAGACAATAAATAGAGGTAGTCACAAAAAAACTACAGAAATTATATATATATGTATATGTATATACACTAATATATGCAATATTTAAAACTTAATTTTTTTTCCTTTAAAAAAAGATAAAGATACCTATGCCCACTATAATTATTTGTAATCAACAATTTGCTAGAAAAGAAATACAAAAGAAAAGAAATACAAAAAAAGAAGAAGCAAAACTGTTACTCTTTAAATAATATAGAAAGCACAAATGAACCTATCAATAAAATATTTAAATTAATACTAGAGATTAGCAAGTTTGCTAACTGCAAAATCAATATGAAAATCAGTTGCATATCTGTATATAACAAAAATCAGGAAATGAAACTCAAAATTGCATTTACAATAGTATAACAAGAATAAAAAAATTGTAGGACTAAATGTAACAAAAGATAGTTAAAACCTTTAGGTAAAATTTATGTGATGATGTGAGACATTTAAAAAGTGCTGATTTGAGGTAGGCAAACCCAGTGTAGTTAAATTGTCACTTTTCCTAGAATTGTTCTGTAGATTTGATGAAGTTGAGAAGCAAATTCTCACAGTATATTTCAAAGAACCTGACAAGCTGATTCTAGAAGATTTATGGAATAGCAAAGAGCTCAGAAAAGCTAAGATACAGCTGAAGAAGAAAGACCAGGTAAGATTTTTATTACTGGTTACAATAGTGTGATATTGGCACAGAATAGATAATGCAAGTCAGTAAGAAAATGTTAAAATATTGAAAAATAGTATTGGAACATTTGTTATTTATATGGAAGAAAATAACTAAAATGTATTCCTAATATATGCAAAAACTAAATTAATCAAAACCACATTTTAAAATGATTTTTAAAATTTTAAGAAGCAAATATAGAATAATTTTTGTTCATCTCTCAAAATTATGGAATTTTCTGAGCACAGAAAAGGAAAAGGACAGAAAGGGAAAAATTGAGAAACTTGACTACAATAACATTTTGTATGCTCATTAAAGTGCATTATTTAGAGACTATAAGGAAGAGCCATTTAATGGGAAAAGATACTTGCAACACATTTAACTGACAAAAGATTTGTTTCCAGAATTTAGGAATAGTTACTACAAATTAGTTAGGTGATATAGAAAGTCAGATTTTTAAAAGGTCATAAGACTTGAACAAGTTCTTCACTAAAGAAGAAATATAAATCATCATTAAATAAATCAGAAGGTATGAAATCTCATTAATGAACAGAACAATGCAGAAATAGCCACAATAAATTATTATATCACAGATACAAGATTAGCAAAAAGTAAAAATTCTGAAGTACTTGTGGAGCAAACATGAAAAGCAGTGGGTAGTCTTGTACACTATTAATTGAAAATATGCTTAATCTCTAGTCCAGCATTTGTCAAACAGCAGCTATCCCACACTGGCACTAGGGGATATGTATAAAATATTTGTAATACTACTATTTGTATTGTGTGTGTGATACAGACAGAGAGACAGAGAGAAGGACAGATAGGGAAAGACAGACAGAAAGGGAGAGAGATGAGAAGCATTAATTCTTCGTTGCAGCTCCTTAGTCTCCTTAGTTGTTCATTGATTGCTTTCTCATATGTGCCTTGATGGGGGAAGGGGAGAAGAAGGGGAATACAGCAGGGCAAGTGACCCCTTACTTAAGCCAATGACCTTGGTCTCAAGCCAGAGACCATGAGTCATGTCTATGATCCCACACTCAAGGCAGCACTACCTTGGGATTTCAAATCTGGGTCCTCCACGTCCCAGTTTGATGCTCTATTCACTGCGCCACCACCTGGTCAGGCTGTAATATCACTATTTTTAACAGGAGGAAAAAACTAGAAGCATCCTAAAGCTCTTCAACAGTAAAGTGGATATAGAAAGCAAAAGAGAATAGTATATGGCAATGAAAATTAATCACAGCTACTTTATCAACTAAGTTTAAATTTTAAAAAAGCAATTATTATAGAGAATGATTTCATAATTTTATTTATATAAAATTTTAAAAATGCAACTAAGCAATTAATTGTTCAAAGATATATATATATTTCTACATATATATGTAGAAAACTTTTTAAATAGTTATGAACATAGTAAGATAATTGGTCACTTTTGGTTGGATGGCTGGAGAAGACATGATTAGGAGGGTCATTCAGATTTCAAAAGTATTGATAATGGTCTAATGTATTTTAGACCTAATGTATAAAGGATACATTAATGTTTATCTTATTATTCTTTACAGTTTACACATACATTCCATGCACTCTTTTGTAAAACATAGTTCACAATTTTGAAACGCCCTTTTAAAAAAATAATGTACAGAAGCTGCATATTTGTATCTTAAAACTCACTTGGTAAGTATAAGAATTTTCTAGGCAAGAAGTGATGGTGTCTTGTCCTAGTGGAGAGAAAAAAAAAAGGATGCATGATTAGAGCTATGTGAAGTGTATTTTTTAAATACAGGATTTGTACGTTGCTTTAATATTGTGATTGCATGAGACTAGTTTTCTAGAATGAGTCTCAGTTTATGACCTGTTCAATTTAATGGATGTTGGAGCCAGTTACAAAGAAAGAAATACTGAAGCTGGTTTAGGAAAGTATTTTTTAAACTCATGTAGTTCAGATAACTTGGACTAACTATATATTTAGCTCTGTGAATATTTGCTTAAGAAATGTTATTATAGTTTTTGAGATGTTACTCATACACAGTTACAATTGCCAATCCTAATAATTTTAATAGCTTGAACTATTGAATGGAGTCCACAGTGTATACTTGTTTGCATATGAGCATATACAATAGCTTTATTCTTGAAGTTTGTGTCAGTTATCAATTTATTTCCTCTTGACTTCAAATCCATCTTTTTGTTGTTGTTGTTATGCTTCGTGATACTGTAGCTGGAACCTGGAAACATTATTTCTTTGCATCTGGAACAATGATGTTAAGCTTTGGCACTGGGGAGACATGACAAAGAAGACAAAGAAGTGACTTCTTTTCTGGGTTCTAGTGTGCTATGCTCTTCCTGCTCCTGCAGCATTTGGCTGATGTTCAGGACGATCATGGGCCTTCACCTGCAAAATAATTGCAATGATTCCCCAGGGGATGGTTTCCCAGAGAGTTGTAGAGGTGCCCTTAACAACGGCTTTTCAGTGGCTCTCACCAACACCCTACCTGACAGTTTCTTGCCTTGCAGCCCCATCCTGCCAACCCTCAGCAAGTTTCTCTACCATTCAGTACATTAAAGTGACCTTTTTTTTTTCCAGTAAAGTGAATACCAACCTTGGTTGCAGGGTGGGGACATCTTCTAAAAGTGTTCCTTCTTGAGTACTTGGCCTTTATCGCTAGAAGTAGTGGCTGCTTCCTAAGTTCCCTATTCTTGAATGCTTTAGAGTTCTCTTTATTTCTTCGTAGCTAATCTCCCTGTTTTTATTTAGAAATTCTTTGCATTTGAACTTTGCTTATTTAATCTTCTGTGTAATTTCTATCTCTTTACTGGACCCTGATAGATGCAAAGATCAATCTATTTCTGTGATAAGTGCCTTATAATTTCTCAAGAACTACCTGACCTGTCTCCACTTCCGCATTTATTTGTATTCAAATACCCTCTAATCAAAGGCTAGTCAAACATTTTGTTTGAATAATATTTGTTTTCCTTTACCTTTCTTGAGTATTGTACCTTTCACACAGTGACTGGCGGTTTTCTCTGTCTTTTGGTGGCAGGCAAATTACCTTGGAGTTCTCCTTTAGAGAAGCAGAATATTCACAGCTTCCACTGAATATGCTTGTAGATCAGAGAGCTTCATGTTTTCTTTGAACAGTGAAAATAAATAGTAAAAGATAAATATTAAAAGCCAATATCTTTCAACAAATGATATATGTGTGCCAGAGAGAATAAATGACTTCAATAATCATAAATGGATGCCGCAAGAATCACACTATTTTTTTTTTTCCAAATCAGACTTTCTTTTAGGAGATAAGTAAAGTCACCATCCACTGATTTTTTGCCTGCATTTACCACTGTGTTTCTGCTCATTGAAAATGAAAGGCCCCCTTTCTCTTTCTGAAATGATTAATGGCACATGCTAATCAAGTCTCTCTTTCTGCATAGTTCATTGCAAATGTGAGAAATAGTGTCAGAAACTAAATGAACCTTGTGGAGTTGACTGATTTCTCCCAATTTTTGTGATCTTACCCAGCATCTAAATGACTATATTTTTACTTAGATTTTATTTATTCATTTTTAAAGAGAGGGGAGAGAGAAGGCGGGGAGGAGCAGGAAACATCAACTCCCATATGTGCCTTGACCAGGCAAGCCCAGGTTTTTGAACCTGTGACCTCAGCATTTCAGGTCAACACTTTATCCACTGTGCCACCATAGGTCAGGCTAAATGACTATATTTTTTTAAAAAAAGAAGAAAATAAAAGAAGAAAATTTGCATGCCAGGCCTTCTCACCATGTTTTGAAGAGGCTTTCAGAATTATGGGATCTTTGGTAAGAGAAGGGAAGTTACCTATTTTGTGATTAGATATTTTGGTTTTATTTGTAGTGGTTTTGAATTGGATATAATTATCTCTGCTGTGTAGGTGAAGACACAGATGCCCAAAAAGCTAAACAAATAGATCCAAAGTAGCAGGGCGGGCCTGAGATTTCAACTCATATGCTCTAATCTGGAAGCCCCAGACTTCTCTAAATACTGTGCTGCCATGGAATTAATTCTCCTCTAATGAGAGGCATCTCTGTCTTAGATTAAAACAAAGCAAAGCAGAACAAAACAAAAACAACAACAACAAAAAAAGGAAAATTGTTGGGCAAATGAGTTTGTAAAATACGATTTCTGAGTTTGCTCACTTTTATTGTTATAAATGGTGCTGCTCACGTGAATGGCGCTGCCAGGTGAAACTGCTAATTACCTTCCTGCTTGGGAAGGGCCATTGCTATGCCACTGTGTGCTGGAGGAGAGGTCTGTGTGGGCCCAGGTAGATTTTTAGAAGAAGGAAGAAGAAGAAGCCAAGATGGAAGGGAAGAAGAGAGAAGCCAGTTTTGCAAAGTAAGAAGCTAGGTTGGCAGATGGGGTACCAGAGGTGACTGAGACTAGTGGGGGACCTCTGATTCTAGGAAAACCCGGATGTGTCAGTAGCTTTGTGAGCACTGAATGAGTGGGTTATGGAGCCCTGTGTGTTTTTACTCGCCGGCCGAGTGCGAGGCTGGAATAAAGGAATGGCCCACCGGGTTTTGGCTTCGCAGTTTCTTTACACAGTCTGCCCGAATTAATGGGAACCTGCATGTGAATGGTCGCAACGGCAGTGACTACTGGGCCTACAACAGTTCATCACAAAATAATTTTCCAGAAACACCATTGTCCTAAGATTTCAATTTACTATCAATATCAATTTTTGACATATGTAAATTTCATTGAGTTATTATTATTATTTTTGCTGCTTTAGTGATCCTCTATCCTCAGTAACAAACATATACCTCAAAAGACAACTTGAGAAGCACAGAAGCAAATTGTAGCTTCCCCTCCCCTATTTTATTTAGTCGTCAGCAAACTTCTCCACTCCTTCAGTGCTCTAGTCCCCACTCCAAGATGCGTCCTCTGTGACCCCAACAGCTGCCAAAGATGATATGATTTTTCTTTGTATCTGGGTGTTAAGGTGCTCATTATCAATAAAACATATACCGATAACTGCTTAAGGAATGGTCCTAATGGAAGGGTATGTTTAATTTAAAAGAAAATTCATGAAGATATAAAGAATCTTAATGATTCAACATAATGAAGCTCTAATGAGGAAACGATAGGATGCCATTTTGAGGACAGAAAGATCTTTTTGTCTTCCCAATAGGCCTACTGGCTAGAATGATAAGCGTGGGTTTCTATATGTATATAATTCTTATTTACTTTTTTACATTAAGCCCTTGGCACAATCCAAGGATTCAAGTCAGAGCAAAATCCTTCTCTGTTCCCAACACTCACTTTTTTCTAGCAGACAAAGCAGGTTCCTCCACTAGCCTTGCTCTGACATCCTTACCTACCATTCAAATTCCAGAGCTCTTACTAAATGAAATATGTCCAGTTTTTTTTTGTTGTTTTTTTTGTATTTTTCTGAAGCTGGAAACGGGGAGGCAGTCAGACAGACTCCCGCACGTGCCCGATGGGGATCCACCCGGCACGCCCACCAGGGGGCGACGCTCCACCCATCCAGGGTGCTGCTCCGTCGCGACCAGAGCCACTCCAGTGCCTGGGGCAGAGGCCAAGGAGCCATCCTCAGCTCCCGGGCCATCTTTGCTCCAATGGAGCCTCAGCTGCGGGAGGGGAAGAGAGAGACAGAGAGAAAGGAGAGGGGGAGGGGTGGAGAAGCAGATGGGCGCCTCTCCTGTGTGCCCTGGCCGGGAATCGAACCCGGGACTTCCGCACGCCAGGCCTACGCTCTACCACTGCACTGAGCCAACTGGCCAGGGCGAAATATGTCCAGTTTTAAGACAGCATCTTTGACAGGTGGATACCACCTAATCTAAATACTTTCTTTTCTCCTTTGAACAGGGTGTTTATTTACTATGTAAATAACTCATAAAGTACCATAGTTTTTATGAGAAACAATGTTTACTCTAAAATGACAGAGTATCCTTAAATAGGCTCAAATTATATATATCAATCTTGTAGGCTTTCTGAATTTTAAATTACATGATATGATAGAAAACAATGTATAGACAGTTTCCTATGTTTGGTGTTTCTGTTTTTCTAGCTTAGTATTTCTCTATTATGATTGCATGATAACATCAAATGTTAAAATGTTACTTACTGGAAACTAGATAGTCACAAGAAAGCTGGTGGGAGTGGGAAAAATTCCTGAATATGAATAATAATGCTTGCTATTCATAAAGCACCTTTCTTCTCAAAACCTCAAATTGCTTTAATGATGTTATTCTAATATATATATATACTTCTAGTAAGTAGGGGGCAATGCTACCTATTCATTTGTTGAATTAGACTATAGAAAGGAAATCATTTTAGTGCCCTGAAACTCAAAGGTGAATTGCACACAAGATATTAGAATTCAGGCATCTGAACTGACCCTTTTGCTAGGTTGAATGGGCCCTATTTCATTCACTGACAGTTAAACTTTTAACTCTATTACAGCATCTAGAGATGGCGTGTGAACCCAGCAGGGTGTTATTATATCAATGCCACGCATAATTTTATAATAGCAAAATGCAATTTTGCTTTCTAATAAAATGTTTTTTCTTGAGCCTTCGGACTAGGGAGACAATAAAACACATATACAAATACCATCTATTTCCTTTTTGAAAAACCAAATATGCCAAGGAAAGAAAGAGAACCCTTTTTTTGGTGGTAAAAATAAATGAGTGATATTTTCTATTTTAAAAGAAGCCATATGGAATTATTCTCATGAAGTGGAATCTCAGTACGGTTGAAAATGAAAGAATATTCAGAGCATTTAATTCTACTACATTGTGGCATATTTAGTATAGATATTTTAGAGAGATGCTATACGTGTTGAACAACAATTTGTGATCAGCGATTAGGGATTCAGAATAAGGATCTGAGTGAATTAAACATGCACAAATGCAAGAATAAATATCACTCCTTTGAAGATATCCACTTTGAACAAGAACTTCTCAACATTCTCCTATTCTGCTCTTCCACAGTCTTGAAAAAATCCCAGAGCCTATCAAATCCAGTAAGAAAATAGGTGAGTCACTGTGGCATCCAGCATGTGTCTTGCATGGTCTGTTTATGTGAAGGAATCAAGAGACAAAAAGAATTGCATTCTCCTCTTTAAAAATAAAATAAAATTTCTGATGTTTTAAGAACAAAGACAAGTTGAGGGAATTCTGGTTCTTCAGTAAAGTGTTGCTAATTTAAAAAGAAACCCATGAAGACTCAATTCACTTATAACTTAAAACATATCAAACTTTACCTTGCTTCAAATTGTATTTGCTTGTATCTGTTTTGTCTCGCTCTCTTTTTTAATAGTTGCCTTGCCATTGACAAATTCTAGTCCTTCTACTGTTATTTCAAATCTTTTTTGCTACTGACTTTTTTCCTCACCTTTCCTTCACCCAAAATTCTCTTTCCCTTTTCTTTAATTCTTGCTCATCCTTTATGGGACTTAGCTTAAATATGATTATCTTGGTGAAATTTTCTTCCCTGAACATCTAGCTAGAATTAAGAGTGCTAGGTGTTCAAAGACACTTGCAAATGTGTCTTTGATAACACTTATATTTATAATAATTATTTGTTTCATGGTCTACTACGTGGGAATCCTGTTGAGGCCCAGTCCGCATATACCTCTTTATTCTAAAGTCTAGCATAGAGCCGGACATATAGTAAGTGATTATTAACATATATTTCATGAATGGATGCAAGTTCCTGTCTTAACCCCCATTTCTCTTCCCACTTGTATCTTCTCCTTCCTCTTCAGTTTCCATGCCTCCAAAACTTATGTTAGAAAAATAAAACTGGCCTGACCTGTGGTGGCGCAGTGGGATAAAGCGTCGACCTGGAAGTGCTGAGGTCGCTGGTTCGAAACCCTGGGCTTGCCTGGTCAAGGCACATATGGGAGTTGATGCTTCCAGCTCCTCCCCCCTTCTCTCTCTCTGTCTCTCCTCTCTCTCTCTCTCTCTGTCTCTCCCTCTCCTCTCTAAAATGAATAAATAAATAAATAAATACTAAAAAATGCTAAAATGTATTTAAAAAAAAAGAAAAATAAAACTGGCATCACAAGACCTATTCCATTATAATCTATTGACTCTGAAATTTTTCTCTCTTCATTTTCTTCTTAATGATGTGGAGTTCAAGGCCTCCCAAATTTTTGAATGAAAGTATAAGGGGGGAGGGAGGGGAGATAGGAAAGCAGAAAGTACCCAGAGGAAGCTATGACAAAGGCAAATTTGACAATTCTGAAGGCTTTGTACTTCCTTATTGGAGTTGTAGAGAGTCTACCCTCAATTAAGGCTCATAAAAACCCTGACAAGATAAGGAGGCTAAAAATTATCATCCCAATATAGAGGATGCTGAAGAATGAGGATACTGAGGTGTGGAGTGCCTGCATGACCTCGTATGATCTATTCATTCCTTCTCCATGTTCACAGAGTCCTACTGGCGATTTCCTCTGATTTAATGGGTAGGGGACCATTTCTTCCTCAAGTCCCCTCTCAGTGACAGACGCCATGTCACCTTCTTGTGTCTTCACCTCTTTTCTGTTTTCTCCATTAGTAAAAAGCAAATCCTGTGATAACTCAACCAGAATAAGTGATTGAGTAACCTGCTAAGTCATGTTATAGAGCTGCTTTGAAAAAAAATTCAAGAGTGCCTTGACATCCTTCTATCAGGTCTGGTTAGTGCTAAATACAATCAGGCCTCCCACAGTACAGGGAGATGGGCTGGCTGACCCTGTATCTCAAATGATTCATGGTGATTTGTGGTTCCTCAGGATAATTAAAAGTCCTGCAGCAGGAAATGCTAAGTAACTCCCTTTGAGTGATGAATGCTGTCAGGAAACAAGACTCACCAACCTGTCTATTCTCTGTGACTCTCTAACCAAGTATCCAGAACAGCTCATCTTGGAAGATGGTGTGTAGTTTCAAAATGGAAAGTGGGTCAGATAGAGAGAAGCTAGGAAAAATTAGGGAGGCCTTGAACTCCACATCTGCCCTTGACTCTGCATGTGGAAGCATCCATAATTTTTTCCATAAGCAGAGCTTAGGGCAAGACACATAAACTTCAAGGTGCCTCTGCCCTCCTTGCTGGGCTGGGTGGAGGAGAGTAACAGAATCTGTACGTGAGGGTTTCTGATTCTGAGAGGATGGAACAGACACACTCATTTTCCTTTTCCTCCCACTAAAAATTGTGCAATATACTGCTGACAAAAAATAGGGGATCAGGGAACATGCAAATACTCCAGTACTTTCAGACTTTCATATAGTGCATTTTCACCAATGAAATAAAAGCTGGTTTTGCATCTCATTTGCATAATCAAACAACTTTTTTTACTTGTCATTTGCTTTTCTGATGTTCTTGTTTAGTAAAAAAAAAAAATCAAATGCTTCTTTTTATCACTTCATATTCATTTGAAATATCCCCTAGTTTTTGTCAGCAGTATATTTAGATGTCTGTGTGTGTGTGATTGACAAGGCTGTAAAAGCAATGCATGAAAGAATGATAAAATACAGGAGGCTCTGTCACACAGTGACCATCCATAGGCCAAAAGAAAATAAAAAAGTAAAGTTAATCTAAGCCTCACACTGTATTCAAAAAATTATTCAAAATAAATTGTGTACATAAGTGTAAAACAGATAACTACCTATAGAAAAATGGAGGGTATAATAAGTATTTTGATTACATTTTTAGTCTTGGGTTATGTAAGGGTGTGCTTATTCAAAAGCAGTAACTATGCAAAGAATATTTGATTTAGATAACAAATGTACAGCAAACACAAGACAGGATAATCAGGTTAAGTTACACAGTTTTCCAACTTTGATTTAAATGTTATTATTTATTTAGAGTTTAGAAATTAGGGATTGGACAGTTTAGAATTCTCTTTTGGTCTTACCATCCATTTGTTTAACTGACAGTGTGCTCTCTTCCCAGGCACAGAAACTGAGTAAAAAGTATATTAGATTATTTTTATTAAATGTCAGTGATGAGTAAATTAAATATAAAATTACATTTTTATAAGTTTGAGACAGGAGCCTGATAGTTAGAACTTAAGTGATCACATGAATATATTATTTCTGAGGTGTGGTAATTTGTTTTATTATTGTTAGGAATTATCTGCTTAAAGAAAGGGAGTGGACCTGGCCAGTTGGCTCAGCAGTAGAGAGTTGGCCCAGTATGTGGAAGTCCCAGGTTCGATTTCTGGTCAAGGCACACAGGAGAAGCGACCATCTGTTTCTCCACCACTCCTCCCCCTTCTCTCTCTTGCTCTCTCTCTCTCTCTCTATTCTCTCTTTCTTCCCCTCCTGTAGCCATGGCTCAAATGGTTCAAGCGAGTTGGCCCCGGGCTCTGAGGAAGGCTCCATGGCCTCGTCTCAGGTGCTGAAATAGCTTGGTTGCCAAGCAATGGAGCAGTGGCCCTGATGGGCAGAGCATTGCTCTGTAAGGGGCTTGCCGAGTGAATCCTGGTCAGGTATATGTGGGAGTTTGCCTCCCTGCTCCCCATCTCTCATTTAATTAAAAAAAAGAAAAAGAAAAACAGAGTGATAAAGATACATCATTAAAAATACCTTATGCATTTTTCCATGGCATTCTATCTCCATTTCTTCCCCTTACCAAAAATTGGTTCTTTTTTTTTTCACATTAAAATCAGGCAGACTTTTAAAATGAGGACATTGGAGAAAAGAGAAAATATTTGAAAATTTATCCATCTTATTTTATACCTCAGAGCTGTCCAGTAGAAATATCATGTAAGCCCAAATGCAAACCACATAACACAATTTTAAATTTTCTAGTAGCTAGCCCGACCAGGCGGTGGCGCAGTGGATAGAGCATTGGACTGGGAAGCTGAAGGATCCAGGTTCGAGACCCCAAGGTCAGCAGCTTGAGCGCAGGCTAATCTGGTTTGAGCAAAATAAATAAATAAATAAAAGCTCACCAGCTTGGACCTAAGGTCGCTGGCTTGAGCAAGGGGTTACTCGGTCTGCTGAAGGCCCGTGGTCAAGGCACATATGAGAAAGCAATCAATGAACAACTAAGGTGTCGCAACGAAAAACTGATGATTGATGCTTCTCATCTCTCTCTGTTCCTGTCTGTCTGTCCCTATCTATTCCTCTCTCTGACTCTCTTTCTGTCCCTGTAAAAAATAAAAAAAATAAAAAAATTTTCTAGTAGCTATATTAAAAATAAAAATAGATTCAATTAATATTAATTATATATTTTATTTAACCTAATATATTCAAAGTGTCATTATTTACTCAAATATGATTCAAAGTATCAACATGTACTCAACATAAAAATTAGTGAGATATTTTACATTATTTTCTTGTAGTAAGTTTTTGACAATCTGTATACTGTATACTGATAACTAACTTATTTCAGACTAGTCACATTTCAAGTGCTCAGTAGCTACTGCCTTGTGGCTTTCATATTTGACAGTGGAGCTTAGACAATAAATAAAAAATGTTTTTCTTTATTCAAAAAGATTCCGTATACTAATTATAGCCACAATATTTGTATTTTTGGTGTGTCTACAATTTTCATATATTTATGCTGCTATATTAATCTTTAGATTGGAATGGACATTTAATAGTACCATACAATTACATATTCAAGGTTGGTTTATTTCTTCATCAGGTCTTTATTCATTTTTATGAATTAAAAATTGCTTGTAATTTTGTGGAAAATCAAGAATAAGCTACAGCTGTTTCCAGTAGTTTCGTAATACAGTCATTCCTCTGTCTGTGGGGGATGTGTTCCAAGACTCCTAGTGGATGTCTGACACAACAGATAGTACCAAGCTCTATATATCTATATATACTGGGGTTTGTTCTATACATACATACCTATGATAATGTTTAATATATAAATTAAGTAATTTCACAGGTAAAGGTTTGATCTTCTTATAGATCTTAGCAACCTCAGCATACTCTTTTTTTTTTTTTTTTTTTTTGTTAAGAACTTTCACTTTTTCTCTGATAGGAATCACTTGACAGCTTCTCTTTGGCTTATCTGAACTGCCAGCATTACTACTCTTGCACTTTTGGACCATTATTCAGTAAAATAAGGGTGACTTGAACAAGCTCTGTGATACCAACGCAATCATCTGATATCCAAGATGGCTGCTAAGCCACTAACAGGCAGGGGTATGTACAGCATGGAGACATTGGACAAAGAGATGATTCATGTCCCAGTTGGAATGTATAGGCTAGTGCAAGATATTGCATTATTCCCAATGGTGGGCAATTTAAAACTTATGAATTATTTATTTCTGAAATTTCCATTAAATAATTTTGGCTTGTGGTTTGTCCTCAGGTAACCAAAGCCACCAAAAGTGAAACTGCTGATGAGGTACCATGGTTGTAATATATATAATAATAGATCACATTCATGAAAAAGAACATGATATGCTCTTGAATTTTTTATTTTGAGTTTTTCTTAAAGATGCGAAAGTAGGCAAGATCTATAACTGAAATAATAAATCATGAATTTTCATTCAGCTGAGAAATAAATTGTTGAACTACTTTTCAGCAGAAACTCCAGGACAATGGAATCATGTGTTGGAGGTCCCCAAAGGTCCAGAAAATACAATCATTTTGCCTATGCAAACGACAAATAGAAGAAAGAACAAAATAGAACACCATATTGAACTTGCTCTTCTTTCTTTGGGCATTTTTTACCTTTACCTTTTTCTAGTCATCTCTTAACATACTGCATGGATAGACACAGACTCCAACCACTGTCTCCCAGTTCCATGGCTCCTACCCTCTTCTAAGCCACCATCATTTCTTGTCTAGATTACTATAACAGCCCCTGGAACCTTGTTCTCCTTCTACCTGAGATCTTCTACAGTCCATTCTGAACACAGCCAATAGAGCAAATATGTCAGATTATACAATTTCTCTAAAATAAAACTTCTCTATGCTTTCAATTTCCCTTTGAGTAAATACAACAGTGTCCCACCAAGACACTGGCCTCCAGTATCTCTCAGACTTCAGCTTCTACTGTTCTTGTTTCTCACTCCAACCCACACACTCTGGCCTTGTTGCTGTTCTTTGAACAAATTGGCAAGTGCCATTCATTCGTGGGTTCTTCACACTGGCTATTCACTCTCACTAGAATGCTTTTCCAAAATATCTACACAGTTTCTTTCTCACTTCCTTCAACCTCTTGCTTGCTTATCCTTTTTCAGTGATGTTTACGCTGATCACCACATTTTAATTTGCACCTCAACTCTAATTCCTAATCCCCCTCTCTCCTCTCTGCCTCAACACTTATCATCATGGAACATACTATTGATACATAACTTACAATGTACTTAATTTGCCAATTTCATTTTCTGCTGTCAGACGTTAGAATGTGAACTCCACCAGGGTAAGAATCTTTGTTTCTTTTTAGTCTTGCCTTCTAGTTAATAAATGAGTTATATATTCTTCGACATGGTAGAAATATTGAATGTTAGCCTTTATTCGCATTTTTTCCTTTACCCTGTTTTATTCTTGGCATTTATCCTTTAGAACTCTTTTTTTACAGGCTATATATTTGTTAGCCCATTTTATTTAATGCTCCTCATTCCCAGTTGAATATATTTTATATATTACCTGAGAGCAGGGAATTTGTCTGTTTTATTCACTATTACATCCCCATCCCTAACAGAATGCATAAGTACCATGCTACACATTCAATATGCACTCTGCATATGTAAATGACTTAGAGGCCAATACTTAGATACTTCATTGAGCTATCTGGTGCATTTAGTCTGTGGATTAATATCAAGAGAACTTTTACTTCTGTGAGAAATCCTAAGGATTTTCACTTCATCATGGTCTATTCTATTTCATTCATTATATTTTTGCCAATGAGTAGTAGTTGACATTTCATTATGACTCTACATACATAAACCTGGCAATGAATAATAAGAGAAAAATAAATAACTTGGTTTGGCATCTTTGATTAATGACCTAAAGATATTTTCATTCAGGCACAATTCACCAGGCAACATGAAACCAAAGTCAGTTCATTAAATTGTTAAGACAGTCTATAAAATAGAAGAAATACAAATTGGATAAGATAAGGATTGGTAAAGGAGAAAGTCATCATATATATACTGAAAGAATCCTTTTCTTAAAACCTTATTGGATTGTGTCTTATTAACACTAACTTTATTATTCAGTTAGTTAAGTAACTAACTGGCAGTAAATTACATGTATTTAAAGCCCAAGCTCTTTGGCAAAGCTTGAGGTTTCAGCATGTCTGGCTAGTGTCTTGAAACAGGTTAATCTAGCATATGTATGCTTTTAGGACACTATGTATTTCTTATAACTCTTTGAGCCATTTTAAAGGAATAGCAGCAGATCTGAATAAGTAAACCTGAAACTAATGTGTGGAGTCTCCTTTGGGACTTCTGCTTCAAGCTGGCTGTTTTTGGCATTTCCTATTTTTATTTCAACTAGAGAACTCCTTCCTATACATCACAAATTGGCTGGAAGGATATGACTATATATTTTTGATTACCTTGTTTTAGATGTCAGCAACAATCCATTGTATGTTTGGTTTAATTAGCCAGAAAATTAAAAGGACATAGGTAGCTGCAAACTTCAGGATGCTTTTAAAACTAAATATGTACAATGTTTAACTTGTTACTAAATAAGTCACTCTTAAAACACTCTCCAAAAATAAAGTTGCTTTTTTTTCTTTTTTTTTTTTCTGATGTGAGAAGCAGGGAGGCAGAGAGAAAGACTCCCGCATGCACTCGACTGGGATCCACCCGGCATGCCCACTGGGGGCGATGCTCTGCCCATCTGGGGCATTGTTCCAATGCAACCGGAGCCATTTTAGCACCTGAGGTGGAGGCCACAGAGCCATCCTCAGCACCTGGGCCAACTTTGCTCCAATGAAGCCTTGGCTGCGGGAGGAGAAGAGAAAGAGAGGAAGGAAAGGGGGAAGGGTGGGCATTCTCCTGTGTGCTCTGGCTGGGAGTTGAACCCGGGACTTCCACACACTGGGCCAATGCTCTACCACTGAGCAAACTGGCCAGGGCCCAAAATTAAATATTCTTAAGTCAACTACATGCTACCCAAGAAATTTCTATTTTCTCCATTATGAAACTTTTCATACAGAAACTGGATTTAGATTCAAAGAATACAGTAAAGCCCATTATCTGATAAATAAAGTAAATATTTTCAAAACCTTACTTTAAAATTTTAAAAAATATTTGATTGAAAAATACAGTGTTTTTGCTTTAATATTTAGATCATTACTTTTTGCTCAATTTACATCTGTGTGGATGCTGAGTTGAAGTAATACTGAGTATTAGATGGGGAATTTGGTGTTTGGTGACTCGAGGAATTCACTACGATAAATCAGAGTGACCAGAGAGACACTTTCTGGAAATGAAGATAGGGCAGTGCCAGTATTTATTGATCTATTTATTTGCTATCACATGACAGTATCTGTTGTGTGCTTGAAATATATGCATTCTAAATGTGTTCAATAAATTTGAGTACAATACAAAGATGAGCGGCAACATCAACTGTTTACATCTCTCATCCATAATTTGCTTATGGTACATGGTTTAGAGACTATATAACAATACATACAGAAGTAAGCCATATAAAATAGCGATCTGAAAAGTAATCATTTATATAAAAACTCAATAAAACATATAGATACTACAGATAGGAAAAATAATTACCAGTGTATAAAGTTTTAGACCAGATGACAAACCACTTTCGTGGTGATATTGTATCATTTGTTTGCTTTTGCCTAAATTAATCATTAAGTCATTTGAGGTTGTCACTAAAAGAAAATGTAATAAATTTTTCTAAAAAGTTTAAATTTTATGCATCCTGAACTTCACAATAGGAGCCTACACTCAGTATATAACATCTCTCTCTCTCTCTCTCTCTCTCTCTTTTTTTTTTGCAAGAGAGAGAGAGAAACAGACAGACAGGTGAACAGACAAGAAGGGAGAGAGATGAGAAACAGCATCTCATAGTTGCAGCACCTTAGTTGTTCATTGATTGCTTTCTGTCATTTCTTATATGTGCCTTGACAGGAGGCTCCAGCTGAGCCAGTGACCACTTGCTCAAGCCAGTGGCCTTGGGCTTCAAGCCAGCAACTATGGGGTCATGTTTATGATCCCACGCTCAAACCGGCAACCCTGTGCTCAAGCTGGTAATCCCACACTCAAGCCAGATGAGCCTGCACTTAAGCCAGCAACCTCAGTGTTTCGAACCTGGGTCCTCAATATCCCAGGCCAACACTTTATCTATTGTGCCACCACCGGGTCAGGCAGTACATAACATCTTAATAGTAGAGCATGCACTAATCATTTGTTTAAATTTATGTGTATATTATTAACTCTTATTGGGTTTTTGTTTATTTTTGTAGAGAAGTATTTTAGATATGTATATGCTATAGGTACTTCCAGAACTTTTTCTCCCTTTTTTGACTTAACAGCATCACAGGAAAATTAATATGCACCATATATATTTAACCCCAGTACATTGTTTCTCATTTTTACTCTTAAAGAACAGTTTAAAGAAAGTCAATTTCTCTACCGAAATTTACCATTGAGTTTCCTCTTTAGTTCTCTATTCATCAGAACTATTAAAAAGCTATTTTATGATAAATGTGATCATTATGATGATACTCATTATCAGTAGTCATGTTTTATATTCTACAAATGAAAAATATATCTCTTTAAATTACAAATATTATACCCTGGGTGTCTTTCACAAAGACTTCCAAGAAGAATTTAGAGGAAGAGCTTATTACTTTACAGCTTTAAGTTACATACTTATCCTGGAAT
The DNA here is from genome assembly GCF_036850995.1 of Saccopteryx leptura. Classification (NCBI taxonomy): domain Eukaryota; kingdom Metazoa; phylum Chordata; class Mammalia; order Chiroptera; family Emballonuridae; genus Saccopteryx; species Saccopteryx leptura. The sequence continues at coordinate 28,956,088 of NC_089512.1, read as the reverse complement.
ATACTATATCTTTGTTTTAGATAAGAATCTTTAATCACTGTTAAATTGCAATTAATTACTCAGGGGGTGCTTTATCCATTTTATGGGTTATCCCAGCCCTTTGCTTCTCCTGTCATTAATTCAAGGCTCATTAGTGCCTCTCTTTCTTTCAAAAGATGAGAAAGAATGAGAAGCTGCAGCTCAAAGTGGCCTTGGATGCATTCTGGTGTGGGAGTAAATGACAACTGCTAGCCGAGAGGAACTTTGACGTGATCGGGAACAAGGACAGTCACCCAGTTGAGGCATTTTAGGCAGCTATCTACGTGGGGTAAAGCAGGGGTCCCCAAACTATGGCCCTCGGGCCGCATGTGGCCCCTGAGGCCATTTATCCGGCCCCCGCCGCACTTCCGGAAGGGGCACCTCTTTCATTGGTGGTCAGTGAGAGGAGCATAGTTCCCATTGAAATACTGGTCAGTCTATTGATTTAAATTTACTTGTTCTTTATTTTAAATATTGTATTTGTTCCCGTTTTGTTTTTTTACTTTAAAATAAGATATGTGCAGTGTGCATAGGGATTTGTTCATAGTTTTTTTTTTATAGTCCGGCCCTCCAACAGTCTGAGGGACAGTGAACTGGCCCCCTGTGTAAAAAGTTTGGGGACCCCTGGGGTAAATGAAAGTAATGTGCCCAAATATTGTCTTAGTGATCCAGTGTATTCATTTCCTACTGCTGCCTTGACAAAGCATTACAAGCATAGTGACTTAAACAACAGAAATGTATTGTCTTATAGCTGCATAGGTCAGCGGACAGACCTGGGTCTCACTGGGCAGGAGTCAAGGTGTAAGCATGTCTACATTCCTGTCTGGAGTGGTAGGGCAGCATCCATTCTCTTGCCTTTTTCAGCTACTAGACACTACCTGCATCCCTAGGCTCCTAGCTGTCTTCCTCCATTTTCAAAGGCAGCAACATAGCATCCTTCTGACTGTTCTTTCATCAACACTTCTCACTTTGACCACAACTGAGGGAGGATCTTTACTTTTAAAGACTTGTGTGTTAAATTGGCACACCCAAATAATTTAGAATAATCTCATCTCAAGGTCTATACCCTAAACCAGGGGTTGGGAACCTATGGTTCACAAGCCAGATGTGGACCTTTTGATGGCTGTATCGGGCTCGCAGACAAATCTTTAATAAAAAAAAAATAATAACGTTAAAAATATAAAACATTCTCATGTATTACAATCCATTCATTTCCTACCATTCATGTTCATGGTTGCGGGTAGCTGGAGCCAATCACAGCTGTCCTCTGGGACAACACCAAATTTTTATTGAATAATGCATAATGTACGGGTCGTTGTATGGCTCTCATGGAATTACATTTTAAAATATGTGGCGTTCATGGCTCTCTCAGCCAAAAAGTTTCCCGACCCCTGCCCTAAACGGAATCTTCAAAGTCCCTTTTGCCAAATAAAGAAATATACTGCTATCACTTCTCAGCCTTTGGGCAAAGATCAAGAAATATACTGCTCACAAAAATTAGGGGATATTTTATCGCTTCATATTTATTTTTGAAATATCCCCTAATTTTTGTGAGCAGTATATGTATACAGATTCCCAAGAAAAAGTGCATGGGTATCTGTGAAGGGTCTTTATTCTGCCTACTACCCTCAGTGAATTCTAAATTTTCATATTCCTCCAATTTTTTTGAAGTATAATAACAAATCAAACTACCATAATACCTAAGGAACTCAAGAGTAATAGCTCCCATGTACTGAGTGCTTATTATTTTTTAGATACAAATAGTATCACATGATTCTCACAACTGCCCCATGAAGTAGGCATTATTATTATTATTTATTTATTTATTTATTTTTATTGATCATTTTGCCGATGAGGAGAAGAGATTAATGGCTTGGGTCAACTCACGCAGCTTTGCCTAAGCACGGGGGCAAAGCCAGTGTTCTTTCCAGAGTCTCCTGGCTCCAGGTTCCTACTGTTACTCGTATAAGTAACATATTCTCAGATATTTACACCTGAACTCAAAGAGCTTCACTAGATGAAGGTCATGGAAGAAATGAGTCTATGGCTTAGAGCAGTGGTTCTCAAACTTTGGTATGTATCAAAACCACCTGAGCAGGCTTGAAAAATGCAGAGTGCTGGGCCCCATCTCCAGAGTTTCTGATTGAGCATGTCTGGGGCGGGGCCTGAGAACTTGCATTTCTTCAAGTTCCCGGGTGATGTTGATGCTGCTGAATCATACTTTGAGAACCACTAGCCTGGAAAATAAAAAGCCTAAGTGGGCGGGGGGGGGGGGGGGGATTCTGCTCCAAATGGTTTCGGCAGAAAGTGAATTTGAAAGGAAGGATTGAATAAAAAAGCAAAAATAGAGAAAGGTGGGGTGGGAGAAAAAAGAAGCCATTGAATCTTTTAGAGTCAAGGGGTTGGAGAGAAAAACATAGTACTTGAGTCTAACCTCTTGACCAGGACCATTTGTTTAAGTAGCAACAGAGCTGGAACCAAACCCAATCGTCACAGATAGAGAAAAATTGTTGATAATAAACATCACTTCTGTTTAGCCTTTCCTAGATCTGGCCCTGTAAGTGGATTTATTTTTTTTTCATTGAATTTATTTGAGTACGGGGTTAAGTATACGACTTAATAAAACATCATCTGCACATGGCATCATGTGCCCATTGCCCCAAGCAAAGTTTCTTTTGTCCCCATTCCCCTACCCCTTAATTATCAACACCGTCTCCTTTCTCAAGTCAGTAGGTAAGTGACAGGCTGGTACCTTAGGTCAGTTTGACCAATTGCTTTGAAAAACATTCTGGAACACTTGAGGTATGAATAGAAAAAAAAAAATCTCTTGGTATTGCTAGCATTTTCTTAATTTAGGCTGTGCATAAAATGCATGCTATTTGAAAATCAAGAGGATTTTGCTAAGTGTTTTTCTCCTAAAGAACATCATTTTGGAACAAGGTCGTGATGTGCTGTTCCGCATGCTTCTCTCTTAAAGTTCCCTGGCAAAGGCACGTGCTAAGCGACGGCTGGCTCCACCGAGCATCTGGTCGGCACGAGCACAACCCTGAGAGAGATGGAAGGACCTGCTCCTCTTCATCTTTTCAGAAAGCACTTCAACTCTCTGGATCCTCAGCTGGAAGTCACGCCTTTACTTCATTATTTTCTAACACTGGCATTCTTCTTGAAAGCCTAGTTAATTGAGGTTTCTGAAAGGCCTCCTCCAACACCAAAAATGGCCATCATCTGACCGTCAGGTAATCAAAAGGACCTGGGGAACATTTGGAGTGATGTGTGGAGGCGAAAGGGGAAGGTGCGACGAGACAGATGAAAGAGCGATAGCTTAGGCACTGCATTTCTAGATGTCAGCGATGTTGAAATATGTAGCTTAAAGCAAATGTAGATCAGCAAATGCCTGAAATAACACTCTATTTCCTGGGATGATTCATTTAAAGAGTCTACTTATTGCATATATAGTTAGAACATCATGTGCCTATTTTCTTCTATTATGGTTCCCGTATAAATATAATCTACTGGCCCTAAAAGGAGCTTGACATTTCCTCAAAAATAAAATAAAATAAAATAAGAAATAGCAGGTGGAGTCGAGTTCATCTCCGAAGCACTCAATGTTAAGTTTCACATATGCTAAGATTATTGTGGTAATGATTGATGTCTTTATTAAGGTCATTGAAGGTGATATTTTGGTCCTGGATTGCTGATCTGAGTCAGAGAGAAAGTGGAACACCACTCCGGGCCAAAGCCTCATTGGAAAAGATGAATGTTTAAGAATATCTTTCAACTATCTGGTGAGTTAAGCACAGAGGTCGTGTCTCAACCATTGGAAGTCTTCCACTTTGTTTTCTCTGACAGAAATCTGCCTAGGAATTTTCTAACCGTGGTGGTATATGTGAAATATACCCCAGCTTTGACTATATTTCTGAGACTTTAGGTAAGAATTTGAGCTGATTTAGAGTCCCATGATTTGAAGGCAAAACCTTTCAGAGAGAGTAGCCAGAAATTATTCCATGGGATGCAGGTGTTTCCCAGGCTGGTGTTAAAAAGATTGTATATTTTAGTCTGTGTATCAAGCCCTCACTGGGGAATCAAATCACCTTTTCCTGGTAATATTCAGGTAAGCTCTTCATTTGCTTGGCTAGTTCTCTGTTACCTTTTTTTTTTTTTTTTTTTTTTTTTGCCAGTCATGTCATTCCTTCCATCCAGAAATCTTTTAAACTATTTACCTCGGATATTTTAATTGGAAGGCTACCGTTGCACAAAGGTATCCTATGCTCTGGCCCTCCTCCTGCTTTACGGTCATTGCTCTCCCTCCTCATGTCCCCACGGTCTATCATTGCAAACGATCGCATTCAAATGGCTCCCTACTGCCCTTCAGCTTCATGATCAGCAGTGGCTGTAGCAATCATGCAGATTCTGCATTCCAGCTGCAAGCTGCTCTCTGAAGATCCATAGCGCTTTAAAACTCCACGCTGAACAGGGGACATATATATGATGGGGAAGACAGACCAGGAATTACCTAGGCAAAAATAAACTTAAAAATCACTTTTAGTAGGTATGGTCTCCAGAGAAAAATTCACAGAATTCTAAAGAAAATAACTTAATCACTACAGTGCTTCACAAAGGTCACAAAACACATATTATTTTACTTTTTTTTTTTTACAAACTTCATCTTCTGTATAAGATTTGCTAAGACCTCCTGAGGTTGGCAGAGTGGATTATTATTACTATTGTTATTTTATGTTATTCTAGTTCAAATCATTTAGCATAATCTGAGTATTCATTTCAGTTTTAGATGTATAATTGATATGTTTATAAAACTTTGGAATTTCCAAACATTGTTTATGCATTATCAAATGCATTCTTCAGAATAGCCCTAATAAATAATAACCCTACTTAAGCTGGTTTTGTTTTGCTTCAGTTTTGAGATGAGAAATCTGAGGCACAGAGAGTGATGTGGAATACCTCGGATCAGACCATTAGTGACAGAGTCTCCCTAAGTCCAATGTTCTTTTCACTACACCAGCATTTACAAATCCTGCGTCCAGAGCGCATAAGCAACTAGGGAGTTTTGAAAAATAAAAGTCAATGCCCCAGGCCCAACCCTGAAAAATAAAATCAGAATCTCTGCAAATAGAGTCCAAGAATCAGTATTTTCTAGAAAGTCCTGGGAGATTTGCTGTGCAGCCAAGGGTGGGATATACAGCACTAATCTGAATGGCTTCCTTTAACATAGATTAAGCAACCTGGCATCTTGTGTTGTCAGACAGCCAAAAAGTAAAACATCTGGCATGCCATTTTTCATTTCCCATTTTCCTTCAGCAAGTGTTTTCAACTTTTCTTTAGCAGGGAAGATACGATGAAAACATGGAGATATTGAATAGCAATAAATAAACCCGTGGGATAGCAAAGAAGAGCATATAAAGCCAACAGAGAGAAGGTGGGCTCCATTGAGTCTTCTAGTCTCACCATTGCCATTACCATGTGTATCACTCCCTCTTCTCGCTGGAACAGTCCTTGGCACTTAGCCTTGACAAGTACTCAAGAGAAAGGTGAAGTGACCAGTGGCAGCGCAGTTCCAGATCGAATTTACCTCAAATACTTGTTCTCTAGGTCAGTGACTACCAGAATGTGAACTTCCATTCAAAACAGCCCTGAGCTTTATTTTATGGGTCATTCTGAATGCTCCTACAATTCCTAGTGAAACAGAAAGGATATTGTGGAAAAACAAGAGATCGAGCAGCAAACCAAACAAACAGAAATCCCTACAATGTGGAAGCCCTCCGAGCTTGGTGAGGCAGGTCTACTTGGTACCGTTCTTATGCACGACGGATGACAGGGAAGAGGCACTTTGTTAGACCGCCTTAAGTCTGAAAGACAGTTATAGCCGTTGAATTACTCAGAGACTGGCGTATTCAGGGAGTCCAAACGATCAAGCTGGTTTGAGATTACTGAAGTAAACTGACGGAAAAATCTTGGTTCCCTTTCCCCAGAGGCAGCGTTCTAGAACATAGCATATTAACTATTTATAAGGAAACAAAGAAACAAACAAAGCTATGTTTCTCAGCACACGTGTTAGTAATTTTGCAACTCTGCTCTACTAGGGAACAAGGGGGTAGAATAAGATAAAGGAATACTGGGAAACAGGAAATGCCTGGGACAGAGTGTTGTCCTGCAATGTGCAACATTGTCAACACTGGTAAATCCGGAGGCCTCAGAGAGCCAGGAACACTCAGAAATAAACGATATGGATAAACTACTCTATACTGCCATTGTTTATTGGTACTAGTGCATTCTCTAAAACTCTTTAGGCTGAGAACTAGAATTGTGTCCCTAGTTACAAAGGTCAATTTCCTAGGAACGATACATAAGCTGTTTTGTAATTGAAAATAGGGAATGCCATGATTGTAGGAATTTGTGTGTATTCTAACTTACCGAAAGAGCAGCTACGAACTGCAATAGATTTCAAAAAACTCTCATGATTATATGGAACCTTCCTATAGAAAGTGAAAAACGCATAGGTTGGGTCTTCTGCTTAAGTATCACGAGCCATATGTCAGTTTCCATCCTTGTTAGACATCCACTTAGTGTTTAACACTGTCTTACTTACATTTTACTCTCACTAGACTCTCTATTTGTCTGCAGGGTCCCTAAAAACACTATTAACAACTCTATAATCAAGGGCTTATATAAGGCCTCATCTGAAGATCTAAGAGCTTTAGTAGAATATAACTACTACTTCTAAGAAGATCCCAGCATGGCAAGAATACTGTTTTTTTTTTTTTTAGAGTTTTCTTTTGCCCATTTCAGGTCAGCTACATCTCTACAGTGCTGGGCACGACTCATTCCTAAGCATAGCTATTTGCAGTGAGATACTCAGTGGCCTCCAACTTCAGCTACTTCATCTTCTACTAACATACTCACGAGAGAGCCTGAAGTGTGAGGCCATGGGTACAACGAATGCAATCCAGGGGTAATGATGATGAAAGAGGGCAATTCTCCTCCAGGGAGAGATCCTCTTTCCCCCTGGTTCATTAATTGGTTAAAGACCTTGAATCAGCATAAAATTACTTTAGCTGGTAATTAGTATGGAAATAAGTACTCGCCCATAGGCCCAGAGTTTTGTTGGGGTTTTTTTTGTTGTTTTTTGTTTTTTAATGAGGCTGGGCTTAAAAGGAATGCTGGAGCAAAGTATATTTTAAGAAAAAATTAATAATAATAATTCCCAAAGCACTGGTAATATCTGCTTTATGATCTTTCCCTTTTTAATCCTGTGAGCCCCACCTTGAGGGTTAACTGTTATTAACATTCACCATGGACATCACTGGAATGAATTCTTTAAGAAATAACTATTAGAAGAGAACATGGTGCTTCCGGGGAAGATCTATGGGTTTTCCATTAGGAGGTATGTGAAATATTTATATTTGATGCATAAAGTTAGGGCTATAAAAGTCACTGCAGGGATTAATAAATTTGAACCCCAATTTCAACTCCGTATCTCAAAACTAACAATCATCTTTCTGGTTTTCAGGATAAGCTAGACGATGTGACTGTAACAAAGGAACCCCAGAATTTCAGTGACTTAACACAGCAGAGCTGATTTCTCACTTGGCCAGCATTTCCAGTACAGATGTACAGGGGTCACTCCCCATGTTGTTCTGTAGGGACCTAGGCTGTTGAAATCTCTGCCAATTAATATATATTTGCACTACCAAGAACACATGCACTTGAATGCTTAGCCCTGGAAGTGAGGCTTGTTACTTCTGCTTTGAGCCCATTGGCCAGCACTAGTCATCTGGCCCCACCTAACTAGAAAGGAACTGGGTGAGAGGGTGGCACATGCAGTGAACATTGCTGGAAGATTTTGCCAAAATCCGACAGTAAAACATTTTTCCAAACTGTCACATCCTGCTTTGCTGCAATGAACTTGGTCAATCATGGCGTCACCAAAATGGTTTTTTTAGAACAAAAGTAAGATGTAAGTGTGCACAATTTTACCAAAGTGATGTGACAAAAACAAATGGAGGGGGGGAGGGAGGTGGTGTACTGATCACTTTGATGTGATATTGAAAATGAAGTCTCCATTGAATTTTACCCAAGTGCTCCTCATTTGAAATTTAAAAACTTTTTATCTAGATTAATTTTTGACTGTTTTCATTATCTCCCTCCAAGGAGTCTTTTTAGACATTTGTTTTTCTAACTAGCCCCTCATGAAATAGTAATACTACAGATATACTAGGTAGCTGTTTGTATCCCATATGTGTGTCTGAGCTTTACACATAAAAACAGTAAGGTTTTTATTTGTCCCCCAAGAATCCATTTTTACACCCTTGGTGGTGATATCACTCCCCTTGAGAATACATAATCTAAATTTAGCAGAATAAAGAAGAAATTGATGTAGATGTTCTAGAATTGATGTAGCTGATTTCATGTACTTGAGATAGTTCTAAAATACTTTATTGAGCAATAAATTTTTTCTTATGCATCATTAGGAATCATGTACCCTCACCCTATTTTTCACATTTCTCTGCCATTACTATGAAGGCAGCATAACTTAATGATTCAGAGCACAGGCATGGAATCAAATAACATGCTTGCAAATGCTACCACCATCACTAGAAGAGATCTTCGATCTTAGACGGGTTATTTAGACCCTTTAGACCTGAGAGGGTTTTTTTCCTTCTTTAATCTATAAATGGATCCTAGCAGAACCTATGTTATTTGGATAATGGATTATCCAAGTGGATAATGGGTTATCTATTATTTAGATAATGAAAGTCAATGGTTTTACATGTTGCCTAAAACAATAGAGTTGATGATAAATATTCCTGTCACCATTGGTATTAATGCTCTTATGTTTTCATAGCCCTATTTCATAGCCCCCAAATCCAAGAATTTCTTAATGGGAGGGTAAGAAGCTAAAGCTAAAACGTCTCTGCCACGTGCCTTAATCCTGTGTCACTATACACCTTAATACAGCTAGTGCTCGACTTACGACCACGATTGGTTCCGACAGACTGGTCGTAACACGATTTGGTTGTAAGTTGAGTAGGCTATATGTACAGTACTGTGAAATGATGTTATAAAAATCTTTAAGTCATATTTTATCATAATTTTCCTTCATTATTGTTATATATCATAATTTTCTTTGTTCACTTTATGCCATTTGTATCATCTCTACACCATTTTGTTTCTTATTTTTACATTCATCAGGTTTAAGTAAAACACTGCATTACCAGTACAATTGGTTTAACATTTGCAAAGAAAATTTCCTCTTGGTAGACATCTTGGGAGGGGTTTGATGAAAAATATCCAAGACATAAAATACAAATTGCTGTCCTGAGTCTGGGATAACAGTTGAAATGGTGCATGCAGAGATAGTAGTGCTGCCGGAAGCTGGTCCACACTGTCCTACGCCCAGCTGGGCAAAGCTTATGCTGCCAGACGCAGAGCAGTCATGGCTAGCGATTGTGGTTATAAAGTCGAATGGTCGTAAGTTGCATAGGTCGTAAGTCGATCAATATTTGTACTTATCTTCTCACTGGTTTGCTGCCTTCCTGGCTTCAGACCCTACAGTCACAATAGGGCTGTTAGAATTAGGTTCTGAATGAGGAACCATAGAAATCCCTTTGGTTTAAGATGGGCCCAAATCTGTGAGGAAGGTCAAATATTCTTGTTTTATGTTGTTGGCCCAAATGCCCTCAAAGTAAAGAAGAAGAAAAAAAAAACTGGCGGTTAGAACACACAGATTTTAAAGCAACTATTTCCTAGCAAAAGTAACTTCTGATAAGGAAAAGAGTTATGATATCTATTATAGTGTCTCTAAAAGCTGTTTATAAGACCCATCTATGAGGGAAGCAGATAAAGCTCTTCCTGGGCTTTGAGGTTGAGGTTTGAGCTCAAACCTTAGGAATATTATTCACTAGGCAGGGAAACTTGGGAAAACCACTTAAACCCATCAAGCTAGGGTCTTCTCATCTATAAAATACAGGTTGTGATGTCTATCTCATTGAAGGATTTTGCCAGACTCAGATGAGGTAGTATCGATGTGTTGATGAGGATATTCAGTACAGACTAAGGACATCTGTAATTTAAAAAGACTATGTATTCTCTACCTACTATCACCCATACTTTAGTTGTAATTTTTTCTAATGACTGTGGGAAGGAAGGGATGATTATTTTACTCTGAACACACAGTACAGTGTGCAGAGATATGTTGTAGATTTGGGCACCTGTAACCTGTATAATTATGTTAATCAGTGTCACCCCAATAAAACTCAATTAAAAAGGTAGTACTATTGAATTATGAGCATTCAGAGGCCTGATATTAATTTTCAAAATGCCTTTGATATCCCAAAATACACTGCCATCTTCCCTTTAGCGTCTGCCAAATATATTTAAGACTAGACAGAGTTGGATGGCAGGAATCAACATTTGCATTCTCTTTTCCTTTCCTTTTTAGCTAATGGAGTGAAAATTGGTTAAAAAGAACCTCTCTCCATACCTTGGATTGTTTCTAGTTTGTCTGTAAATAAGACAATAAGAAGGAATATAAATTGACCTCTTTTGAAGTTCGGCATGGAACATTAGCCCAGCTCCTTGGGGCAGATGCTAAAGATTATAAAATGCCAGGAGTTCACACTCACAGGATTGAATTGGAAATCTCTCAGGATAAAGGGCAAAAGTGGCACCTGCAGATGAATTCCCTGGGAAGTTTCCTTCTGCCCTCCTTACACCAACTCCCTTTCCTCAGCATGCAAAAGAATGGGAAGAAATTGATCAAAGAGGCCTGAGAAGTTATTCTCATTGGGATCTTATGAAAATCTCTCAGCATTGGATGTAGCAAGGGATCCTGGTAACTCCATCGTGTGTGCTGCCCCATAAGGAAAATAGCAAGCCCCCGAGCCTGTGCCAACCAGTTCCCTTCAAGATCCAGGTGATAAAGAAGTAGGGAGCTGCAATGGGCATCTGTTTTGCTGATGGAAATGCAATAGATTTTCAATTCTCTGCTATGTAATAGATTTCCCCCTGTATTAGCAGGAAAATTTGAGCTGCTTTATATGAACACTTTTTTTTAAAATAAATGCAACTCAACATATTACTAGTATTTTTAAATATATGCAATGTCAAGTTTACAGATAATATACTGTTTTATCCGTGACCTGCAAGTTGACCTTGGGACTTTGCTTGTTCTCTGCTATCTGCCAGTCAGCTGTATTTTCTTTTTTTTTTTTAAGTTTCTATGTTGTTGGGTTTTTTTTAGATTTTATTTATTCACTTTTAGAGAGAGAGGGGAGAGAAAGAGAGAGAGAGAGAGAGAGAGAGGGAGGAAAGAGATAGAACAGGGGGAGGAGCAGGAAGCATCAACTCCCATATGTCCTTGACCAGGCAAGCCCGGGGTTTTGAACCGGCGACCTCAGCATTCCAGGCTGACGCTTTATCCACTGTGCCACCACAGGTCAGGTCCACTCAGCTGTATTTTCCATGTCAGTCTCGTCATCAGGGCAGCTGTGTAGGGCATGGAAATTGCAATTTCACATAGTGATATAGTGGCTTTTTTTTTTTTTTTCTTAATAAGAAAACTAAAAAAGCCAGAGGTCTCACTGTTACAGAATGGCAGAAAATTGTAACACTGGACATTAAGCCCATTTAATAATTTACACAAAATTAGTAAGGCACTGGATTGTTTTTAAGGCCTATGATCAAGTGACTGTTACAGATACTATTTACAATATTGATATTTTGCTGGTAGACAAGCCAAGTATAGTAATATAATTAACTAGAAATTAAATTGGGGGAAAATGCATAATCATAGTCTTATTAATATGTTAACTTTGTAAAGATTATTTGTCTATTTCAGGCATTGAGCAAGATAACTAAAGCAAGTTAATTAGATTTCAAGTGAATTGCCACCATGTTAATTTATATTTTATAAGAATAGTAATTAAAATTTACTACATTATAGCTACCAGTATGGCATTTTATTATATCCCACACTAACATTTCCTTATAAGTAATTTTAAAACATCAGCTTAATGGACTAGTAAAAGTGCAATAGTGTAACTGGGCATTTATTGTTAATAAAATCCAGATTGTGAAGTACATTTTTATTCCTCTTAAAGTCATTCATAGCACAGTTTTAATGATATAATACATTTCATCAGGGGGGTTTTGGCAGCCACTTTGTGCTACAAATGACTTTCTAGATGTATGTTTAAATAAATATTGGTTTTACATCTATTTCTCTCATTTTTATATATAAGAAAAGTAATTATCATGGTTTTTGGATTTGACTATTAAGCCCAGTGGGTACTGTAATATGTCACAAGTTTTGTGGGCTGGAATTTTATTTGGTCAGACCACCATATCAGTTTACCAAACATTTTCCATGTTTGAACAAGGGTAAGGATTTCAGGGGTGATTCTGTTTCTTCGTGGAAGAGTAATTATATGATGGATGATGACATAATATTAAAACGTGTGAAGTCAGGTCAGGTCTTCCCTTAGGCAGGTAAACTATCCTCTTGGCCATCTGCTATTTAGAGAATAGGAATTTTACTGCTCTGATGACTCGGGGTCTTAGCAGGGTCCCAGTAGTTGAAGAATCCAGTGTGTTCTCACTGAAAAATGTTGCATAGAAACTAGTGAAAAATCATCAATGAGCTGATAATCAAATCAGCTTCAGATAGCAGCTACCTTGCTGAGAGTCTTTAGCAAAGAATTCCTATGCTGTTGGTTAGATCAATGAGGAGATGTGGCTCTTTTGGCCAAGAAAGGGGTCTTCAACAGTTTTCCAATAACACTCTGAGGAATGTATTTGGGTTTCAACTCGTCAAATGAGGAAACAATAGTGCAGCTCTATATTGGGCAGTTCCTAATATTTCCAAACTTTCCAGTTGAGGGGTGCTGGTTGCATTTCCCTTGTGATTGCTTGATATCAGTTACTCTCAACTATTGCTCTTGACACAAATTTTAACCACTTTTTCACATCTTACTTTCTGATGTTTTAAAATTACTTATAAGGAAATGTTAGTGTGGGATATAATAAAATGCCATACTGGTAGCTATAACGTAGTAAATTTTAATTACTATTCTTATAAAATATAAATTAACATGGTGGCAATTCACTTGAAATCTAGTAGAGTAGTGTAGGCTCTCTGCACTACTTTACCCAAGTGGAGCCACAGTCTTGTAGTGAATGCTATGACTTGAGGTCCAAATCATCCATTGTGAATACTGTAAAGAATTTAGTCTCTCAACCGCCCGAACTTCAGCTCTCAGCCCCTCCAGGTATTGCCTAAGGTACAGAAATCTGCCACCGAAGTCATGCCCACTTCTGGACATGGAACAGCCTGCACCCAATGACTAAGTAGATGTCAAATGAGCCCATCATCTAACCCCGAAATAGAGAAAACTAATATCCCATTTTTACAACTCTGCGCAGGATCATCTGTGACTTCTGTTAAGATCACACTGAAGTTTGAGTTCTCATTTTGCCCAATCTTACTTTTTGCATTTCTCTTCCATAGGGAGTGCATTTCCCTTCCAGCTCACTCCCTGACGAATTTTCTGCATGTTCAAGTCCACCTCAGAGTCAGCTTCCCAGGGAAACCAGTTGCAGAAGCCTTGTGCTCTTTCTAGGTCTTGGATTTGCCATTATTTTGTGGAACTCATAGAGTTAATTCTACACTCATACTATTTTGTATTTTCATTTTGAATATGCACTTCCTGAATGGTTTAAATAAATGAAAATCACAGTTCAATCTAGATGATATGGTTAATAAAAGAGTTTGCATTTACAGAATTTAAGAGGGCCCTAATTTTAAGGGGCATTAGATAATTGAGGGAATCTTACAATAAGAGATAATTAGATTGAGGTCGTGAATACATTAATTAGAAATCAGGGATATAAATTTAAGTGATTATCTGGAAAAAAAAAAGAAGAAACATTTCCCTTTGCAATTTCCAGTGTTAGATAATTAAGTACAGGTCCCAGAGGAAAGAATGTTTTTCCTTAAAAACTTCAATCATCGGGTGACTATGGGAGCAAAGATATCAAGTTTTCTCAGGGAAAGGGGATTGGACAGGTGAGGAAATTTCTTTTGTAGGTGCTGGCAGTGTAGAACACTTAGCTCATTACCCTTTATACATAATAAAGTTACTTACTGAACTTCTTATGTACCCTTTGGTAGAGCACATCTTAGGACAATCAGCATTGAGCCAAAAGAAAAAATTTTCATATTAATACCTTTGGAGATATTTCATGAATCTTTCCAAATATTTGAAGAAAATAAAACAGCCCTCTATATAGAGTTTTATAAGGAGTTTTATTTTAGCATTCAAGTACTTTCTAAATAGTTCTGTAACTAGGAGGTTCTGAACCCGTATCTGTGTTTCTGACATAGATAACACACAATATCTATGTTTTTTAAATTGTATCCTGAGATTCAGGACATTTCTGTTTTAAGGGGCTTTTTTTGTCACATAGTTCTGTTTGGATTAAATCATAAAATTCCCTGGTCCCCCCATAACCCCCTCAGATAATATTTACTGAGGCTTAGAAATGTTAGATTACCTAGAGTTGTATGTAAATGAGAAGTCTCTAATACCGTGCATTAAGAAAAGCCATTACCCTCTCTGTCTATGGAGAAGTAAGTCTCTGTGATGTGAATTTATTTGCTTTTCCACTTATTTTCCTTCAGTAATAGTTTTATGACTTTGCACCAAAATCTACTGAAGATAACCCTTGAAACCCAGCACGTTTTCCTCCCACCACCTGCTCCTTTCTTCCTACTCTTTACTTTCTTCCTTCCCGTTTCCTCCTTGAGTCTATTGTCTACACCAGTGGTCCCCAACTTTTTTGGGCCACGGACTAGTTTAATGTCAGAAAATATTTTCACGGACCGGCCTTTAGGGTGGGACGGATAAATGCACAAAATAAAATTATGCGACCGGCATAAAAACTGTGGTATTTTTAAATATAATTGTTGAACTTACGAGACAAGCATCAAGAGTGAGTCTTAGACGGATGTAACAGAGGGAATCTGGTCATTTAAAAAAAATAAAACATCGTTCAGACTTAAATATAAATAAAACAGAAATAATGTAAATTATTTATTCTTTCTCTGCGGACTGGTACCAAATGGCCCACGGACCGGTACCGGTCCATGGCCCGGGGGTTGGGGACCACTGGTCTACACTAATGAATACTAATAATGCAAAGACTGGTGCATTTGCTCATTCAGCAAATACATATAGAACATCTATGATGTGCCCAGATGTGTGTTAGAAACTTAGGATATATTTGTTAGCCAAGCAGGTGTTTCCCTTCCCTAAAGGAACTTAATAGTGCAGGAGAGGAGATACTTCCTTCTACCCTCCAAGGTTCTATGGTTGAGCCTACAGTTGATATAACCTGCCTTATATAAACTGACATAAAACAAATTGGAAAAAAGCAGAACTTTGTATTTGATATTTTTATGTGCATACAGGAGTCTTGAGAAGAAAAAATAAAGACCCAAAGAAGCTGTTAGGCCTGAAAGCGGATATGCCTTTGTAAACACAGAACAATACATTGTGGGCATGTGACAAGGCAAAGGGGTTTGGGCTGAGGGTAGTACATTGTGCTACAGTGACTACAAAATATATGCGGGGAGGCTAATGAAAGAGAAAGGCTATTTTAGTAGGTTTTTTGTAAAGGTCCATTTCAGCATTGCTGCCCAGACAGGTGGGAAAATGCTCTTAGCACAGGGAAGGCACTTTTCTCATGGGAAATTTTGTGACTGGCTTTTCGGTAGGAAGGAAGTCACAGAGACCTTTGGCTCGTAATAATCAATATGCCACAGCAGCATATCTTGGGGCGGTATGTTCTGAACTCCTCTAATAGCACACAATAATACCTAATTTCAAAGATGTACGATGAAGTAGGAAACTCAGACGTGTGACAGTCAGGCCTGAAATGTGTTCTGTGTATTAGTTGCTACACGAAAATGAATTTGAGAACTTTCTAGTTCCACTTTGGGGAAATAGGAGACTGTCAACAAGAGAAAGAGAAATCCGGGCAAGGAAACAGCTTGTGCTGTTTAGGGGCTCCGTGGTTGACATCCTGAAACAGCACAGTTCGGGGACACAAAGATATATATGGTCGGCAAAGGGGAAACATGAGAAAACAGGCATGTTAACAGAGGGGTCCATTAGCGAAGGGCTAGATCAACACCTTGTATTTCTACTCAGATGTCTGGTGATGAAAGTTATGTCAGAGGAAGCAAACTGACCGCTGACATGTGGGCTCCTTTCTGTAATATAGAATTACCACTAAAAACGGCTTCCCAGTCAGAGATCACAGGTTCTAGTCTCCTGTAAATCTAGATGATGACTAATGTTCATTAAGTAAATGTGAGCAGCAGGGTTGTATGTCACTTCCAGGTCAAGGTGGTGAAAGACCAATGATTCGTCTTCCTCACTGCCTGTCATCCCCCGTTTGAATGATGATACTCGGGGTAACCTTGGAAGCTGCATGTGGAAGAGGGCAGTCTCCAGCAACCTGGGTTCTTAAATGACTAGATGAACCATCGCTTCCACCCTGCTAACTAAGGACACTTAAATTGGACACAAGTGAAAAAGCAACCTTAGTTCTGTTATGGCACTGACGTTTCTTGTTTTCTTGGTTGCTGCAGCTAGCTCTACCCTAATTAATATAAGAGGTCATTAGGAATTTTTCCTATAGGTATGACATATCAGATGTAGGTATTTGAAAAAGGAAGATGTATTGGTGTAGGCAGGAGAATTGTGGTGTTTGAAGGCTGCAATCAGCAACTGAAGTTTAGTTCTTCTATCAGAAATTTTACCATTCATAAATAGAGGGTGACTTTGGGCACTATTTGGGTGGTCCCTTCTGCAGAAATTGCTGCTAGCTTAGTTAGGGATAAGTATAGATGGCTCCCAGGTTTTAAAATACAAATGGCAAATTAAAAAATTATTATCAAAATAGTGTTAATAATATTCATGGTATAGTAAGCATGCATATTGGATTTGGAGCACACAAAATATAATGATTAAGGCTGACTGTGTTCTGGACCTCCCGATTGGATCATTTGACAGAAAATATTCTTTTTTTTTAATGGAAAATCTACATCAATTGTAAATAGGAATATATTAGGTTTAACTCTTCTTTATAGAAAATAGTTCTTCTTTTCATATGGAGGCTAGCCACCTCATAAAGATCAGACTGACACAATGTACATATTTCAGGCAAGAGCGCCGAGAGATGTATAAAGGTTTGGGGAGTGGAGTTTGAAGAGAGAAAGCCCCTCTGCCACCACGTGGAATGCCCAGTAATGAATCTTCACAAGGAAGCATTACAAATTGGAGTCTAGAAGGAGAGAAGTCAAGGAAATAAGCATCCTTAAAGAATGAATGACTGTGGTAATTAAGGTGATGGGTAAAGAAGGCGTTAGTTATTGCAAATCAAATAAATCAGGAGTGTGTTGTAGGATGTAAAGTGGTGTGCCTCTTGGAATTTGTCGTTTTTGCTTTTATTTTTGTTTTCATATAACCTAGTGCACTAGTCAGGAGCTATCTTCCTTGTGTAAAATAAATAGAAAAGAGGTAACTGCTAAAATGTGAAAAGAGGCTTATCTATACACCTTGCTGCCTTAAACCAGTCTGGGATTAAAACAACAACAAAAAAGACATCAATCATATTTCTCGGTTAGTACTTAGCATATCATTATTAACCTTGGCAGGGATAAATGGCACATTTGTAGGTGATACTAATGAAGATGACATTTTAAATTCAGATTGACAAACTCTAAGCTTCGATTTGTAATATAATTCCCAAACGTAAAATTATCTCTGAGGGGATGTTTGAATTACTAAATCACAATAATTTTCTATTAAAGGTTTCATATATAATTTGATATAATCTATTTTTAAGCTACACTTTACAATGTGTGTGTGTGTATGTGTGTGTGTGTTATTTACTAGTTATTGTTTCTGCTTTTGGGGGGAGGTAGGATTTTTTTTCTTCTGTTACTCCACTGTTAGGAAGCTTGGTAATAGAATATATAAAGTAGCATTCATTAAATTGTTTCAATACTTGGTTTTTCAAATTCTGTTATATGATTAGAAATTTGCATTTATATTTAGTATAAAAAGGGTATATTTGTTTTTCTGATTATAAAATGATATGCTAAGCCTGGAAAACTTAAGTTATAAAAAAGCATAAAAACGTTGCTTTTTTAAAAATAGTTATATTGTTTTTCCCCTTATTATGCACAGATAAATTTGGCATGCTTTTTTTATGCAATGTTTTATTGTATTGCCCTATGTTAAAAATATTATTTGATTGGCCCTGGCCGGTTGGCTCAGCGGTAGAGCGTCGGCCTGGCGTGCAGAGGTCCCGGGTTCGATTCCCGGCCAGGGCACATAGGAGAAGCGCCCATTTGCTTCTCCACCCCCCCTCCTTCCTCTCTGTCTCTCTCTTCCCCTCCCGCAGCCAAGGCTCCATTGGAGCAAGGATGGCCTGGGCGCTGGGGATGGCTCCTTGGCCTCTGCCCCAGGCGCTGGAGTGGCTCTGGTCGTGGCAGAGCGACGCCCCGGAGGGGCAGAGCATCGACCCCTGGTGGGCAGAGCGTCACCCCTGGTGGGCGTGCCGGGTGGATCCCGGTCAGGCACATGCGGGAGTCTGTCTGACTGTCTCTCCCCGTTTCCAGCTTCAGAAAAATACATATATATATATATATATATATATATTATTTGACAATGTGACTTTAATAGTGGCGCAATGACCCATAACATAGATGTGTCATATATTTTTTAGTAAATCTTTTCTTTCTGAACATATGGATTGTTTCCAAGGTTTTGCTATTGTAAAACACAAACACACAAAGGAGGTTAACTCCTACTTGGATAAGTCTTCTTATAATATATCTCTGTCACAGGGGAAGGGACAAGACCTGATTCCTGTCTTGCTTGGGAGAAGGAATTCCGTGAAGGGACAAAGTGCAGCAAGTGAAGGAAGAATTTATTGGCCATGCAGGAGGAAGGTTAGAGGAAAGGGGGCCTTGGACACAGGTTCAGGGGCTTAGTCGGGATGAGCTGCCACTCTCCACTGTTCCCCTGGTTGCAAATCTCCTGGGGTCCCTAGGGGATAGAGAGGGGCAAGGCAAAACACGCCTGGGGTGCGGGAGAAGAGTAGAAGGAGGAGGGGAAGGAAAAGGATCTAGAATGTTTTCAGAAGGGAGGGTGCACTGGGACCAATGTTCTAAGGGATTTTAAGGGGGATTTCAGGGGAGATCCCGGGAGAGTTTCTCAAGAGAATATTCGTCAGCTCTCCAGGTGTGTTCTTTTAGGGTTGTGCTCTCCACTGATTGGTCAGTGCTAAAGCCGGGGCATTAGTCAGTGCAGCTGGTCCTGAGGTCAGCCGTGGCTTTCCTGAGTCTGCTTTGGCTATTTTTCTGGGCCCGGAGCTGAAACAAAACTGAGTCCTAGATGTTATTTCTAGGGATTCATGCTTATGTGCTATTCTCCAGCTTTCTTATTTGTTTCTCCTCTAAGGGAGTGTGAAACCACATGACTAGTAATATGCCAGGGGACGAAAGGTCAGGAGAGGGTGCAAATTCCATGACCAGTGATATGAAATCAGGGGGTCTACACCACATGACAGTCTAAGGGAGGAAAGGTCACCCTGCGGGTGAGGTCCTGTTTTCCCAGTTTTGCCCGTTGCTGGGGCACCTGGGGCTTTCCGCCTTGGTGGCCTTCTGTGCCTGGCCTGTAGTCCTTGCTCTGTTCATATCTGTTTAACTTCCTACCGCATCTTAGTCTGTACATGTTATTTCCTTACCAAAGATTTCTAGAGATGAAATTTCTATATTAAGATACAAGGTACACGAACCCTTTTGAAGGCTCTGGATACATAATGCTAAATTGCACTACGGGTCACCTGTAGCAATTTACACTCCCATCAGTGGCCGTTGTTAGCGTGGCCTCAGCTTTGATTATCATTACTGCTTCTAACCTGTGTCAGTTTGATAAATAAAAAAATGGGATTTTATTGTATTTATCATGTTACTTTTATTTCCCTATAAGAGGGAATACATTTTTTTTTGCATGTGTTAATTAGCCATTTATATTCTCCCTTCTTTTACTTAACTTTCTAAAACCTTTGCATATTATTGTTTATAAGATGATTTATAGTGGTATACTTTTAGAGATACATATTCTAAGATCTTTTCTTTTCAGTTTTATTTTTACTTTGGTCCATAAATCTTTTCGTTATTCTGTACACAAGTATTAATTTCTAAACTTCTTAATTCTTAACAGTCTTTACCCATGTTGTCATCATTTAAAAGTTTACTTTTACTTTCTTCTAGTTATTTTAAAATTTAATTTCTGGATTTATTTTGACATATTTTATTTGATCAACATTGTGTGTGTGTTGTGCTTTCCAAAGTTATTGGGTAGAGAGAATATGTAAAATAATTTTTTTAGTTTATAAACTTGCTACCAAATGAAAGGGGTTTGTTCACCACTCATTAAAGCCCAGTCAAATGTGAACAGGTGTTTTCAGCCAAGTAAAAGTTTAGTAACTAAGGAAATAGCACCAAACTCAGAAGAAGAGGTTAACTATTATTCTAAAACTGTGATGGCGAACCTTTTTATAAAAACCAAGCACTTTTGCAGTGCTGGTCAACCTGGTCCCTCCCGCCCACTAGTGGGCGTTCCAGCTTTCATGGTGGGCCGATCGTGGCGCCGTTTGGTTGCTCCACCTTTGCCCACCATGGAACGCCCACTAGTGGGCAGGAGGGACCAGGTTGACCAGCACTACAAAAGTGGGCGGTTTTTATAAAAAGGTTTGCCATCACGGTTCTAAAACATTACTCCCTGAAAGCTTTAAGGGGATGGGTTATATAGGAGAAAAGTCATTAATCATGATGACTAAGGAAGTTAGGGTTGTGGCTAGGGTCATGGTCTCTAGTGATTGGGTCAGTGCTAGGGTAGGGAAGAGTTGATCATTGCACCAGGTTCTGATGTCAGCCATGGCATTGTTCTGTTTGGTTTCACAAGGGTGTGGTTGGTGGAGTCTTTCTTTTTTCTGGGTCTGGAGCTGAAACGCAGCTGTGGCCTAAATGTTATTTCTAGTTTGATAGAAACTGTGTCTGTGCAACAGACCTGAAGCTTTGTTCCAAGGATTACTTGATGCTGACCAGAACCTTACTGACCTGAGGACTTGATTAAGGGAGTGGATGTGCAAGGGAGAAGGAGGCAGGTGAGTCAGGGTGTTGGACGAGGCCAGTTTGACTCAAAAGGAAAGAAAGGAAGAAAGGTCATATTAAAGAAATGAAGTTTCTGTGCTGTTACAAACTAATAGCTACTTTAAACATGCTTTAACAAGTGAACATTTTCCTTCACTGCCTTTTCAATAAGATATTTATGATACTTTCATCATAGGCCTCTCCTTTATATGCAGAATTTATGCATAAATATATAGCTATAACTATACAATTATGTAAATATCTGTTGGTCAGAATTTATAGGCAAATAAGAATGCTAGTGCTTATTGAAATATCTCTATCCCTTCCCTGTGTTAATTTGTAATGCTTATTATATCATTTTATATCATACGACATTCTTACATATTGTCTGGTTTGTTTCTGAACTACTTATGTTAGCTCACAGATAAATCCGTCCCACTTGACACCA